>NC_088246.1:16410000-16710000 GCF_036013445.1 Caloenas nicobarica
TGACAGCCGTCCCTTCAGGAGAGGTGGGCTGCCCTGAGGAAGCGCTTATTCCTCTCCAAGACTAAGTGGAATGAAAGTAGCAGGACTAGCCCAGATTTTAGCATCTAAAATGCTGACAACTAATTAGCATAGGTGACTCTTGCCCACTATGACAAAGTACCTGGGAGAAGATACCTGGCAATCACCTGAAGGGAAACAGACACCTTTAGGATTAAAGTGTACTTGGACATCCACCCAGGAGGTAGCAGGTAACCAATGTGTATCAGCAAACTGAGATAACTTCCCTCGCACAAAATCCATCCAGCTTTCAGTTTTACCCCTGGTTTTCTCTAACATTCTAATTTAAATATATTCGGGAAAAGATGTTGAACTTCCCCAACGTGCAGAAATTGTGAGTGCCGCCTGCAGAAAGTATGAGGGGAGACAGCATCAGGGGAGAGCAATCCTGGCCAAGTTTAGCTCATTAGCAGCTACTATAAAAGACTGACACTATTAGCATCACTGTGAACCAGCCTCACAGATAACTCAGGCATGCTGTGTACTGCACAGAAGTGCCTACCTTCATATACAGACTCTTCTGCAAGCAGAAGTGAGCTGCACCTCCCCATGTCCCAACTTGGCCTGATAGAAGCCGATGTCAACCCAAAACCCTCATAGGTGTCGTAGCATCATGTTAAGCCCAAGCAAACCCATCCCGCTCTTTAGTCTGGCTTATTAGGTCAGGTGTGCTGTCAGAGATATAGATCACCCATTTGAAACGAATTCAGAGCAGTAGCACAGGAAAACTGGAGTAAAAAAAAAAAATATGTAACTGAGAATAACCTCTAAGGATTTTTTTAAAAAGTCAAGATTGGCTAAGAGCTCTGAAAGCTTGTGAACAGCAGCCACTCTGGCTGCAGGTGCAATTCTCTGGGTAGAGAGCTCTCTTCGTAAGCCAAGATTTGCCACTCCAAACCCTCTCCAGACAAATTTACAGCCTGAAAGAGATACAAGAAAACAAAAAGGTGTCACCTAATCTTCAGTTCTGAACTTTGCTGTTCTACCCTGAGCACAGGCTAACCTGGGTTGTGCAGAGCCGCTCTGCACAACCGGCCGCGTGGTGCGTGTCAGCCGCGTCCAGCTGTCCTGTCACACCGAGCCCGTCCTCTCTCAGCTCACCAGCGGCGAATTTCTGAGAGAATTTGTAGTTTACCCTGCTGAGCAAAGGAATTAGAACGATGAAAAAAGGATCAGTGACAGAATGGCTTAATGTGGTTCTTGTCAATAATCTGAAAAGATGAGCTAGTTGTCAGAGAGTATCTATGGGAAGGTCCATTTTGCTTTTTAAAGTCATTCTGAATTAGCTACACACTGGTGCAGCTGGTAGGTCTGTCGAGAAGCAACACGACAGGGCACTTTTTTCCTACTCTGTATTTTAGAAGTTATGTATACCCAGGTCCATATTTCAATCATTCTCAATGCCTAAGATGAAAATACATCAAAGGGTGATTTCTATACCCATTTTAATTTTTTAAACTTATTATTAACCACATACACTGGAGGCATACTACAAAAAGCTTATTAGTAGTGGGAAATGTCAGTGAATTTGCATTTAATATACAACTTCCTGGAGAAACACTGAACAACGTCAGCAAGTGTTTTAGGATCCACACAACCTGATTGCACAAGGAACATAAAACATGACATTGTTATGAATAAAAAATCACTACAATAGTAAAAGTAATTCCTTTAGATCAGGGGTGTCAAACTTGTTTTCACCCGGGCCACATCAGCCTCGCAGTTGCATCAAAGGGCCGAATGTAAATTTTAGGACTGTATAAATTTAACAACTCCTACATTTATATAGTCCTAAAATTAAATTCAGCCCTCTGAAGGCAACTGCGAGGCTGATGTTGCCCTGGTGAAAATGAGTTTGACACCCCTGCTTTAGATGAAGGCTCAGCTCTGCAACTACACCAGAGCTTCAACTAATGTATCAAAAAAATATTTCTGTTCATTAACCTAATAAAATATTTCAGACAGTAAACCTGATCGCAACTTTTAAATAATCAGCTACATTTGAAATTACTTCATACGAGTGGAATTTCACAGGTTCCCTACTTGTTAGGCTTGCAAGGTATAATGATAAACCACATTCACTTTCAGAACATAGAAAAGCATGTTTCAGAGAAAGACAACTTTTTCCGCCTTCGCTTTTTTACAATCATTCTAAAAGAAAAGGATGGTCTCCTTTGACTAAGGGCAAAGAAAAGCGTATATTTACAAGTGGCAGTGAGTCTCTAACCTCTCCTCACGCAGCCCACGGGAGGCGAGGGCTGTGGACACAGAACACGACGTTCCCTGAGGCTCTGCCAGGACCAGGAAAGGTCAGAGCCGGAGCTCCAGCCTCCCGCAGCTCCCAGCCCCGCCGGCCACCCCAGAGCGAGAGGGGAGAGGAGAAGGAGGCAGCTCTCCCAGTTAAGGGCTCAAGAAATCCCAGGACAGGTGGAGATGGCAGAGTCAGGAGAAGTTTAGATGAAAAAAAAAAAAATCCAGAATCTACATCCATTGGTGTGTATTTCTACATAATTAATTAGCAGCTTAGACTTTGTTTTGTACTCATTTGGCAGCCTTGTATACTTAGATTAAAAATCGTTCTTAAGACCATCCTTTTACTTCCTCTGGTGGCACTTTTTTAGGAAGTAGTTACGTGGCAACTCCTCCGCCCTCAGGTTAGCTAACCAAAATCTGTGCACAGAAAAACCCCATTTAAAATGTTCTCTAAAAGCAAATTTGAAATAGTCACATTTAAGCAAATAACAAATAGGTCTGAAGGAGAGAAAAAAACTCTCATAACACAAAGTCAACTTTAAACTTGAAACTAAGAATTTATCTTAGAGATTAGAAAAGAAGAAGTGGAAAGGTATTTTTGCATGGTACCATGTGAAATTAAAGGTTTTATTTCAGAAATGCTTCTGCATTAACTTCAGATCTTAAAAAACCCGATTATTTTACAACTTAACTAGAAAGTTTCTAAAAATAGATTAATGATAAAAAATTCCACAAGAAACCTTTTTCCTCCAACATCAGTAACAAGCAGTTAACAGATCAGCAGCCAGAAATGTGCCATCTGCAAGCTGTGACAACTACATATTATTTCCAGTAGTGTAATATCCTCTGTACTCCAATCACTAGATCTTTCTTATTTCATCTAACTCCATAGTATCTCAATAACACATTATCGTCACAAATCAGCATCAGCTCCGTGATTCAGAGCATCTCTGCAGGAGTGGCTGAATGTTGGACGCCACGTACCCTCCCTCTCCTTGCCGTGCTCTCCGCCACTGAACACCCAACATGTGTGCACGCATATGCCCATAAATTTAGAAAACAAATCATGATAGCACTTACAACTCTGAAATCACAGGTAAGAGACCAGAAGAAATATTTAAATTTTCAATGTTTTCAATAGTAAGGAAAACGAAACTCTCCACAATGCTGCTCTTCAGGTGTAATAGCAATATCGAGGCAAAAAGGAAATCACGACCATCACTTCAAAAGATAAAGATACAGTCTTTACAGCACTTGCTAGGAGCCAACTGTGCATTCAGTAACACAGAAGTCATTTCAACACTGAAAAAATGTTTTCTGCAATGAATAAAAGAGAAACAGAGATGGTAAAGTATAAGCATGTGCATGACTAAAATAAGAAAATTTGACATTTTGTCTGGGACATCTTTATGCTTCAAGCAGAACAGGAGAGTGGCCAGATATTTTTACTTGTGCATATCTTAAAAAATGCAGTGTTTGTCTTCTAATGCTCACCATTTTTAGTTACCTTAGAAAACACTTTAATGAGCTTCAAAGAAATTAATGTTACAGAAATCTTACACCTTCTGTTCCAAAGTTAAACTGTGAGAGACATTTTGTTAATGCAAAGACTAATTTCAGTTGTTCCACAACATATGAATGCAATATCCTTACAATGATTTCATGATATAATCTGAAATCACTTGAAAGGAAAAAAAAGTACATAGTTGCATATTGAAACCCTGAGACTTAACTCACTGACTGTCGCTCTCTGAAACATTTAGCGAGAGCTCACTGAAATAGTGTGTGGCTTTTGATGTGACAGTACAACCTCATGGGTCGGCATACCTGGGAAAAATTAAGGTTTCAACCATATTATTCCATTCCAACAAAAAGATCCAAGTGACAGACCTGATAGCTAGAATCATCACCAGTTAAGGATTTCACTGATAGGAGAAAGAAATTGGATGTCATGAAGTTAAACGGTGAAAAAACCCTGATCTGGTGACTGTAAGTCCTACTCTCTATGCACAGCATTCCAACAGCAAACCGTAACAGACTTGAGAAATGCACTTAAAGCCATAGTTTCTCCCACCACTTATATTTAACATTTGACAGCTAAACTATAAAGCATCACAAAGCAGGCTTGAAACATAATGTTGCATTAGATACTTGGGAAGGAAACTGTTTGATCACCCAGCTGATCACACTGCAAAGCACCAGATGATGGAGCTTGTTGCAGGGACAGGTGGCCATTGACTGGATGGCAAGAAGAGAAGGGGTTTCCCATGGCACTGCTCTGCCAGCTCCTCAGCCACGGGTCTGCCAACCTCCCACCCCAACAGCAAAGGACTGTTTTCCTCTTAAACCTTTACAGTTTAGGGTCTTATTTATTTCTACATTTTGCTACAAGAATAGGAAATCGCTACAGCCTGAGTGACATCTGAGACATGTTACTCTCCCTCAAAGCAGAAGAAAACAGAGAGTACGGGTGAAGAAGTAGCTGGACAAACTCCCCTGACAATGGAGTGGTCAGTATGCTGGAATGAAGAAAGTAAAATGCTCTTTACTTCTGCTTCTTCCAGACCTCTGGCTAACTGAATGTCTTCTCCACGACATGAAGTGGCTCTCAGCAGCAAGATGGGTATCAACTTCAAATGCAAGCAGCTTTTTCTGTGTTTCACTACCCATTCAATGAAATCTATGCTGTCCTGTTCATTGATATTCTATCCAATTTCTAGGTTTTTAATTAAATTAAAAATTACTTCCAGAATCTATTACATTAAAAAAAAAAGTGTTCAGCTGCCTTTGATGAGCCAACAACATTGCTGTAAATATATGGGGGTCCTCATTTTCAGAATGAAGAGAGAATTTCATATCACAACACAGAAGAAACCCAAACAGCACGATATATTTCTTATGTTGTTCCTTTTCATGTACAAAGCTATTTTAACACTTTCTGGTTTATTATAGCAATGCGTTAATGTCCTAGACACTTATTGAAAGCCAAATCCTGTAACCAGCTGCTGTGCTGTAGCCATTAGGTGAGCAAGCTGTACCTCAGAAGGACATGAAGCAGTCTGGAATTTCAGAAGCTAAAAATAGTTGGCAGCTTAAAGTAAAACCAAAATTAACAGTATTAAAACCATTTTTAGCATGTGAAGAATATGTCATATCTCAAAACATGTATTCTAATTTAGATACTACACTAAAGCAGAACATCATGCACATGAAAGGAAAAGGAAGTTAAAGCAGGTCTAAGTTTTTGGTTTGTTTTGGTTTTTTAAGACTTGAAATCTACCTTAAATAGTTTTACTTTAGGTCAGTGCTTCATTTCCCTGCTTTAGTTAAGATGTCTTTAGAAGTTGACTTTTTGAGCCTTTCTGCAGAACAGATTAAACTACTATTTTAAATAAAACTACATTGCTACAGGTGTACAATTTCCAGGTGTATAGGATGGAAACAGGACAATTTTAGAAAGAGTAATTACCATTAGTTTTTATTTTATAGATCAATTACATTTTTAAAAATTCTGCTAACAGTTATCTAGGAAAATGTATTAATGAACTTGAATTCATAATACAGTCATCTGCATCATCCTCAGAGAAGTTTTAGGATCTACAAATTGAAAGTTGAAAGCTACTGGCAGATACCCTGTGCGTGGCATGCGATACATCAATATTCTGACTAATAGGCAATTGTAGGGATTAAACTGAAAAGCATCGAGACTTGTAGAAGAGACAAGAGCGGACTCAGTATATAAAAATAACTCAGCATAAATTACATAAAAAACATAATCAGAAGTTAAGCAAAGAAGATTGCACAGTTGAGTCAACTGAGGGGAAAACAATGTCTCATGCATCCTCAGGCTGCCCCTAAGACCTTTTACTACACAGGCTTCACTTACACAACTACCTGCTATTTTTCCACGTGACTTCTGTCTCATTCAGTGTACAGGATAGGCCCTGCTCTCCCACTAAGCGGTCAGTCAGATTTAATTTGCACAGGTATCACTGAGTGATCACTCAGTCCAAAACTTCTTGCATTCCTTCTTTGTACACATGCATTTAAACTTCACAACATCCTGCTGACAATTGGCTCCACTCGACCGAAAAAGACCAGATTAAAAAACAAAAAACCAAAACACAAAACAAATGCTCAATAATTTGGAGGTTCAAGTTGAAGTACTTATGTCCAAGTTTTTAAAAGTATTTGTGGATGTGCAGATGAGAATTTCAAGAAAGCGCAGCTGCTCCTGCGAACACCAAGTGCTTCTGCTGAAGTGACCTGAGCAGCAGCAACACGGCCAGGGCAACCTCTGCTCGCTGACCGCTAAAGGAGGGACAGATGTGACGGAAAGTACGCAGCTATAATCAAAGCACGGAGTGACCACGCTTCACATTTTATGTATGCTCTTCTCCCTCAGCTGATGACCAGGCTGATCTCTTGGGTCGTGGCAGCTCCATGTAACAATTGCAGTAACTCAGGGCCCAGAGCTGCTCCTTTCCTTTCTTCTCAACACTGCAGGTCATGTTGGCAAATTTATTTTGGCTCTCCAGAGTTTCCAATGAGGGACCTGAAATAATCTTGCACTGACATCTTCAAAAGATGCTATTAATTCAATGCTCAAGAGAGATGTGAATGAAAGCAAAAGTTTGAAGGATGAAGCTTTACATGCCTTAAAAGTCTCTGCAAACATTTATGCTGGTCCTGTCTGCCCCAGCTCAGCAGACACCAGCCCCGGCAAAGAGCCGCCACCTGCTCCGTGATCGCTTCCTTAAAGCCTTCTCCACCCCATTGGTTACTTCCCAGGTTTACTCTTTACAGTTTCTTTTCATTTGGACCCACAGAATTCAAACAAGTTAACACAATATCAAAATTATAAAAGTAATGCAAGAGGCACACAGAATATTCAATTAAAAAAAATAGCATGCCAAGGCTCTTCTCAAATGCGTGCATCATCAGGTTGAATCAAGGTTTTGCAGGCAGTTTTTCCACAATTTTTAAAACCTCTATTTTTTAATTATTTTTCTTTTCAGATGATATCCCAAGACTATAAGCAGTTAAGAAAACCATATTAAATGGAACCACACTCATCTCTGAGGGTCAACAGCAAAATCTTGCTGAGTAGAGTGGTTTTTCAGCTCCAGATTCAATTCGAGAGACACTAAGGAGACCTAAAAATGATTGTTTCAGGAACTCCTGTACTTATGAGAACTATTATTACTAGCAGCAAAAAAAATGTATCATCTAACTATTTAGGATGGAACATACCTTATTTAACAAGATTCTGATGATAAATACATCTTAACAACAGTACACATTTATAAACTGCACCTGAGGATCCTGAATTTCAAATATGGTATCATTAAAGGTACATTAATGGCCATATTAAAATCCTCCTTCCCGACCTTCAATCTGCAATCGTTTGTAACATAGATACCTTTTTTCAGTTAAAAAGAAAAAAAAAAAATCCTTGATCAAACCTTGTAGAACATTGCATTTTGAGGTTAAGACAAATAATTTGCTCAAATTTCACTTCAACAAACTTTGCAAAGTTGTGCCACAGCAAAAAGGAATTTTCATTAGAGACATGCACACTAAGGTGGAAATGTAGCACAAACTCCAGCATGAACACTGAAGTTTTCGCAAAGCAATAAGCAACCAAAACAAAATAATCTTGCTTTTACAATGTAAAGTGTTACCCAGGTGCTGCATATATTTAATGCATGTTTTAAACTATTTGTCAGATGTTGGTTTTAAGATTAAATCTCAGCTGGTGAAGCAGATGTTTTAGAATAAAAAGGAAGATAACAGATGAGGGCAGTATAGATTTTTGTCAGTTAAAACTTTAGAAGATAAGGAAATATTCACAGCTATTTTTAGCCACTGCTTCCTGCTGTTTTCCAGACTTAGAATGTTTAAATCAAAGTGCCACTTGCAGGGTAAAGCCGCAACTATGACAACTTTCACAAGCTGAAGCTGTTCCAAGGAAAGGGGAAAAAAAAAGCCCAAACAAGATCCTTCTAACTCCTCTTGCCTAAGTGATTTGTTAGCCAGGAAGGATCTCAAAGGGTCATGTCTTCACTGCTGTACTGTAAAACTGAACACTGAAAAACAGAGGAAAGAGGCTATTGATTTCTACAGGTTAAAGAGGAACAAATAAAAATCAAAGAAATAAGCAGTGTTAAGAAAAAAATTAATTAGCAAAATTTCCAAGCAGAACAGATTAAGTTGGCTAGTTACCACACTACCTAGTTAAAAGTAGTTTATATTTTGTCTAAGGACATGCACTAAAATATAGTGCATTTCCATTTTACAGGTGTACCTAACTTAAAACAGCATGAAACTGATAAATTGGCAAAATCAAATAATCGATTTCCTCAGGGCTGCTTCGTCACTCCAGTCGTCACATCCAATTCCACCCCGTATGTCATGCTAGGAAATCTTAAGTTACTACCATCAAGTTTTGTTTTGTTTTTTCTTCCCCAGATTCACTGAAATCAGAAAGAGAGAATATCTATGTTTTTTGTACAGTCTTAAGAAAGAGGCAGAGAAATCCAGAAAAGTAACAATTCTTACATATCAAAGGCAGAAGACAAAAAGTTTCGCCGAAATATTTTCTATGTAATGGCATGTGTTACTGGGGTTTTTTTGACAGTTTTACTTAATGAAATGAGTTATTTAAAGAACTATAATTCTAAAAAAAAAAAAAAAAAATACAGACACACACATAAATACCCATGCATCTGTGTGTTAAGGGGATAAAACTAAAATCAGTGTAGTGAAAAGCTAAACTAGTTTTACACATAGTGAAACCTGGGTAAAAGCAAGTATAATTGCAGTAAAGGTATATAGAAACAACCACATCAAATGCCTTTCAAGTACTGCTATGGGTTGCTGGTAAAAATCAAAACTATGTTAATGAAGTTTCTAAAAGAAAAGGTTAAATATGGAAATCAACTTTCATACAACCACATTAATATAGAAAACAAAAATCTTTGCAAGCATGCACAAAGTCAGTGCTTAATTCATTGAGAATGTTTTCAGTGCCTTTCATAATAGCTATTACACATTTACAGAGCTCTAACTGAAAACATGGAGAAGTCGCTGCTTATTTTAACATATTAAACAGAACAATTATGAAATCTGTGACAGCTCAGGTAGAAATATCAGTTGTTATCCATTAAAACCAAAGTAAGTGTCATTTCAGGTAATTTACTACTCTATGAAATAGCTGTTAATACGCTTGGTTTGCTACTACAAAATCTCTCCCCATGAGCAACACCCAACAATTTAGAAAAAGCAGAGTGAAAAGCAAGGAGAAAACCAGAAGATCTAAATAGAAAAGCAACACCTTTACACGTGGATGATGAGAAAACTTCGTAGACTAACAAAATGCAGCATACTAGATCACACAGAAGACATTTCATAGAGCAAAGACAAACCCTTCTAGCCTGACTTTTAACGCATGCAGAGGTTTTGATTCAGGAAGTTACTGCTGTATTTGGATGGCTTGGTGTTCTCCTTTTTTCATGCTGTTCCCTTAGCATTTGCTATCAGTCACTATCTTTCACATTCTTCTCCATTTATGGTTGGGTATTAGCCTCACCCTAGCAAAATCAAACAGCCCAAGTGTCATACAGTAACAATAAATTAAATAATTGACAGGGTTTGGAGGCCGAAAGATGAACGGGAAGGAGATACCAAGCAGAGCAGCCCTGCCTACACCCACTGATCCCTGAAGGTGTCCAAGGAGATGATGGAATACGCCCAGTGGTGCTCTGCCCAGAAATGTGAGTCCAGGAGGACTTGCTTGAGATAGAAGATCGCAAGATGTAAGGCAGCCCTTGAGTTCTGCAGCAGAGGGAAATGCAGCGGGTGAGCCAGGCAAGCAGCATGGGATCCTCCAAGGCCAGCTAAACGTAGCCCATGAGCTCTCTTGCCTTGGAGGTACCCACCAGAACCAGCACGTGGCATGGCCAGGGGGCATTCAGCCCTGCATGCAGGGATGGGCATTGTGCAGCAAGGTCTCAGCAAGGTTTCCCCCCAGTCTCCCCATGATCAAAGGGGATCCAGTTGTTCTCAAAAGCTTTCAGGTTCTAAAGCGGTTTTGGTGAAAGACTGGCAGCTCAGAATAAGTCTTGGAAAAGATCTTTTGATATAAGGGTAAAGAGCTGCTGGTCATATTGGAACCCTCAGAGATGACAGAGGAAAGCCCAGGCCAGAGTGCTCCATCAGGAAAGTCTTCACCACACAGGAGTCTCTGTGGAGCCTGGAAGGGGAAGGTATGAACCTGAAGGCAGATGCAGACCAGGTCCTATTCCCACCCTCCATTCAGAGGGAGGCTCAAAAATAATAAAGAGAACAAGTGCAGGATCCTCCCTAGCTAGATCCTTGGTCTGACTCAGTGCAGACAACCCTTGTAATCAGATTTGATGACTGAGTTGCAGAAAAAGAGGCAACAGTTTTGATGACTCCTTTTTATCTTAGGAGACGCTAAAAATCCAATTCCTAGACCAGATTTTACTAGTTTGGCCCTTGTTGAATTGCACTCTCTCACCACTAAGGGTGCAAGAACAAAGGGACAGCTGAGGTCAAGAGGCAGAAGAGAGGCTTTAATTATCTTGTCATCGTGGTTGAGGAATAGCTCTCTCTTCTAACAGACCAGCAGGGAACCAAGGCATTTGTTGTTATTCGAAGAGAACTGTTCAGAATTATGCAGTATAGAATGAAATTTCAAGATTGCTCAATACTCAAGTTGCTATTAGAATACCGTATTTTTATTTGCTTTTACAAGTAATATCAGCCAACTCTGTTCAGTTTTGACATGTAATCTAATTTGAGGCAGATAATCAACATGGAGCTTATCTGTCAAAAACCAGTTCCAATTATTTCAAGAAACTTGGATATAGGAAAAATTTTAAAACCTGAGCAAAATGTGTCAGCACACACACAGAAACCTCATCACTGAGCACGTGGCACCTCCACATTTAGTAGAAGGAACTCGATAAGTTTAACAACGTGCAATTTATATGGCAGAAACTTGCCTTTTGCTGTCTTTGTCTCCCTGAGCTGGCCTAAAATACATCTTCAGGGCACTGTGGGAACAGGAGATTTGTCTATACTATTGACATTAAAAAGCTGAGATCCACAGCACCCCATAGTGAGCCTCTGTAGGTTTTTTCAACTTTATCAGCTGAGATTTCTAGAATCTGTGGCCACCCCCTACTATCGTCAGGGGTCTCCATGCTCCATTTTCCCCAGAGTAAAAGTTTTCAAGTTACGGTACCCAAACAGTTTTATATAGTACACAGATACAGCCCAAATAACTGGCTATCTTTTGTGCATTGACATTATTTGGAAGAGTACTGCCACAGTGGCAATAGAAAAAGCTTTGGAACTTTACCGAGAAAAAGTTTTACAATCTTTAACAAACATGACTTCAAGGATAAAGTTGGTCTTTTTAAAAACGGATTTTCCCCACAGTTTTAGCCCTTTGGTTAGGTAAGCACTGAAAATACAGTCTAGAAGCCAGAAAGTTTCTCCTATGCTTTCAACTATTCTGTGCTGACACCTAGGCAACACAGAGAGGAAAATGTGACTAGAATGCAAAGCACATGAATGAAGCGAGGAAAAGGAAAAAAGTAGATTGTAGCAGACGTAGAGAGTGGGAAGCAGCAGGAAGTTGGCGAGGGAGGATCTGAGCCCACTTGGCAAGGCCAGTGGGAACTGGATGGTCAGTGAGAAGCCAGATCCTTCAGGCAAAGAGGATGGAAGACAGAAGAGGTGACTGACTAAACATCAGTGAGAAAAACAGTAGATAAAGAACTAACAAGCAGTTGGATGAAGAGTGAGTACGGGAATGCTGAGAAGGTGGGAAAATTCTGGGAACAGAAGGAAAGGCACAAGCAGGGACTGCCACCAGAGCTGGGAAACTCCGGGAACCCAAGAAAAGGGCCACGGAGACACCGTCACTGGTGCTGAAAGGCAGCAGGAATAAGATGGATTCATGTAGCTCTTTCCCCGTTCTCCTGATAGACACAGGTGAGTTGGGGACACAACAAGAAGGAAAAGATCAAAAAAGGGAGGAAAAAAAAAAAACAGGTCAAAGGAAGGAATTAAAAGAATTGTAGTCAGAAAAAAGAAAAAGGGAGAAGGGAACCAGGAAAGCTTCCATGAAGATACTGGTATAGACTGAACAAAGAGTGTGATTGATACAGGAACTCTGAATCATGCAGTATCATGAACAAGATTAAGACAAGCACCCAAAGATGAATCAGGGGTAGGGGGATGAAAACAAGATAGAAAGGAGAAGTTTTCATG
The DNA here is from genome assembly GCF_036013445.1 of Caloenas nicobarica. Lineage (NCBI taxonomy): Eukaryota > Metazoa > Chordata > Aves > Columbiformes > Columbidae > Caloenas > Caloenas nicobarica. Next base: position 16,422,616 of record NC_088246.1, read on the forward strand.
CTCAGAGCTGCAGGAAAAGAAGCAGAAGCATCTATGCCTTCGAGAAAGACTTCCCCAAAGCTCTTACTGCAATGTATAACTCCTAAGTGTTACCTTTCTTCTGTCTTAGCAAACACTATACAACCCGCTAGCAAAACACACCACCTCCTGTTCTAGGATGGTCAGTGTAACTAGTAGCAATAGCCCAAGTAGTATCATTCCTTGTGGAATTTAAGAGTTCGCAACCTGCTGCGGAACTGCGTATGGGCTGACAGAACAAAACCGAAAGTGAAAAGGTATCAGTTGAGACTGTTAAACTCCACTTCTCACACCCCACGTGAAAATGAAGTAATAGGAAACCACTATTTATGTGGCCCTTCCCACCAAAACTATATTACTATTCAGTGTAAAGGATGCACCTCCACTGGGAAAAAACAAGGATCTGCACATGAATTTAGCATCTTTGGCTCATTTATTGCATAATTTGCAAAGTTGTGAATGACACAAGGATTGCAGTAAAACAGTCTCTTGGCTGATACAACCACATGCTGTTCCTGTCTTTGCTACAGAGCCTCTGTTAATGCCAAGCAGACCATTCAGATAAAATTTCTTAAACCTTATTATTATAATTATGCTACTCTCTCAATTTTTCAGCTATCCAACTTAATTTGGTTCTAAAGCAAACAGCTACTAAATAATGAGCTGCAGCTACAGTCAGTGGGACCTGTTCTTGGTATTATACCATATCTCTGTGCTTAAATCACAAGTTAAGCAGGTTAATCATTGGAATATTAAGTATGCAAAAAAAATCACCCCAAATTGATGGAAAACCTTCAGTTTACAATCCCACCTCAAAGATGCACTGGGAAAAGAGATGAAAATTGTGAAGTCTTCTGAAGATCCATTTATAAATCATTTTTATTTCAGAATAGCATTGAACACTATACTGTAAGACACAAAGCAACACATGGAACAATAAGGTGGAAAACCATTGTGACTAGCTTTCAGTTAAATACCACCCATCTGCATTGAGACTGCAGTTCTGTGGAAAAAATGCATATGATCAGGGAATTAACTGCAATTATCCATACACTTACATGCACACACATTCACTGAAGAATATGCACATCCGCGTTTGGAGAAAAAAGAAGAGAGGGGAAAAGTAGTGAGACAAATTAACTGTGTAGGTTGCCATTTTTTAACCTCTGGATGCTCACTTAAAGCTAAAATTACTTGTAAGAAATGAGAGTGTGTAGATCAAGAAGGACAGGAATTTAGAGGGGTCTTGCTTCAACGGATCTTTTTGCTTTTTAATGGAATGTGGCTTTCGAGTCCTAGAATACAATTTCCAGGTACTCCATTTGCTGCCACGCTTCTTTCAAAGCAGATTACATTTGACAAAATTTGGATATCGGCAATTAATTAAACCCAAAGTGGTAAATTATGTTCACAGCCCAGTCAAAACATTAAAAGCTTCTTTTGCTGCTCAAGTTTAATAAGTAAAATTAACAGGAAAAAGCTACCAATTTTTAAAAGCAATGCTCTTCTGGTCAGATGCAAGTATTTGTTTCTTGGTTAGAATATGCACAGATCTGCAAAAGGCTGAGAAGAAACTAATGTTACGCAGGGAACAGGTCACCTCCTCTACCTCTACATCATGAATAAAGAGTGGGTGATGGTGATTCACTTTATATGCATATCGAAGGCATGACTAAGGATGAATCTCCCTGCAAAATATAGTAACCTGCAGTCCAAAATAAACTTCAACACCCGTCAATCATTTATAGAGAATAAATATAAATTAAGAGAATTGCTGACACATTCTCTCCTTCCCTAAAGGCATTCTCTTGAGCTGTATTGGAAATGCTTGGTCTTAAAGGTATGAACTAGCATAAAAAGAAATCCAGAGAAAGGCTGGAATCGAACTTGTAGTGCATATTTAGAGTGGGTGTGCTTCATTTAAAACAAAAATTTCCATTCCTGCAGTTGAAGACCAAACAGAGAATTTATTTTAAAAGAAGTCTTCTCATAGAAGAGGTAACAGAAAAGGGAATGCCAAAGAACAGTATGGCCCGTACTGGTCTTGAAAAAGAAAGAATTTATGGCAACTAGATGGACTCTCTGGAGTCTGCAGTACTCCGGTTCACATGGAGAGCCGCTTAAAATCCAGTGTTCCCATTTTTAATGTTATGTGTAGTCTCAAGGGGAAAATTTGATTTGACAGTGAATTAATCTGTTCTTTTTGTTGTTCTTACAAGCGAAGTAATTCTGTGACAGCAGCAACTGTGTAAAGCAACTATATTGCAGGATTTTTCTTCGTTCTTGCATAACACTTGTCTCTTAGACTGTAATTTTTATTGTTCTTTCCCATTCTGCACTGTTTTTTGTATCATACTCATTTTAAATTAGATTATGCTGGCTACAGACTTGATGAAATGTTGATATTTTCCCTTTATGTAATTTGGTAAATTTGATAATCTGAGATATATAAGGAACTATAAAAATCTTTTCAGAGTGTCAGTATCGCAGTTTTAGTTCAGTTCCATGGTGTGTTATGGTATCCATATCATTGGAGATGGAGACTAATCACCACCAAAGGAACTGCAATCATTTACCCCAAATAAATGCCTATATAAGAAGTCGGTATTCCTACCACTCCAGTTCTCCCTCTACGATTCTCCTTTCTATGCTTTTGAAATTTTTCTTAACATTGGCAGCAGCTATATTGTTTACATCAGCTGATTTTTACTTCTGAAAAATACATTTTACATACTGGATCTCACAATCAGTTGTTCAAATGTTGTAATATTAAGTTTCAAATATTAGAGCAAAAATTAACTTTACTGAAATGGCAATTTTGCCTATGACTAAGTACAACTGTTTTCCGACTCTGCATTCTACTTTTATCTATATATGTACTTTATTTGCCATTTTGAATTTTCAGATTGCCATTCCATCTCTTTTGAACTGTGATTCTACTTCTCATACACTTCTTGCTTAAAACTGTTCCCAACTTGTAAGAAGAAAAAAACGGCCCTGTTTTAATAATACTACATTTGATGTTTATTTTCTTGATGTAGCTGCTACATCACTTGACTCTTTATTGCATGAATGTCTGTTGAGAAATACATTATTTATCATGTTAGATTTTAGTCTCTCAAAGATGAGACAACTACCTGTTCTTTTAATGCATTTATTTGGAGTTATAGATCAGCTACTTGTCCTTTATAGTAGGACAAATACTCTTCTTTAGGACGAGAGTTTTTAAATACACTGAATTTCTTTTGACCTTTTTTGCCTTTCTAGCGTGAAGTCTCTCTGCAACTTCATGTCACCCTTATTTGTATGACTCTGAATAACTTTACATCCTTAGCAGAAATTACATTTTTGCTATCCACTCCCTTTTCCAGATCATTTAAAGCATTAGCAGTGCATTGAATAGCGCGGATTCCAGAAGGGGCACTCACACAAATACAGAAAACCATTTTATCACCACTCCCTTTTTGCTGGTACGCTGAATTTTAAATTAGTTTCTCTGTCCAAAGACCTTCCCTATCTTACTGCAGACTAGGAGTTAAAGAACTTTTAACATGGGTTTCGGTGGACCGTGCCAACTGCATCCTCCTTGTCTGCCTGCTCTGGGACTCCTTTGGAGAGAGCTGGCATGTGCATCAAGCCTGCAGCTCCACAGCTCTCTGGGCTCGCGCCCCTTCCCAGCCGTCCCGGGCAATGCATTACATGCCACAGACAGTTCAGCCATGTCATTCTCCTGGCATTCCCGAGGAAGATAACACTTGCTCTGAGGGTTTGTTATTCATTTTGCTCAGTCTCTGCATCCCCCCAAACTCTTAACAACTTGTTTTAAGGCAGCTTCCTTTTGCAAGGCAGTAGAGCTGGACCAAGGGAACTTTCCCAATCTCCTGCACTGTGAACAAACACAGTTACCTAAAAGCATTCCTTTTTTCCTTCTGTCACCTTACTTTCTTCAAGCGTCACTTCTATACATTAATCAGTTTCTAGTATTACAGCAAGCTTCTTGTTTCTGATGCTTGAAAAACAGGCTTTATTAGTTTTCAGGCACCTTGTAAATTGTTCCCCAAACTCTTGTTTTGGCCTCCTCTTTGGTGTTTTTAGATTAAGCTTACCAGAACCTAACATACTTTCTATTCCCTATGCCAGGCACCATTTCAACCTTATGAAAGAAGGTTACTTTCCTCTTTCTGTAGTTCCATTTATTGCACTAACCATACAAACTCTCTTGATCTTACACAGGAGTCAACCACTTGCAGGTAACATGGCAATTTCAAGGTTTCAAGAAAAATCACACCACTTGCAGCTACCCCCTTTCACTTCTTTTTAGGGTTAAATAATATTCTTACAGACTTCCAGTCGGGCAGCTTCAACACAGCTACAAAGGCCTCATTTTGGGCAGCTGGAACATCCCTGCAGGAATAAAGTACAGTCTGATCGATGTTAGAACAATTCTCAAGAGCAGCATCTCCAGATCTTAATTGGGTTCAGCACACAGGACAAGTCAAAACCAGTTCCCTTTGCAGTCTAGTCCATGATATATTTGCTGTCTGATTAAAGCGTGAACTTGTTGTGTACTGGGATACTGACAACTTCTTGTACAAACTTCGTAACCTTTCTAAAAGAAGGACCACGCATGTCTGCGGGCTGCGGGAATCTGAGAGTCTTACAAATGTACTTTAAAAGGCAGACCCACATCCTTCAGATGATCACTGTGGGCAATGACTTTATTGTGACCTTGAGGGGACAACAAAGTTCAACTGGAGACGATGTCATTGTCTGCATGTGCATATACTTTTACATTTTAATACCAGAGAATGACAGCAGCCTGAACTGAAAGATCTGTCATCCCCTTCAGCAATCACAGCTTTTATTTTTGCACTTCTGCAGCTCACTTGTGTGTTGCATTCTTCACTGTAAGTACCTAATTAAATACATTATAATTTTTCCGCACTGCATACTGTGCTAAAAGATTTTTCAGTTTCTGAGAACTCAGCAGTGTTTACAACCAAATTAAACATTTCTTCTGAAAACAAATTGGTTTGGGTTGAGTTTGGGCATTAAAAAATTGATCTACTATTTCATTTAATAAAAGCACAGAAAATGTATGAATAAGATGACTCAGATGTCTTAACACTGCCTTTTTCTTTTAATCATGATTCCTATTGAGATATGTAACTAGAATTAGCTTTCATATTAGAAATATCTGTGGGAAGGTTCGTCTGCATTCATTGTTATCCAGGTCAGTACTCACTGATAGTTAAGTCACAAAGACTGAAACAGAATTTTTTTAAGTAATAAGCTCATTATACCAGCAACACTTGTAATATATACATAACTGATTTAAAGATCAATACATTGCAAACGTGTTTAACCCAAATCCTACAAGTGTCAGACTGCACTGTCAAAAGAAGTATGAGGTTATGTCACCTGGCAGAGATGATACACGAGTCTCCATGTACACATGAAAAAAATTCCTTAGGGACAGCTGTATAGAACAAACTTTTACCAATAGCCATAGTCATAAAACACAAATTACTTCTATGCATCTCCACAGTGCGAACTGAGCTTAAACTGTATCTAAAATAGCCTGTCAGCTTTTCTTAAAAAAAGTTTAAAGAACGAGTGGAAAAAAATATTAGCTACTGTAATTTTACAGAGCTTCATTTTTAGACTTTGTTATTCACATGCATTTAACCATTTCCTTTGGTTTCTTCAGGCAATGAGGTAAAATTTGAAGGGATTATTTGCATTAAAAAAACCCAACAACAACAACAAAACAAAAACAAAAACCACACACCAAAAAACCCCACTCAAATCAAAGCAATTTCAAGGCAAACCCACATTAAAATTAAAGGTATTCATGGCCAAATCTTGAAGGTTGTTATGCACCAAAGGTAATAAATATACAAATATTACATATCCATTTTGACAGGGTATCTTGAAGCTGAAGAAACTCTGAATTTCATATTTTCAAATATCTGAATCATCAAGGCTTGAATATTATACTGAACTCTCAGACAGGTAAATATTTTCAGTAGCTGTATGAATGTATAAATATGAAGAACTATAATGTATTCATTAATCCCTATAATTCTGATCAGCACTACTATTCATCCATCCATCCCATATTAGCAGCAGGAAACGTTTACCATACAGAAAACTCCAATATGATTTCCAAATGAAGAAAAATATTGTTCTGATTAACTAGTAAACAAGTTAGGAGAACATTATTTTATTAGATTTTCCAAGTTACCTTGATACCACCAAGTTGCACTGTTTTTTTCCTCCCACTTCTGAAGTGTGTATTTTCATTTAGGACATTTCTAAATTTCATACTGATTAAAATAAAATTCCATTAGACTTACAGCTATGTCACTAAATAAGGAAACTGATTCTGCTTGATGTTAAACACTGGCAGCTCTATCAGCTTCAGTGGAAATTACAGATGCTCTCCAGAAAATTAGAGAGTAGTTTTAGAGACAGAAAAAAATGTAAAAAAAAAAGTCTGGCAGCTGACCCAAGTTCATCTATTTTGTTGTATGTCTTTATTTGCTTTTGAAGGATCTTGCCATTAACATAACTTTTTCTTTTCCTGTCAGGATAAAGATTTTTGGTTTTCGTTTCAGACAAATTTTTTAATCAGAGTTTAGCATGCATTTTTCAAACGCAACATGCAAGAGTTCACCAGCTACTGTTGCGAGGAAAGAGCCCGGCTGCCCAAGGCTGTCCCCTGGCAATGACTGAGCATCGGGCAGCGGCGCGGGAATGGGGAGGAACAGGAGACCCGTCTGGGAGGGGGCAAATCTCAGCGGTTAATTAGCAGGGCTACAGTTGTTGCAGAGCACACAGCAATGGGTGTCCTGTTCCAGCACAGCAAAGCAATATCAGAACAAGAAGATAGTAGAGAAATTTGGCCAGGTCCAAGGTCTTGCCACAAGTCCTACACAAAAACCATCCCATGGTCTTTCTGCACAAGTAATTCTAAGCTCCCACCTCTGAGGTTTTGAATGTAGCCCACAGGACATTTGATATGGTACAAAGAAGAGGTGAAACTATTTATTACACACATCCCCTCAAAAAACAAACCACAAAAAGCCAACCCCTCCCCAAAACCAACAAGACTATACCCGATTCATGCATGAAAGAGGGTTTAGTTAGAGCTTGTAGTTTAGGACAGAAGACTGAAAGCCTGTTGTTAATTTTTGACAGGCTTAAGAACATAATTTAGAAATAGACAAGAATATGAACTGAAATTTAGCATACAGGAATAAACATTACAGACCGCTTATGTTAACTTCACTGTGTTTCAGGGGTTAAGTACCCAGAAGACAGTGGAGACATAAGAAAAAAGTTGAGATTTTCTGTTGACAAGAAGCCAGAAGAACTCCTCTTACTCAAAAATAGGCAATAAATGCCTTAGTTGCTTTGTACTTGTGCTTTACGATTCATTTTAGTGCATGCTTTGATAACTATATCTAGCTACTTAGACATATTTAGTAATACTTCTTTACCTACTGCCATGAACACCTAGTCTCTTTGATAATGCTTTCCTATCTAAACACTTGGAAGTCATCAATATGCCATAGTCGTGCAAAATTATTTTTCATCTTTAATCTGAAAACAAGAAGGAAATAAAAACACTGGGGTTATAATAAAAATTGTTAGTTCTCAGGATTTGCTCTGGATTAATTCAAAGGAGGAAGAGGAGAAAGAATGATCCTTTTCCAGTGATCAGGGTTTTTCCCTTCCAACTTGCATGACAGGATTACAGAGATCTTTTGCAGTATCAAAAGTAGTAACTGGGCATTTTATAAAACTGTTTTATGAAGATTTAAAAACAAGTTAATAATAGAAAAGTATTTTATAACTAGAGCTTAGGAACAGTTTCATAAAGGGCACAAGAGAGAGAGGAAAGGGTAGGAAATAAAATAAGAAATGCTTCTTTAAAAGATGATGTTTGGCTAAGAGGACCAAAAAAATATATAGATGTTACAGTGGCATCTGCATTTTCATAAGCGTATAACAGGACTTGTGATGAGCTGGTGTTCTTTACCTATAAAGTATGGTAAGTCCCTTCTACCTGACCTTTCTAATTTCCTTTGAATTGCCTTATTTAACTCTCTATACACTCTGCACAAATGTGCGTGTGGAGGAACTATGTAGGTCACAGAAATGTACTGATGTGTAACTTCAGTACTCAAATTCTGAAGTACTTGAAGTACTTTGAAGTACTACTTTTTTTTACTTGCCTTTAATAATAAAAGTGTAGGACAACACTTAGAGTAAAATCTGTTCATGTTCATATTATACACAGGTATCAACAATTAAAATACAAGTACTATGCACATACAAGCTTTTCTACTAAGGGCCTATTTATGTGGTATCTGTAACACAAACCAAGAAAGAATTCATAGGAAAAACAATACACAAAGTACTGTAAAGCAAGTGGTGTCTACAGACTCATACACACAGAATCCAAAACTGCAATATTTATAAGTTTTATAGAAATTCGGAGAAAGCATATAGACACCACGCCAGTTCTAACATGGCAATTACTGCTGATGGCAGAACATCTGCATGCCTCCTCCATAAGGTGCATTTACATTAGGTACTGGCCTCAGTAGCTTAGCTCTTGAAACTGTATTATGCAAATAATGTCATGTGCATTTCCAGAAGGCTGAACTCTTACAAGAAAAAAAAAAAAAAAAAGAAGGTTTACTTTTAATATTTCATTACTGAAGCTCAGCCAGGGCCTGATCAGCTTGAATGCTTTTCCAGTATGAGTATTGTAGGTTGCTTAATTACCTAGGATAAACGACATCTGCTTAAATAATTGCCTTACTTATACCACTGTTTATCATTCCCAGTTCTTAAGAATTTCACGTGGCTCAAAAATATACTCAAAACTGTAAAACAATCCCATCACTGAAGTTATCAAAGTAACAACTGGCATAAAAGATCCAGACTACTAGTTTGAAATAACAGATGAGAAAAGCATTTACTTTTAAACCACATACTAGTTTTAGGAAGAAAAGCAACAAATCTTAAAAACAAACAAACAAAAAAGCTTTCTTAGCAGGCAATTAAAGGCACCAACATAACAAAGAGACCTTTGAGGGTTAGAGTCCCAGAACACAGCGCCCTGATACAGACACGAGCACATACAACGGCGAAGTTTCCTGTATCTCTGCATAGGCTGAGGAAAGACTTGCACAAATATTTCCATACAATTCTCTAAGTAGGTCAAGACAGTATAGTTAAGTATAATTACTATTCAAAACAGCTTGAAACTTCCTGAAAAAATCCAAATTGTATTTTTTTAGCACCTTAAAACTATGAACACAACTTGCCCCCAAACCAAAGTAAAAAAATACAAATCTGAAAGTAAGCTACAAAACATTTAAGACAGTCAACAGCTTATTTGTGTGTAACTACCAAATTCTCAAAAGTCACAGAAGCACCAGAACTTCTCCTTCAGCGTAAGATCAGCACATGAACAACTCTACAGCTCTGAATCTGTTCAAAACAGGTAAGTTATTTCTCCCCCCGGCCTGTACCTGTACTTTACCAATAACCTATTGTAAAGATATATGAAAAGACTATAGCATTTGAAGGTTAAAAATACTGTTTGCCAAAAAAACTCCTTCCACCTGAGAACTGGTACAGGAGATACCACTGCAATGCTTTCAGGGATGAAGCTTTCACCCTTGCAGAGATGGCTTAGGCATCTAGTAGTACAAATTTTAAATGTGTCTTTAAAAAACAGTTTTCTAACATCCTCCCAACACCCCAAAAAGCATAATCCATGCACATAAATCAACGTGCAAACATGAAGAGCTACAAGGTTTGTCTGAGTGTGTGTGTGTTTGGGGTGAGGGGCGCAAGTAAGGAATTAGGGAGGAGAGGAACACAAAGAGATGTCATTTTAACATCAATCTGCAGAATGCTGTGTCAAATTCAAATCAGACAAAAGTACCTGAACATCATTAAAAAGGACAGGCTTCCCTTAAAACAGATGAAGTAGAGAACCAGTGTCATACTTCAGAAGTTCTTAGGCTGCAAGGGATGTTGCTCGGTGTTTATTCCAGCTTCAACTATTCTTCCCAGGCTGTAAGTAAGGGGTTATTGCCTGGATCAAGTTTGTTGTCATCAATTAAGACTTGTAAGAAAATGGATTGTGAAGCTGTAAAGACTTTTACCAATAGAGCAAATAATTTTTCGTGTCTCTGGGAATACAGAGAACATCAAGAACTGTTCTCTCTATACAACTCCAGGAGAAACTCTGGTTCACAGTCACCAACAGCTTCACTTTGCACTGAATGCCAATGCCGCCGGCTTCTTACAACACCTGCTGACTGCTGAAACTTAGCCAGTAGATTTTTCTGAGTTTTATTTTATTTACTCAAGCTTAAACATGTCTTTTACTAAAAAGAAAGAGTAGCAAAAATACACTTAACCATTAAAAAAATGGTATGTGTGTGTGGGATTAAATAAATAAATTCACGCAGTGCAGCCTGCATCAGTACAAAAGGAAATCATATGTTCTGTATCTCCTAATGAAGAAAACATGCTTTCTGTAGCCTTCCTCCTAAAAGACTGATGGCAGGGAGGAGACTTCCAAAAAAGTGATTCTGTCTGTACCTGTTCATTCAAACACCACTGAAAACCGCCCTGCATATTTCTTCTATGACATGCCAGGTGAGATTGTATTCATTTATGATACTTATGTCCAGAAATCATAAAAGCACTAACACTCCAGCTAAATAGTGTACAATTGATAATTTTGGGAACAGTGCTAAGATTTCTCATTATAAAATTGTTTAAAGTTTGTAATATCAAAAATATTGAGTATAAAAATTCTAAATTTGTACTTTGTTGGGTTTTTAGTATAGACTTTTGAGCTTACTTTGGATCTTAGAGGCCCAGAGACAGACAGCAGCTATGGGGAAAAGTCTGTGAGGAGTGTACCTTGTTTTCAGCTTATGCTGAAAGATGCCCGCAGACTCGGAGAGCTGGTAACGTGAATACTGACAGCATCCCACCCGAACCCCCCAGGACACACACAATTCCTTCACAAGGAAGTTGCATCCAGAAAGACAGGGTAGAAAGCTAATAGTTTACAGCTCCTTTTCAGACAGCTACGTACTATGAAATAGTGTTTAGGGAAAACTGATATTCCCTTGCAAAACATTACAGATTAAGTGACCAAAAGGGAGAAACCAGAAGTAATTAAAAAAACCTTACACTGATAGTTTGGAACAGAAAGACCTCCCCTGACTTTCTGACAAGTTCATGATCTCTGAGAAGCAAATCCAGGCAAAACCTGAGCTCTCTTAAGCAGAAAAAAATCAGGAAAGTAACTGATCTTTACTGGTTGGTCACAGCCCTGTCCCATTCTGTATCACTCACCCCCCACACTCCCATCTTCTAGCTTAATTGACACATGCAGCCTTCTGGCAATTCTGTTTATTACATTTGTCCATGAGTTTTATACATTTTAAATCTCTCATGTTCAGTAATACCACTCTATCCATGCATTTGCCTACTTTGTTTTCTCTCCTACAGAGTGTAAGCCCAGCTCTCAAGCCCTAACTCCTAGAAAGATACATAAGAAATTTCTTTAGGTAACAGTTTCATTTGAAGTTTTCTTAGAAATACATTAGCCTTTATAAGAGAATATCTATACAAACACATATGCATGTATGTGTGTATATATATATGTGTGTGTGTGTGTATGTATTTTTAAATCAGCAAGCATATGGAGTTCTTGTTTAGGTTGGAAGTTGTTCTGAGAGGAAGAGTCAAATGACTTATTGCACAAACTTTGCACCAGGATCCAAAACTGCAGACTTAGTAGGATGCTCACCTGGGGATTTTTACCTCTTCAGTGTAGCACTAGAAAACTAGGAGACAACAGAGAAGGTGTGAGCCCATTGTTCAGAAGTTACACATAGTCTCCAAAACAAAACCTGTGCTGAAGCAGGTATATCACTCCTCCTCACATGTGTATGGAATAACTATTTCTGGCTACACAGTCAGAATCCACTGAATGTTTAATGTTCTTAAGGAAAGCTGCATGGCTTAACAGCAGTAACATAAGAGAAAGTCCATCCTCATTGACTGGGCACTGCTGCCACTGACATGCTACCCCTAGCCCAGAAAAAAATTACTTGGAGTTGGAAGGTATAGCTAGAACACCACAAACAGGAGGAAAAAAAGAAGGAAGAAAGTTCAGGACCTGCATCACGTAACAATGATCCTGTTGGGGTTTTTTTTGTTTGTTTGTTTGGGGTTTTTGTTTGTTTGTTTCATGTGTGTGTTTTGTTTTGTTTCTGATTATTCTCCCTAGCCACATCATCCAGAATTTTAGTCTGAAATGATCTTGGTTCCAAGCCTTTTCTAAACCCATAAAATTACCATTTAAGGATGCTAGGTGCAGCGGGGGGAAGGAAATCCCTCAACAGCAATATTAATATAAAAAAACCACTTGTGGAATTACAGTTTTAAATTTAGCCTGTTTGGTTCACTGTTTGTCTTAAAGTGTTCAATATGAGATACGAAGATCCATCAGGATAATGACCTTTCTGATCCACTTCTGTGTAACTTCGCATGACATAATGGCATAAGGGCAACAAAAGGAGTCAACTCCTCTCTTTGACAAGGACTCTGGCTTGTTTTGTATTTGTTAGCAGGCTCAATAAATATCTGAAATGGGACTGGAAAGCTATGCTAACAGTCTGACACTCTTCCCCACCCTTCTGTTCCTCCCAAACAGAGGAGATTGGCGAGTTTATTGTTGCTCTGCACTGTAGAGTAATAGGAATAAATGCCATCATTGTGCTGGCCTTGGAACAACTTCATTTCAACACACTTTTTAACATCAGTATGACAACAGCATTGCAGAGTCTCCTTACTTGTATAAAACTTTAGCCAAATATTCTCGTCAACTATGAACCATTAGAGCCACAGATACACAATATAATCTCTTACACTGAATCTATTAACAGTGAATTTAGAATATACTTTCTACAAGATTATAATTTTAAATACTTCTTTATGCCAAACATGAGTGCAATAACTGCATCCAAGCCTGTTCCATAGAAGAATGTATGGTTTGCTACAAGTGTTCACAAGTTCAATTCAAAATATATAGGTTATAAAAACTTCACTGTGTTGGTGGCAGCCTGAATTTCAGATCATATAGAGTAACACGTATTCAAACTGTACATTTGATCCATTCCCAGACAATGACAACTAATTATAAATAAAATTCCACAAGCAGAAATGCATCAGTGGAAGTCAACAGGCAGATTACAAAGCAAAACCCACGAGCTGCTGTGCCAGGTTGTGGAGGGCAGAAAGCACAATGCAGCAGTTTCCATTAGCACCAAGGCCTGCACACATCTTACATGAGCAGAGCCTCTTTAAATAGTTCACAAGGACATTCTGCAACTTGTTCAGCAACTATACGTCCAGCTTCCTTCTCCTCTCTTCCTGCTGCTGTTCTACACACTGACAATGGAGACGCAAGAAAAAAATGGAAGCTAGTACAGGGGATGGTAGTTCACACTGAGATAGCTGATAGTTTGAAAGGATTTTTTAAAAATCACTCATAGTACCAAACTGACAGTGAATATACATAGTGCAGACTTACATCACTAATTCAGAGCACCACTCAGCTGTTGACTCCAGTGTTCCATCAGTAGGGAGGATGTTTATGGAAGTCAAAGAGAACAAAGCTTTAATTTGGCCCAGTAGCTTTACATTTTACACACTACGCGTTTGTACTAGTAATAGACTGAAAACGCACTGAACATTTAAACTTACATTAGATTAACTGTTTGTGCCCCCTAAAATGAAGTATTGGAAGTTACATAAAAGCAGAACAAATGCCATTTCTCTAGTTTGCTTTCAATCTCTTCTTCATTCTTAAACACTTTTTTTTAAAGCTATGAAACTGTAAGCATTTTTTCTTCTTTAAACTTAATTTTTATGTGTTCTAAAAATCTGTTCTGTTTAGTGCAGCTGCTAATTAGCAAGTAGAAAATATCTGGAAATACTACAAGGAACAGTAGGTTAGCTGAAAGAAGCACAAACATACGGATGAGGAAAGATCGCAATAGAGATAACTGAAGATTAAAGAGGGAGAATGACTTAACATTTGTAAGAACAAAAAACTCCCCACCAAAACCACACCCCATGAATCTTAACCACAGGAGCATCTTCACAAGGTATGGGACTGCAAAATATTATACTAATAAGAAATGCACGTAAAGTTTAAAAATCTACTTCATGCTGTGCTTTATCATCCATCGATCTTGCTCCTTTGAAAATAAAACATGTAAAATTTAAGATTTAGTCAAACTACAAACTGTTTATGTTTTCCTGTTATGATGGGAGCTAGTCATACTTTTTTACAAATGGTTTTGAATAATTTCAACTTGTTCTTCTTTCAATTAAGAGGCATGCAACAGCACTTGCTTGTGTAAAGTGAGTACAAGTGCTCAGGAAGGATACCAAAACGTGTTCTGTACTGCTTTTTAACTTTTTGTAGCTTGTGATGCATTCATTTTTCAGGAATTTGATTTGCAGTTGTTATCTGAGGTGAATATGTAGTTATACACTTCTCTCTGCAAGGACAACTGCTTTTTTAAGAGCAAAATTTCCTACAGCAGGCTACACAAGACACAGTGTTCTCATCATGATGCTCTTAACTTTAAATGGCTGCAAAAAGACACTTAAAATTATCACTCTTCAAAAGCACAAATTGAAAGAGTTAAATAGTTAGAGATAAGGGTAGGTTACCTAAACCAAGAAGATGTCATAGTAGATTATGAAAGGCAATAAGCCTATAATAAAACACTCCCTCTTAACTCTCCCCCCGCCCAGATATGAACAGTCTTCCAAACAGACTGTATATTTAGCTTTATTCAACAAATTTAGAAATTTAGATACTAACTGCCAATAAATACCATCACTTGAAGATCAAAATCCCATTCTGAATTGATTAGATATTGGATTATCTTTTATTCTGTTAATGCCCAGCTTCCTTGTGAACAATGCAACTTAGTTAATATCTAGATGGGTCTTCCTAAATGCACAGAAGGACATACCAGGTTAAACACTTATGCCCACACATACGAACAGAAGTATCACGGACAGTGTTTGACATATATTAACTGATATGAGATTTTTACAGAGAATCCAGCATCAGTTTTATGGAAACACCCTCCCTTTTCAACTTAAAAAACCCAAACCTCCAAAAACCCCAAAACATCACCATAAAACTAATGTTAAGTTAGTATCAAAATATTTCAGCTTTGAAGAGAGAAAAATAGAAGGCTGTAGTTTAAAAAAAAAAGATAGAAAGGTCAAATATCAGTCTGAATTTCAGTATCTAAATATAAGTATTAACCTTCATTCTACCCTCTCATTCCTGTATTTCATCTAAATTAGGAGACACAGATCATCACTATTTAAAATGGAGCTACTGAGTCCAAAACCAGTTAATTATTTCAGACTGCAAAACACATGCTCTTCTGTGCCAACTAACTACCATAAGGACTCTTCTACTGGCATTGCCCCACAACCCTGTCAGTTCCCAGATCTCTCAGTGGAGCACCAGGACAACGCACTCAAATCAAGGCCACATCCACGTGGAACCACAGCAGCGGTCCAACATCATTACACTTCTACACCTCACAGGTGAAACTTCTCTCACTTTCAGTACAGTGTAAAGAAACACCACTCCGCCAATAAGGGTCTGGGGTCATTATAAACAAAACCTTTTCAGCAAAAGGTGCTGTTATTAATGCCCCTGGACCACTGGAAGGAGGAGCCAGGCTAATGGGAGGCAGCATTAATCTTGCTGGGAAGCTTTTTCCTCAACAGAATCCCTGCAACACAATGAGACTCTTGTCCATATCACTTAAAGTCAGGCCCTTCCTCTCTTCAAACTTTCCTTACAGAACATCACAAGATATAGGGAAGTGCTATTTTTATTTCAATAGGGGGCCTATCTTCCCAGAATGTGAAGATCCTCTAGTATATTAGGACACAGATCAGTGCTCAGCAGCCTGCTTGCGCTCTCAGAATAGGGGACATGCCTAACTCGTCCTGCTTCCTAGCTCCACTCCCATCCTAGATAGGTAATCACTTGCGTACCCTTTCTGCCTCCTCCTCTAATAAGAAGATCCCTTATACTGTAGACACTATTACTGTGACTGCTTTTCAACCAGCAGTTCAAAAGCAGGCTCCCAAGCACAACTGCAACTTCAGTGAACAGAGACCAGCTGGCAGAAAAAAACATGAATTACAAACCTTCCCTGAGGACTGCCAGCACTAAATTCATGAGCTGGAGTCTCAAGGACAAGCAGGAGCTGATGGACACGAAGGCCCGGGGAATTTCCGCAGCGATGGGTGCTGCAGGACATCAAGTGAGCCAGGTTCTGCCACGAAGACTACACAGTCTCCTGCAGAAGCATTTTTCTTTAATGCATTGAAGTGCCTTAGTATGGTACTTGAAAGCTTGACAAACACTATTACAGCTTGAAGAACTTGGATAAGCCCAGTATTTCCTTTAACTTTTTCAACCACTACGTGGCCCAGCTTTCAATGACCTTTACACGTACTAAAAGCTTTAAAGCTGCCAGACTTGATAGCACAAGTATCTAAAGTTATTCATCATTATTATTTCAATAATTTACCCGTTTGGGTATGCCATCATTATTTGTCATCCTGCACAGGGTGAGAAGACGTTATTAATACAAAAATGGTTCATACATACATTTCTGCATGTGTCCATTTTCATACTGCTCTAGCCAGAGCATTTCTGGATGTGGTCTCACTATGAAGGTCTAGATTTAAAAGCTTGACAGGTATGGTTTAGATATATTAATACCATAAAAGCCTTAATTATACTGACAAAGGCTGCCTTTCAAATTTACTTTGTTCAGGAAATACTGTAACATGTGCTATCGTAAACTATTATTTTGCTGATAGAGATTGAATTTAATTTAGAAGCAATTGCAGTTATTAATAACACCACTTCTAGTTATTCCCCCAGTGTACAGCTGTTCTTCACCAAGATAATTACTCTGAGTTACACAGTACTTCACAAAACTTCTGCAAAACATTCAGAGGAACCCACTGCAGCTCAGCATTTACTAAAACCACGAGCATAAGTTGCTTTGACTTCTCTTCTGAAACTGCATTCATGGAGTTAGTTGTGTGTGTTCCAATAACTTTGTCGTTACCGTATCAGACGTTTCTCGAATGTCACAGTTGAATTTAATACTAATAAGAACTATAGTTCAAATTCTTAGTTTGTATTTCATTTTATAAATAAACTGGTTCGCATACTTTAGCCTTATTTTTTTAGGTAAACAAAATAAACTAATAACAGTCCTGGGAAAAAGCTTAAAATAATTATCATCAACTTTCAAAATGAGTCTGCTTGAGGGATTGCTCTCAATGGCTCCTCCATCCATCGCCACCCCTATATAAACAAAGTTCCATTTCCCCATCACTTTATGGCAGCTTGAGTTGAACTTAAGAGAACATTTACTGTATGCAGCTAGCATATTTTCTACTGCCTGTGAAGATTCCACCATCTCTTGCGTATGCTTCCTTGAGTAGATTAAAGTTATAATACATCCTACAACTTTGCTCTGAACCTTTAACAAGGATATCCAGACACTGAGAAGGAATCGGGGTAGCCTAGGAAACACAGTTCACCGAAACCCAGTTTTAAATTTCTGATCCTGTATTTACCTAAAAGGAATCTGAAGTCAGAAATGAAAAAAGCCATCAGGAGCTAAATACTGCTAAGAAATTTTGAACAATTTCAGAGACTCTTGATAGAAAGTCATGTGGTCCATACTAGTTAAAATAGTTATTGTAACACTTGTTATTATCCTAATCGATGGAAGTAGTAGTATAGCCAAACCAGTGAGCTATTTATTAAGTTACTAACCAAAATGCAAGTCAATGTGAGGAGACTAACAATAGGTAAAATGGATCAAGCCTTAGAAGTGCTCTCCGTATACCTCTGGGGAAAGTCTTTACATTTGGCCTTAAACACACAGAACTTTCTCAGTCATCTACTCTACTGCAAGAAGCTGGTGACTATCTTTGTTTACTAACAAAACGAAGTGATTCCACATTTACCTACGTGGTACTTTTAAAGATGATATAAAAATGGCAGTCAAACAAAGCAGCAAGTAGTACCCTAAACATTAGACAGGTATGTTCCTGAGAAGTACAAAAAGCAGATTATCATTATTGTACAGAATTTTCCATAGTAACCTAATGCCTAATAGCCATCTGCTGTAAGGGGCTGGATATTGCTGACAATAGTTGGGAGCTGCAAGTTAACTAAATGGCTCTAAGTTATAGAGTTATATCCATAGGCACAGTAAGTGGGAGATGCTGTACATAGAGTTCGTCAAATAAAACAAACAAACCAACCAACCACGAACAAAAAAACCCCACCAACAAATAAACCACAAAGAAAATCCAACAACGATGCCACACTTTTCATTTGCCCTCAAGCCAGTACCTACTATTATCCTGGAAAATTATGCATTCATTCAGAAAACCCCAGTCATTGATTAACAGAGCTTGATAGCACCAAAAACTCAACACAACTACTCCAGTTGAATCTGGTGATGGCACAGGAGTCAAAGACACTAGGAAAACGGAAGATGAGATTTATTTTTGCTTCACAGGGTAGATAGGTTCTTCCTCACTACTCTCAGGGTAGCAAGGAAGAACAAGTGTGTAATTTATGAGTCAACACAGAGTGTTTATTACAAGGAGGACACACACCAAACCTCAAACTCCTTCAAATTAGACAGTTCAGAAAGGTTAAAAGCAATCACCTGTTTCACTTTGTCAGCAAGCTCTTCATCCACACTTGCACACCAGTGGAGGGAAGAAAAAAAAAAAAGAAGTGGAAAAATGACTAACAGAAACAGTAGCGAGATTCAGTGTGGAAATATTGAAGTGGTTAACCAGAAAAAGCCAGGCTTCCTTATAGCTCATTAAGTTGAGCTCAACTTCTGCACCTTGTGAAATTTCTTGAAGAGTGTACTATGAGACAGGCATTCATTTCTTTGACAAAGGTTATTTAAGATAGGTTGGTTAGGATAACTTTAAAAGAATGCCTAGGCTTCAATTCCCTGAGGCAGGATTATACAGGAAAATAAAAAAAACCCTTATTTTAAGTTCTCCTCATGATTTGACTATCCATTTGATGACTTCACAAAACTCTGGCTGTGGCATGCTTCATCCTTCAACTTACCAGTTTTCACTGTTAGGCCATGAATTACCCTTTTTCAAAACCAAAACCATAACTATCTCATTTCCTTCAGCTTGGGAACAAAGGTAAATTAATTGAGTATTTTCTGAGACATGGCCTTTTCTTTTGTATACCCTTGCTCAAGATGCAAAAGCTGTTCTGCTTAATACATTTAAAAGAGTGTTTTAAGCCACTGTAAACTTAAACTCGGGTAGAAATGGCTGTCTGGCTGAACTGAGATAGGCTTCTAACCAAGCAGAGGCTAACAAGCAACAGAATTGTTACCTTCCATCCTCAGGACCTAACTGGGGAGCAGCAACCAGCTAGACAACTAGAATGATTACAGGCAGCCTAGAGGAGCACATAGATTAAAGCAAAACCATCACTTCTTAAACATACATACACAAATATTCACATAAAACCCCACCACTTGCAGGCCCATCCATTCAAACAGATAGCATAAAAACCACTCGGGCTACAGTCATTCAGTTGCACAAGTACCTGATGGACTGCAGTAGTAAGTGAGGAATACCACCAAGAACTCCAGGACAACACCAAGTCTCAGTTTAGTCTGTCAGAGAAGACAGAGTTCTTCCATGCACCCTGAATCAACTTTTCTAAGGAGGCTGAAAGCTGCCTTAACAAGTATTCAAGCGCTGTACATTCTACAGATCTTGTACAAGGAAAATTTATGAACAGAATGTGCTTTTCAATTTTTTACTGAAAACCTCTGTCTAATCCAAAGACTCAAGTAAACCATACTGCAGGAGCAGTTTGCCTCATCACTTAAAACATTTTATACCTTCCACAGTTACGCAGAAGTCCTGATGGGATCAAGGCATCTATGCCCCTTTAATCCCTCTGCAAAGCCCATTCAACATATACACATACACTGCACAAGGAATTCCTGTTCAACACATGTTAGCATATCTGCACGGTTTGTGTGCACATGATACCTCACAGTGCACAGAAAATGGATGAGATACAAAACTCTGTTCTAGTTTTCCAAATTCAATCATAAAACTCACGAGATCTAGAAACCCAAGTTCAAAATTTAAGTGAAGTGAAAAAATGACTATCATCAGGTTAAATTATGTGGTTGGTGCATGAAAAGATGTCTAGATAAAACACTGTGTATCTGATATTGAAATATAGACCTTACAGTTAAATATAGATGAGGTTTTAGATTCAGAAGAAAACATTATCAGCTTTCTTCTGCTGAGAAATAGAAAACTAAGTAGAAACAAAAACAAACAAGAAAACTTAACTCCAGGTGTCTGAAGATGCTGCTCTCTGTCCACCGGACAGAAATTTCTAAGCTAAATTTCTTCCTCCAATGAGTTCATTTAGATAAATTCCATCAGACAAAGATGTAGTTAACATGCAAAAATACAAAAGTTTAATTGTTCCCAGATTCCCTATTCATGACCCCCTGTGAAACCTTAAAACATGGCCATTTCTTCAGGAAATGGTGCAACACAAATCTGTGCAAAAGTGGTTCTGGATACATGGCAATCCCCTCAGAGGCATCGCTATTCTAAAGCAACAAGCTTTCAGCAAGGTGTCAATGGTCCCACTAAAGATTTTACAGAAAACAGATACAGCAGTGGCAGCCAAAAAAGCCTAACAAAACCTCACAAAGCTAATTTTTATATAAAATCAGAAATACTCTGGGACTTTACTACCCCTCTAATTATTTTTCTCTATCGTAGTCAGAGAACAGTCTCCACTTCTTGTAAGTCTGTGTCATAGTTGCTAGATCTTAAGTGATAAAAACATACACCAAAGACTGTAAATTAAAGGAACAAGTCTCAGCTTCCTCAAAGTGTGATGCTATCTTAAGTTTACCTTTTTAGCCTTCAGAGTTTAAAACACAGTGAGGTAAGGGAAAAAAACCCACACTCTTTTTAACTACTACTCTCTTCGGGTAACCCAAGTAACAGGCTGATATTTAACAGAAATTACCTCCCTGTAATGATATTCAAGTGGCCTCATATATAGTTTCCTCCAGCACCCCTTGCTCTCAAATTCTTAGATGCTTTGCACGGCTTTGTTCAAATAGATATAAAAAAGACGTTACTCCCCAGCACACAATAGGAGGCTGCGTGCTCTTCTGGAGTCCAGACCTCTAGGCTTCTAGATCTTGTGTGTTTTGCTCTAAGATGAAAGATGAGGCCTTGCACTGTTCCCTGGGAGAGAACAAAGGCTTCAACATGAAGTCTATCACAAGCTGAACAGAAAGATTACAACAGCAAACAGTCACAAGGGGTACGAATATCCCATATACTTAATTTTCCCATCATGGTTTGGTTTGCTATACAAGGATCCTCAGTGCAACGGAAAATACAAAAGTCCTTTGTGCAGAGGGCAAGTGTAGCTGAAATAGCGCCAAGAAGACTGACATGCTTTTTGCTCCATCTGCCTGCTAAAGACCACACGAGCAATCAGCCAGCTGTCCACGCTGTTGATCTCTAATACACAGAAGTTCCTGACAGACACACAAAAGTCCCTAAACCTCTACCCGCATGCAAAACCACAGCAAGGAATGCTGTTTTCCAGAAGAGACTGGAAGACAGCGGAATCAAGAGGAAGATTGCAAGGAAGTCCAGGCAATTTGTTTTGTTTTTTTTTAGCGAGGATGAGAGGCAGCCCTACATCATGGCACAGTGGCAAGTCAGGGTCAGAGTTTGACCAGCAGGGGCAGTACTCTTACAACCAAGGCGATCCAGCATAACTCCAGCATGACTTTAAGAAAATAATACATGCAAGCCACTGTTTTAAAAAAGCAAGTATCTCATGGGCTTTGGTAAATGTTGCCACTCTATCAGCAAACTCCAAAGCAAACAAAACAAATATAGGGAGGGGTGGGAGGAGATACCCACAATACAAACACTACTGTCAGCTTTTGCTTTTGCAATACCATGGGGCATTAAATAGGATAAAGCCTAAACAGACATAAATGTAAAGTAAATCTTACAAATGTATTTAGTCTCACCTCTATAAAACCATATTAATCCACACTGCTTTCATCTGCATAAGTGAAAGATATACTTAGCCACTGGAGGGCTCTTAAATCTTTTAAGATGTATATATTGCTGCTCTACTCCAAGTATTTTTTACTTACCTTTTCAGACTTGAGAAGCACCAACTGTGACCCTTCAGCATTTACTTAATGCTAATATTACACTTTGATCTCAAACTTATATACACACTTTGCTTTAAAATGAATATTATCCCCTACCCCCCCAAAATTTCACATAGTTATGTGACATACTACCATGATTTGTGGTTTGGTTAATGAAGCTGGAATTACGTCTCAAGACTTGAGGAAAAAAAAAAGACAGCTTTACTTTTTCCAAACTTACTTTCAGTTCTTGGCAGAACATTTAAAAAGTAACACCAAGATATAACCTGGTCTGTTTTCTTCATCCCCTGAGGTTCCTTATTTTTCAGCTGTAGTGGCTTCGGGCTCTATTTGCCACCCAGTTACTGGAAATCAGATTTCTTCTTGGCAGCATGTGCCACAATTGCACGTTCCAACATATAAGGTGGTGCAAGCTTGCCCACTATACTAGTGATTAGAACTGACTCTCCAATATTTAATACAAACAGCTTGGGAAACCCTCACAAGAAGATCTATTTTAAACTGTATGTTCTAAACAGACATTGAGGGGAAAGACAGACCACCTAAGACATCCTTGATGTTGATACTAAAAGTAATTTTCAGGCATTTGTTTGAGGCAAAGGATTTCCCAAAAGGGAAGAATGACATTTTTAGATAAAGAAACTGAAGATATTCGTTTTGATACTGCTTCTGAAATATTACACATAAAACTGATCAGTGTAAGAAATAAGAAGCCAACATACAAGTTAAAAACCAAACCAAAACGAAAACCAAAACCTGCCCACCAAAAAACCAGAACCATGTCAACAATTATTTCAGGTTTGGTAGTAATACTTCATTTACTTTTTGCTACAAATTACATTTCTTTATACCACCAAATATGATTAAAATATTCTCTCAACTAAAGAACAGCATACCCCAACTAGCAGCATGATTTAAAGTACCTTATACTTTCTTCCTCCCTCTTTTTTCTAAGTTCCCTGCTTAATGGCTGGGGATTTTATGCGGGGGACACTCAGTTAAGATCCACTTACCAAATAATTTACAAGTTCCTAAAAATCTTCAGAAGACTTAACTTCTATAAGAAAGTTAAAGGGGTAATTTCTAATCCTATGTTTAAATCAGTCACGTGCAACTTTTTCAGATTCATGACTTTGGTACAAGCATGGTTATCTAAACCCTTTTCACAGAAATCACATTATTAATGCAGAAGTTTAGAAAGTCTATATATTATTGAGTTTTTTACAATTCAAGTCTTCTGACTTTAGAGTACGAATGAGAGTTTTATTTGGATGTGAACTGCGAAGCAGCACTGTATATGCTTCTGTCCGGAAACTTCCACATGTGTTGTTATTGCCATCCCTTCCATGGCAGAATGTAATAAAGTTTTTTATTGTGACTGGCTGCAGCTGAGAAAAAAGAATGAATAAAAGCAGAGAGAAAACTAGAAGATGTTGGTTTCATACTTTTGAGCAGAGGAAATTTTTTTGAAGTGGACTAAAGTCTAACTGATGGAGTTTAGCTCTTGCTGAAGTTTGTTGTTCAAAGTCAAAACTCACAAGTTGCTTCCAGTAAGCATGGTGTGTTAATTAGTTTTAAACAGGTCATAAAAGAGTCATAGTGCACATACAAAGCAATTTAACCATTCACTAAAATCCTATTCAATAAGCAATGAAGCTTAACAAACTGCTTCTTCCAGAGGTCTAGCAAAGACAAGTTCCAAACACTCTTGAAGTGAAAATGTACACATTGACCTTGGTTAGCAAAACACACCCAACACGGAACTTGCAGCCAAACTGATTTCCCCCCTTTGGCCGCTGCTCCCCCAGCAAATGGAGCATTAAAAAACCAAAAAACAAAAACTCACAAATCAAAATCACTGTCAGAAAACTTAAGTGAATTTTTCCACAAGTTGCTCAACGACAAAATGTATTTGAAGGAGAAGGAAGCCATCATTAACAGTTAACATTTACAAAAAGTTACTTCAGATCTATGTGTATTAAACCAGTTTCAAATCCATAAAAGTCATGTAACATCTCCCTTGAACATAATAGCCACTTCTTAGATGTCTGAATCATACAAATTCAGTTGCTTTAATACCATTGACTATGATAAGTGTTAGTTGTGTTAAATTTGTCTGCTTGTTGAAAATCTCATAGTAATGTTTTATTCTGTTACATAATGCTTCCTTCACACAAAGCTAAGTTCCAGAATCTTATCCCTTTATGTAATACAGAGCTTGCAATCCCTCTCCACAACCTTGCCCCACGTTTCACATTGCATTAAGATGACACCAGTGCAGCCCATCCCACAGGACAGACACTGCCCGTCTCCTCTCATTCCTGTGCACCCTCTCACTGCAGCCATGTCCCTGCAGCAGGTGCAGCAGCTCAGAAACACAACCCCAAGGCCACTCCTGGCTGAATCTACCCGAAACACTGGAAAATATTCCTACTTTTCTTCGTCACCCACAGTATTATACAGAAGGAGATAAGCAGTTGAGGAGAAGGCCCACTGTGGATGGTAGGGAATGAACATACAACAAACAAACAGTTACACGGAAACATCTTCAGCCCAAGTAAGTGCAAGGGAAATGATTGTTAAATGCAGACAATAAACGTTTTTGAGAACACGGTTCCTTCTTCCAGTGCTTTTCTGGTCACACCCCAAAAAAGTCAGCCCCTTTGCTGCTCCTTGACTAGCACGATGGCAAACAAGGCTGTCAGAGGCACGCTAAGACTTCAGTAAAGCCTACAGCCTCTCAAGACAGTGTTTATTGACAGATACATACATGTTTTCCTTTAGGGTTTTTATGTTGCCACCATGCCTGGGATCAATTCTTCAATGCATCACGGAGGCAGGAGGTCCTTACAAGAGAGTGAAGAGCATGAATCTGCTTGGCTCAAGGTTTTTTTATTATTAACTGAAAACAAATGACAGTATTCAAATATTAAACTGTGAGGTTTACTAGAGAAAAATACAAAACCAAGTTGGGCAAAGAAGCAGAAGACATCTCATTCCAATGCCTTCAGTTCTTGCTTAGGATTGCTCTTCCATGTTCAGGCTTTATAGAGTATGTTCAAACACATTGAGTCCCTCCATTTATATGCGAGTGCTTTCATTCTGCTTTTAGCAGCTACTATTCCCTCAGAAAAAGCACCACATCAACCACCTGTACTTAAAGTAAGATTTCTGATAATTCTTCCTGTTTTTCTGAAGCGCCTTTTAAAAACAACTTAGAACTGTTTTTCTCCCCTTGAATTAAAGCACAGCCTTAAATCACACCAGCTCTCCCATGACTAGACAGTTCCCAAAAGCCTGAAGCTTCAGCCCTGGGACACCTCCACCCCACAAACTCCCTTATATTAGTAAGGTCTGCCAGCTGCTCTTCTCTTTTCATATATAAAATAATCTTTAAGCAGCATATGGCCTTGACTATGCGTGTATGTTCTGGCAGGTTCAGGCTAAAAGGGTTTCAAGCCATTTGTCAAGCCGTCTCACATTTCCTCCACACCCTTCCTCTCGTGAGGAACCCAACGCCACTCACAGCTTCGGTGGGATGCAAAAGAGCGGCCATGGCCAAGTGAAGGCTATTATTTGAACCCAGCAAAATATGCTGGTGCACATGCAGTGAATCACAGCTATGAAAACAAAGGGCATGACACAGCAGAAGTCAAATCAATGGGAAATTAATAGTGAATCAGGCATAAGGAGAAACCAGTTCTCTAAAATTGCAGGTTTATTGGGGTACAGCCCCCAGTTCTTGCATTGGAACAGTGGGTTATACAGCTGCTGGACGCTGCACACCAGCACAAAAGTGAGGCCACACTACACCATCCTTCAGACTCATGGGCAAGGAAACCCATGTTCTATGTGCTCAAGAATCCTGTTCCACTCTGCAGCATGAGATTTGTAACTGGAAGGCTTTGCCAGTACAACACAACCAGCCAAGTGCTGACCCACATAGTCCCCTCAAGGAAAGGACAGTTCTAATCATATTTACAAGTTTATCTTAGCATCTCCAAAGGTGTTACAGAAAAATTAGAGTTTGTCAATATGAAGTCCTACGTGATTTAGGGAACTTTTGCTGCCATAGCTGTATCGGTCACAAGTCACACTGCCAAACCACTTACCAACACCACTGAAACCTCTGCAACCAGCATGAGTTTTCACTACACTAGATCTTGGCTTTGGTGTCCTACTTTCTCTGCAATACAGTAGTGCTTTGGCATAAGGTATCAACGGATGGCTGGAATGTCAACTTAATTCACCCATCCACAGCTTCACAGACAAGTTTTCTGTACTCCTCAATAAAGCCATCTACTGAGCCAAACTTTTCCCCTTCTAAATAGTGCATTTAAAGTGAGTTAATTACATATAACAGCAGAAATCTCAATAAGTTCAATAAATCACATACAGAATGAATCTTTATATTAACAGAACAGGGATGAAAATCGTGAGGGATCACACCAAAAGCTTTACCAAGAGAACCATTCTGTTGCACACAGGTCAATGAACAGGTACTTTACAATAAACACTTCGGTATAAGGATAAGGACTTTTTCCACCTCCAGGCCAGATATCTTTGGAGAAAAAGAATTAATTACCCCTTAGTATATTTAGCTGTAGCTGAGGAAAGTCTGGATGCTTCCATACTGGGGAAAAGGCCAGTAAGTTTTGGAACTTGAAATGTACAGGTATTGCAACCCTACAGGAATGAGGAAATCCATCTTGTTTATTATACTTAATGCCTCTGAATTTGATCATTCCTAAATGACCTACAGGAACACTGACTGAATCCAGGTTCATCATAACGACTGGGTACTACAGCAAGAATAGGCTGTATAAATCTGCTTGGATATCTGTATGTGTAAATATGTAATAGCTGGTTTCATAAAGCTACTTGTGAACGGGTGGTTGTGATTCAAAGCTTTTTATCTAAAAACAGTAGTGGTCTAATGCTTGAGAGACAGAGCTAACTGCAGGACACAAAAACGTTCAGAACACACACCTATTTGAGACTATACAGCATACAGTAATATACACACTAAATAACGAGACACGATCAACATGCAGCAATAGATTATGGGTTTACAACCTATTCTACCAACTCCTTTCTTATTTCTTATTCCAGGTGACCGCATAACACTACTTGGACAATGAGAATGTATTATAGTATCTACTTTCCTGGTCTTGCTGAAATTTACTTCTGAGATGTCCTAAACGAGGGGGTTCCACGCCTGACACAAGACCAAGCAGTTATCCACAGAAAATACTCTCACCTTGGGACACGCTTCTCTTGGAGTTGCTTACCCTATGTCCAGTAGAAAGGTTTGAGCTTAAATAACAGAAGCAAATTACAAAACTTGGCTTCTCAAGATATTTCTGTGCAGAAAGTTTGTCACAAATTGTTAAGTATGCCATTAAAAGCATTTAGAGCACAATAAAAGAACCACAGGAATGCCCACTCAAGATAAGGCTGAGTATCATTGCCACACCTCCAGAAGTTAAGAGTTCGACAGCTAAAGCAGATGTAACTTCACTCCTCTGCAGTCCTCTCTCTCTCCTCCCTCCGCTAACATTCATAAAAGTGGAGTAAGTTAAGGGAAGAGCAGAAAACAACTAAGGCCACCCATGCCCAGATCAGTGTTGTCTGGAAAATACAGTTCTGCCGTGATTTTTGTATGTGCTGAAGAAGTATCCATACAAATATTTCAAGTGCCAAAACATAACCAGATCAACTGCTCAGGACTGCAATTAGCACTGCAGTGATCCTCTCTACTGAGACTGTTGATGGCCTAGTGTCACAGAAGACAGTCACTGATTTTGCCCGTCTTGCTCCAGGGTTATACTGCAAGGAAGAGATGGAGGCGGCACAACATGTTTATATAGTGCAATAACATAGGAGCATTGCAACATTTTGGGACATTTGGTCATATTAAGCATAGCTTATTAGCAAGCCGCACTACAATCCCGCGAAAGCTGCTAACTCAACAAGGTAACAGCTTTCAGGTTTGAGTCACTGAAAGTACAGCAGCAAAGTTGTGTTCTCCAGTCTGAAACACAAGTTGAGCTCTTCTTTTACAACTCACCTCCATGGGTAACAGTGGAAGCCTTTAATAGTGCCTCTTGCCATACCTAATATATTTTGTTGGCTGTGCTATTTATTAATGTAACAATAGCATGCGCAACACGGAATCAGAAATAGCAAAACTAATACCAGTGACATTTATTTCTAAATGTAAATATCCAGATTCTGAAACCCTGAATTACTGAATCAGAGTCTGAACAGCTTCCTACCACCAGCTAAATGCCACACATTCTGCCTGGAAGTGAGCCACAAAACAGACAGTCTGACATATTTGCATTAGTTTGCTTCATGGTTTGTTTCACCTATCCCAAACACGTTTTAAATTGCTACTGTGTTTTCTTGTTTTGTTTGTGGTTGTGGGTTTGTTTGTGGTTGTGGGTTTGTTTGTGGGGTTTTTTTGGGGGGTGTGTGTGTGTTTTGGTTTGGTTTTGTTTGGTTTTTTTGTGTGGCTTTTTTTCTTTGTTTGTTTGTGTAGGGTTTGTTTTGTTTGGGGTTTTTTTAATTAGCTGCAGAAATACTCTTTAGGGGACTTTTTCCAAACTCCTACACATTGTACACCTGAGGCAAAAACTGCACTTGTTCCATGCTTCTCCTACTAGTTACACAGGAGGCTAGATCTGTGGCAGTGCTAATAGTTTTGGGATAAGAAATTCTCATCCGAATACAACTTTTCGCCCCATTTTTCCTCCCCCTTAATGTTCATTAACTTTCCAAACCACACCTGACAGTTGCCTGCTTTCTACAATGAAAAACTGTTACAGCCCTGGGTATCAAAAACATCAGTAATAATTTGAAAGAAATTCCTTCTGGGTCTTTTCAGAAGTTACTCTTCAGGAAATGCTTTGCACCTACCCCAAAACTGCTCAACTCATTTGAAGCTGCTTCACTTGACTAAACAATTCTACTTGAGTAAGTGCATACCAAACAGGTGTTTAATGGTGCCTTGTCATATAACTGCTGCTTTGGTGGGTCAAAATAGCCACTGGAGAATAGTGAGCAGGAGTCCAGAGTCTAGCAGACACCACAGCAGGGTCTTACTTTACCAAAAATTGCTTGATATACCTCAAAGGAAAACACTGATGGATATGATAATGTCATTAGCAATTAATCCAGTCACAGGACAAGAGATGCCTATCACTTACCAAGACTGACATTACTTATTTTTTTTATCTTGATTCCACAGCACCAGGAACTTGCTGCTGTTACTTGGCAGCAAGGAAATTACTGAAATACTGAAGTTGTTAAGCAACAGGTTTGCTTTTTACTTTAAAAACAACATAGGCTTTCCTGACCTGTTCAAAATAATGACAAGGTACTTAACTAGTTCAAAGAAACTCCCATTACAAAAACAGTTCTTTAATATGGATGCCTCTGTCCCTAGCCCTTCACACACAAATACAATTCTACATGATTATTACAGGACTGTTCTGGGTCATTACTGACCTTATTCAAAACCTTATAAGTTTAACTCCTGAGTCCCATCCTAAAACAAAACCAAGCTCTTCTATGCATGCAAAGCTATCAGAAGCTTTTTCCTACTTCACCAGAAATTAGGTTCAGACCACTGCTAAAGCTAAACACCCCAGTTAGATTTGGCTGGGACAAAGGAAGACTGGGGAGAAGAGGAAGGAAAGGGAAAAAAATCCCACACAGTTCCAGAACTGGTTAGGTCCATTTGGGTTCTAAAGCCATACAGTATCCATCTCTCATCATCTTTGCAATATAAACAGGAAAAAAACAACAAAAAAACCAAACAACAAAAAAACAAAACAAAAAAACCCACACCACACCAACCCAACCCCAAACCAACCAACCAACAGTGAAAGAGCATAGCCAGAATGCAAGAACTGGGAGAAGAGGGAAAAAAAAAGGGGATTGGAGGGGAAGAGACACAAGGAACTATTTAGTTACCTCAAGAGAAAGTTTGGGATGAAATGGATGCAGCCTGGTCTAAATTTGATTTCTTCTAGGATACATTATGGATCTTTTTCCCTGTACCTGATCAACATCTCAGTGCTGGAGTGATAACAACAGACTTCTAGCACTGTTTCAGTTCAACTACTGTTACACACTACTGCAATGAGAATACACCAGAACAATCACATCTTCCAAAAGTGGAATAAGTCTAACCAATTTACAAAAACCAAAACATTTTCCTGTCATGTATGTCCCTACACTTGTGACAGAACATTAAAATCCCTACAACATCCAGAACTTTCAGATATTTTTGGTTTATTCTGCTGAAAACACAAATTTTTAGCTAAGAAGGTAAAAGGACACTCTCCTGAAACTAAAAGAAGATTCAAGTAGGATACGCTTCCTACGGAAATTCCAACTTAAACAAGATGCAGTCATGGAATGCCTATAGCACATATTGTGTGGGTTAGACTAGACCTTAAGTAAATCTGTTCTTTTCAAGAGTTTATCAAGTTAGGAAAGAACCAGATTTCCTGAACCAAAGTAACTATAACTCTGTTGCTTGCGGCAAAGTAATCTGTAGAGCTGCAATCAGTGATTGAGATTGTAACTCTTCACCAACTTCTGTGAAGAGCTACATCCTACATTGAACAGAATTGCACTGCATCTGGATATTCCTTATCAGGTAACTCTTCCTTGCAAAACACTCTGCTCTGTTTTGTTTACAGGAGGATATTATTAAGTCAAGTTATGAAATATTACTTGTTCATATCAAGTAAAGCAGACATTAGCTGACGCATGGGGACTAGTCTCATACAGTATTACTGTCACCAGTAGAGCCCCTCCGACAAGTCCTGCACAATACAGAAAGCAGATGGGCTCCTGAGGCTGGCAGCATTTCAGAGCTGAGCCTGGCCAACATCAGAGCCATTCGCCAGCTGTGCAGCGAAGGGTCAGGGTGGGCTGTCCTTCCAGAAGGCCAGGCACCTTCAGCATGCTGAAGCATACGGTACCGAACTGAAGAGCACACACATTGATCAGAAAATCAGCTCTGAGGAAAAGCAAACATGCTGCATCTGCTGCACTGTGGAAGCCGACATCCCTGGTTACCTCCATTATATACTGGCCACCAGCTGCACTAGGAAGAGCCTATAGAAGAGTGCATCCAAGAGAGGAAGGGGAAAAGAGATGACAATTTCACATCGTGACCCTCACTTTGCAAAATAGCCAGCAACTATACAGAGCTGCTAGGATGCTGGATACCAGCGGACTTCCTTTCTCCTTACTGATCCATTTGAAGCACAACTGCTTTTCTCCCCCTCTGGAAGACACAATATCTAACTCATATGATATGGGGGGCCATGGTGGTGGTGTTTACTTTAAAACCAAAGGTACTAGATCGGTACAGTGCTATAAAAAGTGAAATTGCAACCCTTCCTGGCAATGGCACAAGTTTAAGGTGCATTGGCACATAAGCAAGGATCAATCACCTTCATCAGTTATTCCACTCAATAAACAGCAGAAAAGAAGATCTGCAGTATTAGCAATGCATGCTTTTTCCCTTCCACCCCAGGCAAGAGCATGTCATGTTTAATGCTTTAAAAAATACTCAAATATCTTGGAACAATCTTGTAACAGAGGGATGTTATCAGCACACTAACTCCTTGCTGAGTTTTTAGCAGCCAACAGCAACTAATACATTGTGCAGAGGGACTATTTATTTTTCTTCCCAATACCACAATCTGGTTGAAAGAAATCTGAGATACCAGGTGCAGGCCAAGAGCATCTCCAGCTTACTGTGGGCACTCTGCTGCACATGGGACTCAGAGAGTGAATCAGGCAGTATCCAGCCCCTAGAGAAACTATGGCCAGGTGCATTACTCAAAAACACAAGAGGTCTGATATTTGAACAGATAAGTAATGCAAATAATCTACAGTTCTACCTGAGCAGACTTTTGTTTGCTGTTCTCCTGATATGACTCAAAGAATCCAGGCATCCTCCTACAACCCTTTAGACATCACACACAACTCAATAGTGGAACTGGTGTAAGAATCAACTATTCATTCACTTCCCGATTTGCCTGTTGGGGCAAATAACAGCCCCCTAGCAGCCCCCAGATTTCCCCAGTACTATCTGTGGAAAGTTATCACAGATACCAATGCTACTCACCAGCTCTTTCACAGCAATGTACTTTTGTCAGGGGAGAGGGATGCAGGTATACTCTTTTTATAGTAAGTAAACACTTAAGGCAGAAGATGGACAGTCATCATCTAAAAGACTATTTAAGAAAAAGGCTGCACGTATTCTTCAAACTTAGATGCATGTTATATTAACTAAACTGCATCTGAATAAGATTTTCTTAACTTTTCTTAAGCAACCAGTATTTGGGAAAGTTTCTCAGAACACAAACACTGGAAATTTTGTAATTCATTCGCAAATGTGTGAAGAATTGTGTTCCCCCCATCCCTGGTTAAAAAACAAATACCAGCATGATGATCTAGTCTAATATCTTCAATAGCACATATCACAGAAGTTCCACCCACCAACTCGAGAAGTCCATAGTCTCTGGTTAATCTGGAACTGACTATTTAGAAAGGCTTTTAAAACCCATTTAAGGAATTCACTTACAGACATCACAAGCCAGCTTTTGGTAAATTCCCCAGTTTTAATTGTCTTTTAAGATCTGGCACACAGAAGCAGAAGTTATGTTCAAAGTAGCTAGTGAGAAGCAATACATGTGTACCTTTGTGCCTGCCAGAACTGCCCAGTTTCAGCTTTCACATCTGCCTTCGAGCTATGAGACTCACCACAGCACTTCCTACTCTTCTTTCAGGTAAACTCAAACTATGCTTCTCTATTCTCAGCACTAATAGTTTTATTGCAATTTTTATGTTAGTTTCTTTCTGTTGGTGGTGGTTTTGGTTTTTTTTGTTGTTTGTTTGGTTTTAGTTTTATTATGAACGCAGACCCAGTCTTTCCTGTACATCATGCTATGCTGGCAACCATTCTGAAGAGCTGGCACAAGAAGCAGACATGATATTCTAGCTCTGGTCTTCACTAGTGACATACACAACTGCACCGCCACTTCCTTAGAATTTTCCTGAAAAAAAAAAGAGCCATTTCTGAAGGTCCTGGATGCTCACAATCAGTTCGCCACCACGAACCTCAATATCTTTCAGGATCACTCTTTCTAAGGTGTGCGCACGTTGACAGCAGTGGGCAACCACAGTTTGAAGAACCTTCCAGTGTTTCCTGTAATTACTTTCTAACTGAAACGATCTATTCAAGACTGAAATCCCCAAAAGAAAGGTCAATAGGAAGAGTTAGCAAGTGAAGATTCCTTCTGAGGAGATAATCTTTCTTACTGCTACATATCGGAGAAATTATTTTCAGGGCACCAGTTTCTTTTATGTTACCTTTCATAAGTTTAGCTATCAAATGTGCATTTGAATTCTTCAGAAGGATATTTGGAACAGCTAAAAATAAGTCTTTGAAAAAATAAAGTATTTCCTAAAGACTTCTCAAACTTTACGCTAACATAAAAGGATCAGAAGATAACATTGCATAAACCATTTTCACTCAAACATCACATTTTCAGACTATTGAAGGAATGTGGTGACTTTTAACAGATCTTCTTGTATAACTAAGAGACTTTGATTTCTACAGAAATAGATTAATGTTTCATCCATGAAATTAAACTAGTTTTTTTCAGTGGCAATTTAGAGAAATGAATGTAAAACTTCTAATATAGTTGTGCAGATATTCTTATCTCCTCTGTAATCTTAAATCACCTGACAATTCCCCAGTAAAAGCCACGACACAAAAAACAAACTGCTGTTTCAAAGTAGACAGATACTACTCTGATACAGTTATGGGAAGGAAGAGACGGAAACACAAATATACTTGTCAGGCTGCATGATTTTGTATCTGCTGAACAAGATGCTGAGAAAAACAGCATGTTTTTTCAGAGAAAGGGGAGTTACAGTCCCCTCTTAGTCACCTCCTGAGAAATCTACACCTGAAGGGATGGTTCATACAATCCCATCACTTGACCTCAGAATCTGAGATTCTCCAGGAGACAGTTACAAGCCGAATTCCTACAGAATACCTCCCGTGAGTTTCAGTGGTCCACTAATTTACTGCAATGGTACAAACCTACTCTTGTTCTTACAGAAGTCTCTATCTCCATAAATAAAGTGAAAAAGACTGTAAAAAAACCCACAGTACACTATGAACATTAAAAAAAATGAATTAATTTCAGATAGACCTTTGCACAATGTGGCAGACTTAACTAAAGCCAGCTGGTTGTTTAAGAACCATTCTTTAGGTTCTTGTCTGTGTCCCCCTGCCAGCCACTTCACTAATTAAGCACAGAATGTATCCTGTGGTTAGCGAGCACTCTCAATAATCGAGGGCATAGCAAAACCTGAATATCCAGAGAGATGCTCTCCAGTTATGAAGAACCCTTTAAAAAGGAAGTATTAATATAATATGAAGAAAGAACGAGGGAGTAAGAAAAGGCACTTTTGTGTCTAAGTTGCTTAGTTACACAATTGACTCTTCCTTGATCTGAAACAACTAGCAATTACTCTAACCACATTGAACTCAAGGGCATTGCACTGAAAAATTCACTGCTATCATATTAAAAAAATATATATATACACTCTTAGCTCTTCATAGCGATGTCTCACACTTCAAAGCAGCTTTTCCCATTATCACACCTCGCCACTCCAACGCACCACACACCAGTTTCACTTGTGATGATCAATGATGAACAAAAGCACTATTTAAGTAATCAGAAATAAACAGGTTAAGTTAAAAGCTAGTTGTGACCAACTCTGATAGCACATGCAACTGAATAAGAGAAAACAGAACAATTACATTGCTGTTTCCTAATAAGACTTCAAGATAACATACTGGTTGCAAGAAGCTCATTCGTTTCCTGTTATGAGACAGCAGAAACCTCACTTGAGTCAGATGGGTCCAGCTCAATGCCAAAATGTTCTGAAGGGAGGTGCCTGGGGCAGGGGCAAGGCAGGACACCTGCTTCCCAGCTGAAGTGAGACTCCAGTCTCTGAGTCCTGGAGCACTGGAAGATACTTCAGATCAGTCTGTTAGAAACAGCATTGAGACGGGTATCATCTTCAAGATGTAGCTTTTAGCACTCAGGAATTTCAACCATTATTATAATTTTCAAAAGAAAGTAACACAGGAAAAAACTCAAGGGGAGTTTTAATAGCAAAAAGAACATCAAATGATGTTTTAACTGATAAAAACAGCGTTAGGTTGAGATACAGCTCACAGATACCAAAACCTAGATTTAGGAATACATTACCTAGCTGCCTAAGTTCCTACTATTATCAATGTCATCTAAAGAACTATTCTGCTCATCCTAAAGCAGACAGCTATGTTCAGTCAGCTGAACAGCTCTCCAGGCCCACTGACTGGATCTCTGCAGACTATAATGGGAGCACAGGCAATGAGCTCACACCCTGGCATCTAAATTTAGGTGCTCTAGTCCATGAGCCAACTCTACAGTTTAGAGAGTCAAACTACATAGGCTTGCTGATAAGCCAAACATACACATGCTGTAAGCAACTGCTGGGAGAATGGCCCTTTAAAAACTCTACTCCAAACAAGGATTCTTACGAGAAAATATGAGTCAGTATAATATGAAAGCCTACTAATAGAGCACAAGTTGAATTCCTGAACTACGTTCCATACAAGTTTCAGCCTGCATGAAAAGCAAATGGTTTCTAGATAGACTTAAGGAGGGAGAGATTCTGCCCTACAAAAGTTGTCTTTAAAAATAGCAACACATCTGAATGATTTCCAGCACACAACTGGTCAGGAAAAATATCCCTCATTCATGAACTGTGTGAGCAGGGAAGGGCTGACAAGGATTTCTCTTTTTAATAAGCAAGCGTGACAGTTGTGCCACATTTTTTACCAGCTGCTATATATGTGTACTGGACTTACAAACTAGTAAACTAAATAAATAAAGATTGAGTAAAAGAAAATAATCTATTCTTTAAAAACAGAAAAAAATCCTACACCACAGAAGCCAGGAGAATTTGAGTTAGGGCAAGCTCAGACACTACAATATGACGATGAAGTACCACTTCCCTAAATTGCTGTAAATTGACTACTTGTTCTTAATCTGTCCCAATTGTGAGATAAAATAAATATAGAGGATAATCTCTGCATCCTACGCCTTTCATAGATCCACTTGTTGACAGAGCCAAGGACCACATCAATTGCTTGCCCATAGAATAACGCTGGGACCACATGTTCAACAATTATGCAGCCTAAAATCCTTCTCTTTCTCTCAGTATCACACAGGCACAGAAAAAGGCAAAAGAGCAGAAGCACAGGCTGTGTTCTTGACCCCTGAGATACCACCAGTTGGCCTAGCAAGGGGTCCACCTGCAGTCAGTTTTATTGCTGACCAGGATTCTCCACAGCAGAGGATGACTGACACCTCTCTCTACAATTCATTAGTTCTTTATCCTTTGGGTTACCTGCCAGCTTGACCAGGAATTATTTTCAGTCAAGGACCAGGATGTAAAAGCATAGATTCAAGCAGCAGTTACAGGGAGATCTGAACAAAGTATTGCTGTAAATAACATGACATCGGTTCTGCCTTATTCTGTCCTCTTGAAATTTCACAAAAGCTGTCATTTCCACGCTTTTACTAATATTGCATCATGACTACCAGAGCTAATGCTTTCCCTAAATGTCTGCTCAATGGAATTTTACTTCCTCCATCTAATACTTTGTCCAACCTTTCTGTTACTTTGCCTAAGCACATAAACTCATAATTATTTTGATTGCCTTCTATTCCCTCTTAACTACTGGGACAATATTGGCTTCAAGGAAAAAAAAAAAAAAAGACGACAAAACCAGCAGAAACCAATTCCACAATACTAACAGTGCAGAGCTGTCACCTTGTTTGAGTCCTTAGTAGTTCTCACTTAAATAGGGTCAAAGTCAGTTTTAAATTAACAGGTAAGGTAACTTGTAGTTTTCCTTTCACAATGGAAGTATTCTACAATATAACCAAATTATAATATTTAGCTAGAGGTCAAATAAGAATAAAAAACTTGGGGCCGTCAGTAGCCAGACATGCTAGAGGGGTCAACTCCACTGTCCCCACTTGTTTCACATTTTAAGATGAGGCCGTTTACATGTTCAACATACAGATATTCTTTAAGAGCTCAAAACCATATTGGGGCATAGTGGCTTACTGCAAATACAGACTTTGGTACAGACTGGAAGAATGCTTTACGCCGGCAGGCTCCAGGCCTCGGAAGGAAGCTTTCCACATTAGTAAGAAGATCGTGCAGCGTGGCAAGTTGCAGGGGCAGCTGAGCTGAAGGAATCCCCCATAGCAGGCTTCTGGTCAGCTATTCTGCCAGGAACTGTGGCTTTGAATGCACTTCTGCCCATGCCTTTGTGGGCTAAACTGTTCCACATTAGACAGCCTTCAAGGCACAATAGAGTTCATATTTTCTCCCAGGCACTTGTGTTTAGGACAGTAAGAGAAATGTAAGATCAGACATGTTAAGTTTACATTCTAGAATCTCAGCTGTTGGTATTACTGAAGTATATAGCTGCCTCTTGAAACCAAACTGCATTTGTGATCCACTGTGAAACTAGATCAGCAGCACACAGCTGGATTTGTTTTGCTGTTTCTGTGATGGATTTTTAGCATCATCTGAGTTTTAAAAACAAGAGCACTGTCACCTCCTTAATATTCATATCACTTCGAAGCAATGCTGCTTAATAGCAGGCTTGCCTGTCTGTTCTCTGCTCTGCCACTAATTTATGCCCTTGCTTCTTCTCTCTATTGCATGTCTTCCCACCTGAAGCTGGCAGAAAGAGAACAGTTATTCTGACCTTCTTAGAAGACCCTAAGGGCAACTAGGGATGGACTGCTTCACAACAAGGTACAAAACAGCAGGTTTGTTTTCTTCAGTATTGCTCCTCCAGTTCAGCCTTTTCGCTTCACAGCTGATACAGCTGCTTCTCCAAATCCCACCTTCACACTACTAGAAGTTAAAAAACCCCCAAGAGAACACACAGATTTCGCAGGCACAGACTAGCCATGAGAGCATTAGTTACTCGAAAACCTCCCTTAACATCTCTAGACTGAAACAGTCTTGAAAAAGGGAACATAAAGAAAAGAGAAACTCTTACACAGCATGTAGTTTCATAGTCTGACAGAAGAGGAGAGAGGTAGAAATAAAGGATGAAAAGCTGCCATTATGTAAGTGGCATTTTATGAAAGGTAGGTTTGATTTACCAATTAAAAAAACTCGATATTGCAAAAAATGAACATTTGTTGCCTTTTAGTTCTGATTAATTCAAGCAAAGGATTTTCTGGTACTATTTACAAGTATCCAGGATTAATAGATGAGAGCTCATAAACAGCTCTGAAAAATATGTTTGAGTTTCACTCAACTATGGTGGAATTGTTTGGAGTTTTGCTATCCTGTGAAACAGTAAATGTTGTGGCATATATTTGTAGGTGAATATTCTAAATATAACTAACTAGTTTACAGCCTGCAAGAGTAGGGGAGTTTTAAGATGCAAAGCTCTTGCCGTTATTGATGTTATACAATTAAACTAAGCGTGCAAATACACTAATGTCAGATATGTAGGCTTCAGGATGCAGGCTGGTGACACTTAGGTGTGTAAACGCAACGTCCGAAGGAGCAGAGTGTGGCAGGTTGTGATGGAAAGTGGCTCCTAGAGCAGTTATTGGTAGCACTAAGCAGACTGGAGGCTGAAAATGTCTCTCTCCCAACACATGCAAAACTTGAAAGGAGGCAGCCAACAAGGAATGAAAGCCATTACTGAAACCCTATCAGACTGCTTCCTAACCCCAAATACCTCTCCTGCCAGCGGCTACTGCCTCCATAGCACAGACAGCTACCGTGGGCATAGGTCCAGGCCTCTGCTACTTCATTTTAAAAATCACTCTGCTGGGCTGGAGCCTGTTCCAGCTCATGTGCCGGGCTGTGATCTGAGAGGCTGAGGGCTCCTCCAGTCGCCCCGCCATAGAAGCAGGAGCGTGCGCCGAGTGTTCATCGTGTCCAGCCTAGCAGGGCCAGGGCGAGAGGGGCCGAGCCCTGCTCTGCACAGAGCACCCCCTCTCCTCTCTTCCTAGGGACTGAAATAACCCAATTCTCCCTTTAAAAAAACCAAACAAACAAAAACCACAACAACACAAAACCAAAAACCAACCAAACACCCAGCTCATCAGCAAGTCTTTGTGTGAAAGTGTTTTAAAGCTGAAAATTGGGTGCTGAGTGAAGCATGTTTGTTTTCAAGCAGAATGAACAGGCTTTTAAGCACTTATCCCCTAAGATAAAAGAGAAAGTAAACAGTGAAAAGCATGGAAGAAGCCTAAGGGAAGTGCAGATTTAGCACAAAGAACACCAAGTTTCAAAGTTTTGTTAAAAAAAAAAAAAGCACACTCAGACTTTGAGTTAATCTTACTGGGTTTCTTAAAAAAAAAAAAAACCACACACCAAACTCCTTGTTGCTTAATGTTGCATTTAATCTCCAAAGTTAATGAGGGTGAGTTATTTCCTAGCTTGGAAGCCCTACTTAAAAATAAACTCTGCAAAGTTTGATTTAAAAAAAAAAAAAAAAAAGAGAAAAACCTCAAACAAGTGCACATGTAAGGTGGAAAATACTGGCTGAAGTGTCAGATCAGAAGGTGCTCACCCCACAAAGACTAGGGGGGCTCAGAGAGACGTGCAAAGCTGTTTTGGGCAAAGCCTCAGAAGGCACAGGGTAAAGCTACACAGGCTAAAAACCCACAAGTCGAGAGAAATTTCCCACAAGCCTCGTGTGAAAGACTGCCTCCTTCTACTGAAGTCTTTGAATAGTGCTTTTCTTCTGAAACAAAGTGTATGAGGTACAGCGAACAAACTGTAAAGGTAACTAGGCCTTTTGTCATATAGTTCCTCCACCCACTTGTACTTTACCGCACAATAGCTCGTTTACAGATTCAGACCACTCCAGCTCCACACAGAAACAATCCTGTATTGTAAAGTGTATCTACCACAGGAGTAAAATCTAAAAATATTGCAAAATGTCTATAACAATCATTTAGTAGAACTCT
Organism: Caloenas nicobarica; assembly: GCF_036013445.1. Taxonomy (NCBI): domain Eukaryota; kingdom Metazoa; phylum Chordata; class Aves; order Columbiformes; family Columbidae; genus Caloenas; species Caloenas nicobarica. The sequence goes on from NC_088246.1 coordinate 16,463,195, forward strand.
ACGGTTCTTCCCTTAGAGACAAAGGCTTTCCCAATTTGAATGGGTAATAACATACTTAGTCACTCCTTGCTTGAGTATGACTAATAGCCTGCAAAAGCAAAAAATACATATGTACTGTACAGTATATGAAGCTGTTCATCTCTTAAAACAAAAAGATGATTTGCACTGAAGCAAAAGTAGTTGTAGTATATAAATCCATGTTATTTCCTCTCCCATCTCCACTGGGGAGAACAAAGCGCTATGTAACACAGACCATTACTGCACATGCTACCCAAGACAAGCTATATGTGTTTGTTTACATCAGCGGGTAGGTGCAGCAGTTACAAAACAGCGACGAGTAGAACAAACAGCAGATCACATGGATCAACCAGCAGTCTGCCTAGTCAGCCATACATTAATGCAACTAAATCATGGGAGACCAGTTAGGTTGTTGGGAAAGTCTGGAAGAAAAGACGGATAGCCTACCTACACTCTACTTGCACTTTCACCTCATAGAGAATAGTTACTCCATCCCCCACAAGCCACTATAATAGAATAAAGATAAACGCAGGGATTATGCCAAGTTGACCCCAGGCTTTGTTCTTTCCCTCCAAGCACATTCAGTGAAAAGGTCTAAACACACATCTGATTTGACAAGCATTCAGATTCACAAAAAACGTGGTGAAAGTGAAATCATACTTGGGGCATTCATGGGTCCCTATGTCAAAGGTCATTCAGCAGCGTTTCAGCTGCTGCTTGCTAGGATTTAAAATGAACTAACTAGTTTAAACCCCCATCAGCACAGACACCAACATATAGTTTGTGCCAGCCAAGAATATTTCATAGCATGTTTAGCAAAATTTAGCTCAGACATACTGTAATTTCTGGACAAAAATTTAATCCTTCACAACTGGCACTTGTCTCATCTAGAAAAGACAAATAATTTTCATTTTCAGTCAGATCCCTGATGTTAACTCACATAATTCATCTGCAGAAGACTGAATTATTATTAGAAAGAAGGTCTGAACAAAGCATTCGTATGCCTTCTCCCTTCAATAAAACACCTCAGTCTTTCTACCTAACTAAAAGTTGATCAGTTGATCCAAGCAGAAAAAAGTCATGTTTAAATCACTTTAGCTAAACCGGAGAGCTCGAAAAGCTTTATTAAATAACTTTTCATTGGTTTTCTCAGTTTATCAAATATTATTCAAGTCTACCCACCTTCATTAACGATGTTTAAAGAAGGTGCATTAGAAACTAACTTGAAGCAGTAGCAGGCTGGGCAGCTTCAGGGCTATGACAAGTGGGGGAGCAGCAACTGAAAACCTGCTGAGAAGTAACAACAGTGCAGGAAAACAAACGTATTCTTCCAAAGCCTTTGTGAAGCGCGCTCTCAGCTACGGGCAGCACAGTGGTAAGCCCAGCTGTCGATTCAGCAAGCTGCAAGACTGTCACTCCAAAACAGGTCACAGCTCAGCAAACAAGCTATTTGTTTTTACTGCAGATGAAGAGGTCTACTTGCTAAAAAGCAGCACATCTGAGGCAATGTTTCCTAGGAATGGGTATATGTCTTTACATATTATGAACAATATAGCATGTTACCCCCAGCGGACATCAGTAGACTTCTTTACTGAAGGAAATTTCAAGCCTCACTTTATTACAAGAGGTGGTTTCACGTAAGGATGTTGGTTTGCCATAGTTGACAAACAGACAGGTTTCTGTCACTTTGTTAGCAACACAGACCTCCCCAAAGTTGAATGGTAGGAGATGAACCTCTCCCCCTCCTGCCCCTGGCTCCTATGCCGAGGCATTTTGAGTGCACCTGCCAAAAAGCAGCGTCTATTTGTAGAGATTTCCAAAGGCAAACAATTTGGTAACAACGGGCACAGGACCCACAACTGACAGCTTCTCAAGGAAGCAGCAAGACAGCCCATGTTTTGTGGGACATGCACCATTAGCTGACAGGAATTAGTTGAATTACATGCTCTCATCTCATACACTCAGGCATCAATTTAAATAACTTTTGGGCAGAAGACAGCTTTTATCCTTTTGACAAATGAAAAAAAACCACCACCCATACACACACAAAAAAACTCCCACAAAACAAAACCCCCAAACAAACAAAACCCCCAAACAAACAAAACCCCCAAACAAACAAAACCCCCAAACAAACAAAACCCCCAACTCTCAAGGAAGCATAAAACATGCTTGTTCTTTTTGGCTAAAGAACTAGGCCCTCTCAAACCTCCAGATGTCCAATATGACTACTTCATCTGCACCCTTACCCCATGAATAACTAAGAATCCAATTTAAACAGAAGGTTGACTTCCTCTCAAAAACTGAATATTTTTTTTCCAGAGCCCTCATGCCTAAATGGAAAGCCACATGTAAAACAGGCTTTCCATTAGTGTCCCACTTGCAGAAATGGAGAAAAACATAAAAAATAATGACACACTTCTAAAGGGTTTGGGACAGGAGAGATGACTAAAAAAAAAATCTTGTTCTTCCTCACATGATTCTATGAGGATGACAACACAGACATCACGAGGCAAGACAGGCCTCACTTTTCTCCAGATCCTTTCTGTCCCCCAGTGGGAACAAAGCACATCACTTTCCTAGTGACTGGCAGGTCAGTTCAGGATAGGCTGGAAATCCCTCCTATTCCATCACGCTGCGTAAGCAAACGGATTTGTCATGTTGGTGCAGTTTGCTTACTAGTTTTAGAACATTCTGAGTTCTGTAAATGGCTACCAGATAGTTTAGGAATCTGTGAGGTACAGAGGAATAAGATTCAATTAAAAAAATATAAAAACCCACAAAACAAAACCCAAACCAAAAACCACCACAAACAAACAAAAAAACCCCTAAAAACAAACAAACAAAAGACAGATGTATTGATATAATGAATAGCATCCAAGGCAATCATACCAACATGCTTTGGTACATCCTTATGAATCAAAAGGAAACCTGAAGACAAGCACATGTGAATGAATCTGAAATATTTTGAACACATGCTTCCTCCAAAATAGTTTGACACTCATTTTTCTCATCACTACAAGCTGATCTGCTGAGGATTACATTTCAGTCTTTGCAAGTTACACAAATTAAAGAGTTCCCGACTGTAACAGACTGTGTCCACTGAAGTACTCTGAAATAGTCACATAGGTTTTGCAGAATTGCATGAATTGCTCCAAGAAACCTAACCCACCTATTATTACAGCATAGATAATCATAAGCTTTATTTAAGCTCAAAAAACATCAATTAGGCTTTTTTGTTAGGTTTAAAGTTTTTTGGTAGTGGCTTTTTCCCTTCTCTAAAATAGTCTTGCTTGAAAGAGGAGGAGAGGGATGAAAGGAGATGAGAACATACTGTAGCTCTGCATATCTTAAAATCTTGAAGTTCTTGGACAGCTAGATGAGAGAGCATGACACAGTTCACTACCTCATCTGGGAGGGAGAGCAACATTGTACTGACACCTTTAACTTCTCATAAGAACCACACAATTTTAGGATAAGGTAAAAATATGCGGTTTTTAAACATTTGTCTCTGAGGCACATTTAAGAGGCTCTTCTTTCTATTCATAGAAAAGAAATCCCACAAAACTGGAGTCACCAGGACTCATAGGGCCTACAACAAATAGAAAAGATGGAAACAATATCTCAGTCAGATAACAAAAATACATACTCTAATTCCTCTACTTCAGAAACACACTTCTGTTCTACCTCCGGAAGACAGCAGACAAATAAAATGGAGGTAACTACATGGTTCTGGACTGAACTAGGGAGCAACAGCAAATCACTGGAAAACCTGCAAGTGTCCATGTATTAACAGCGCTGTGTTTATCAAAGCTTAAGGCAAGGGTCGGCCATCAGGATTCAAGAAAGCAGAACTGGCGAGAGGACACAAGAAGGCACCTTTCAGGCCTGTATCCTCCAGTCACCTCATTTTTGTGTCAAGCATTGTATCTTTAATTGTACAAGGCCTTCTATAATTTCATATTTTATATATTAGATACTTTACAGAGAAGACATTAAGATCTTCCCTCCCCCTCCTCACTACAACCAGCAAACAAAAGACAATTTGTCCATAGGAAGTTGTAAATACATTGTACTTCCAGTTAAATCTAGTGATAAATATTCTGAATAGGTTACCTTTTAAACCTGAAAATACGCATTTCCAGGTCTGAGATTTCTCCCCCTCACCACCTCAGGCACTCTAGAGCTCTGTTGCTGGTGGCCATAATTACGGTGTCCTAAACTTGGGATTCCAGCTCTGCTACACCAGTACTTGCCAATGAGAAATGACAAAGTGATCTTAAGTATCAACCCCAAAGCTGTTAAAATTAAAATATAATCCTCTTTATTAGTACTAGGACTATATTTTACTAGTGTATTTTTAAATACAGAACCTCAACCACACTAGTTAACTAAATGTTTATTTTCAAACTAGCAGATACGAGACCAAGATAACGTTATGAAAAATTCCTGGTTGCAGTGATTTTGTCTAAAAGGGACATTTGGACATGGTTTACAGTTTGTTCAAACAGACTGACATACCATATCATTTGCCACTGATTAAGAGTAATCATGCAACTTTAGGAAGCAAAAATTTTAAGTTTCCTCCCACTTATGTTATACCCCATCACAAGACTTTTTATTCATGTTTGGAATAATTCAGCACAGATCCTCTCATACCTGCAAACTTTCCTCATACATGGTATTTTAACCAGCTATTCCACTGTCATAGTCTATTATAAATACCACAAAAGACAGCAAGTAAGACTATCTGCCAGAAGAATAACTTTTTCTCTATTATCTAAATACCTTTAAGACAACAAAAACATTTTCCTACAGTTCCTTCTGGTTAAGTGAAGCTGTGCTTTTAACTGTTTTATCACTCTTCGGTATTCTGCAACATTCCCAAATCTGTCCTGAAAACCAGCCACAGCACAACACTGTAGTCATGTCAAAGCAGGTCAATCCAAGGCAGCAATATCCTTCTCAGTATGATCTGTGGTTACAAAAAAAAAATCGCATATGAGACAAGAATAGTTTGAGATTTTTAATTCATATTCATAAAAGCAACTTCCCTAAGCTGCATTAATGTACAACATACTGCTTTCAGTAGTGCCAATTAAGTCACAGATGTTGAAAGATTTGTAAAATACGTAGCTACCTCCTTCCCCCATAAGAGAGTTCACTTTCTTATTTTTACTCAAATTGCATTACTTACCTGTGAATATCTCCCTTTCTACATGTGACTGCAGAAACTAGTACCTTCCTACTGTAAACCACAGCAATCACATGGGGCAAGGAAAGAGGAGAGGAGAAAAAACCCAGAGATCCTCTCTTAATTAACTTGCCTGGAACGTATTTTAGTTGTCACCATCTACAGGCTGCCCACTGTTAGTTAACTAAGCTTTTGTTTTATCACCAGCTTTCTTCACAAGCAGCTACAGTCTTCAGCGCCATAAAAAGCTCATATGATCATAGGAACAATTCTGAACTGCAAAATAAAAATGCATGTAAAGTGAATTAATACTGCTATCAAGGGGTCAGCATCTGTGGAGCTCAATGGTATGATTGGTCTCAAGATCACTCGCAGTTGCTTCCTTTTTATTTTGGGGGGTTTGGGGAGGACAACTTTATTGGGGGAGAGAAAGAGAGAGGCAGAAGTACACACAAAGTACACATTTTGAGGAAGGGTTTCCCTTAAGGAAAACTATTCCAAGAGACTGGGGAAGAATTGGTGTGTAAAGTGCAGCTAAAAGGAGATCTCCAAGGGACACTGTCCATATAACAGATGGAATATACATCCAGAACAGCCACAATGAGATGTGGCAGAAGCTGGCACAATGACAAAAATAACACACAAGTTACTCAAATACTATTCCCATTTTATTTATTACAAGTTCTAATCTATACAGTTTGTTGCTAAAGCATAGGTTTCCAGACTCCGCTTAGGTTGTATCCACAGTGACATTGAACAGTTTCCAACAGGAGAGACAGACTAAAACAAACATCAGCCAAGGGCCAAGAGGTTTCTTTAAAATTAAGAATTTTAGGACAAGTTTTGCATGTTTTAACAATTCCTCCATGTTCTATATACCGAATTGTTTTTATGCTCACTTGTCAGTTAGTTTGGAAGCCCATGTTTATTAGAAGTTGACTTCATTGCAATCCAGGAAAATCCTCCATTTAGCATAAATGAAAGTGGCGTACCTTTTTTGGGGAGAAGAGCACCTTTTAAGGCTTGCATGACATAAAACAACAACAAAAAATATTCTTGAAATCTGTAATTGGGAGTTAGGAGGGCAAAAGCAGCCACTACTGCTTATAGATACAGTAAAGTGTAGACAATCGAGAGGTTATTTTTAAACACCAGCTTCTTATAATGGGTAAGTATAGCTGTCAAAGCTTTGATAGGAAACCTAGATATTTTTCCTGCTACTACTTCTGTGCACAGACTTGTGCCTCTGCTTGATCCCACTCACTACAGCTTTACATTTTATATCCTCCTCCAACACCTGGATTCCTTCTGTCTCTGTCAGACACGTTTCTGGCCCAATTTCCTTCAAATCTGTATTAGCACATCTTCCAAAAGACTTAAGCCCAACACACTTCTGCAGGGCAGCTTATGTAACCCTGTAACTAACTGAAACACAAGAAACAAAAAATTGAAAAGAAAAAAAAAATACACCTGCACAGTGAAAATGAAACTGAGCCATCATGCTATTACTCCCTTCCTTCCCCCACTCATATATAGCAAGCAGGAATTGCAAGTAGTACGTCATTCATTTAGCTCATCGGTATTTTTCTGCTAGAAGGATCTTCAGCACTACTCTGTAAAACACCTAGGAACACTTTAGACAGTTGAAAAAAAATTAAGTTTATTTTACACCCATTAACATGCTCATAAACCAAAGGCTACTCTCTCCATCTCCCAACACACATATCCTTCATGGCAGGCTTGTCATTTTTTTGCTTTATAATGGAGTCATTTTATCGTATGCAAGAAGCCTCAGGCATTTTGTGCAGCCCATTACTCTCTGCTGCCCACATTCAGATGGCTAATCTGCTATCAACCAGCAACCTGACAGACAAAAGGAAAAGGCAGAAAAATAGCACAGGCGGTTGCCTGTGCGCACATCCTTCGGCTACAGAGTCTTTCAACAGGAGACCCAAGAACCAACAAGACACACATTCGATTGCAGTCCTACTTAATGCTTCTGTGGTTTAAGGAAGATGTGTGAGTTCTCTAAAGGTGGATAAACCGGGGAGACATTAAAAAAAAAGACGCTTCATTAGGATGCCTCTTAAGATACTTTAAGGCACAAACTGGGAAGGCTTTACTCAGTAAGTGAGCATCTTGTAACTTGAAAAGTCACAAACATCTTTCTGCTCTGATGATTTTGCTATGCGAGACCTTCAAAATGCTTAAAAATATTCACAGAAGTTAGAAAGATGAAATAAGGGCTAAATATAAGTAATTGTAAACTATTAGAATAAGACATTTGGCAAGTTTTCAATTTCAGCACTTCTATTTTATTACCTGCTCAGAACTTAGATTTTTTTTTTTTACAAGTTGTATATTCTTTCCTATATCTCAAACTATTGTGATATCATACATATGCAAAAAACCAAATGGAGTGAAACAATTTGCATATCATACTGCATAACAAGGAGTATTTATTTTTTTTAAAGACATTGGAGTAATTAAACGGAGAAGGCTTGCCACTTCACACCAAAACAAAGAAAATGCCCGTATTTGCTGGAGTTCTTAACTACTTTAGTTATTGTGTTTATGAAGGAAAGCATCTCAGCAGAGTCACAGGCAGCACTGGCGAAAATCTTTTTTGAGCATCGAATCTACAGAGAATAGTTTGCATCAAAAACCTTGTAAGAATTTTCTGTCAGGATCATAAACCTCTGTTGTGTGTCACGATTTTTATTCAGCTATTTGTATCCTTTTCAGCTGGAAAGGTAAAACTGACCCTGTTGTGTGAACTGGCTTAGCTCACAGAAAGTCTGCCACTAGTTTTAGTCACTCACATGCTGAGATACAAACCTGGCTCATCATTTGAACACGTCCCTCTCCATCATGTAACTACCACATCAGCTGTGCAGGCTGACCCCTGAAGGCATGATTAATCACATGGTGAAATTCAGAGAACTACGGCATGTTATACTGCATTATGTACCACTAGAACTATTCCCTTTTCCTATGCTACAACTACCAATTCAATTTTGCTTCTCATTTCTGTTTGTTATTATTTCACTTTTGTGCAGAAAGAGTCTCCCAGCATTTTGATTGCCAAACAGAACAGATTCTACCTTCTATACTATTTGTTGTAAGGCATATTTAGGGTTTCAGGAATACAGTATGGCAGTCAATTTAAAATCTGGAAAAAGTACAAAGTAAGCCTTAATATGAAGAGCAGAAGCTGTCAGAATAGTCTTTTCCATAGAATTAGTCTATGTGGTTTTAGTACCATTGCAAGACTGCTAGGAATGATAGGAGTTTACCTTATGTTACTACAAGGAACATTCATGCCAGCCTAACAGATTAAATTATTGGATATAGTAACTATACATATGAATGTCTACAAAACAAATTCCTATTGTAAATGCAAATTCAGTCTCAGCACTCAGTAGCTAGAATGTATCAAAACAGGTTATTATAACAAGTCATCCAACAATCTGCTCCTATTTAAAGTTGGCAATAACGGTGTTTTCTTGTTGCCTTTGAGTCACAGAAGTTCTGAAATCCCCCACAAGTCTTGTCCTGCAGGACATACTTCTCTCCTTCTGTGGCCATCAGCAGCACCTTCTCACCAGCAGCACCATCCCCGGTGGTACTCTGCAACTTTATCTTTCTCTCCCACATGTACAAGGTAAGAGGGGGAAAAATACTACATTTGCATATGTAATTATGCTGTAGCTCAGCAGTGAGCAAAAAATTACTGGAAGTTGCAAACAGATATGCCCAATGACCACACCTTAGTTTTTCAAATGAAAATGCTTTGCAAGGAAGGGGAAGGGACAGCGGCAGGGAAGGAAGCCAGTCATTACGACTCCAAATCTGCTTCAAAGGCCTTTTTTACCACCTCACGCTCTTTGCGGGGCCAACCGCACCTAGGTCACTCCTGTGAACAGTAACACACGAATGAATCCAGTAGTATGTGACTGGTTCTATTTCGCTCGAATTTACCAAACAGCTGTACCAGGAATAGGAGGGGAGAAAAGGAAAGGCTATGGAAAGACATAAACAAAACAGGATGGAAGACTAAACAGCAAACAGATGCTGAATGGTACTTCCTTTTCCAGTCTAGAGCTTCACATGACTTACAGTAGAGAACATACAGGAACTTAAGAGAAAGAATAACAGGGACTAGAATGTGGGAAGAAGGAAAGTCTGATGCATACCTGGAAGGACACAAGGCAGAAATTCCTCAAGGCATTGAAAGAACTGTTTAAAAATATGTGTATTTAGGAAAAAGGGACAAGTCATCTCCCTTATGTTTTTGAACATTAAGAAAAATGTTATGTTAGACTGGAGGAGGAGGAAGGTGTCAGAAAGACAAACAAAAAACACAACCTCCTTTTTAAAGTCAAATCTACCAGTATAGCAAACAGCAACCTAATCCCTGTAATTAAGGTCTGATTTTTCTGTTCTTTAGTTTGCACTTTTTCAGATGGAATAGATTTCCCCAGGCCTTTTTCAATCATGCCACATTTGTGATGTTTTGTAATTTCATTTTGCTTTCTCCCATACACACTCTGTGGACAGATGTCTCTACAAAATGGAACAGAAAACTGCTCTCAGTGTCTGTCAGACAGAATTTGAAAAAGGAATTTTGCTGAAATAATGAAAACATTTCATATCACAATAACTGAAGGTGCTCCCCAGCATCACTGGGCCAAGTAGCATTTGATCCTAATGAAGACAGGCACACTAGTTCATAGGTAAAAATACTCTCTGCCACATGAGATTATTTTAACCCCTTTATTTCAAGTGTTGTCCATGAAAGTCGCTCCCAGAATCATGGTGAAAGGCCAGGTTTAGAATCCATTTATCTCCAGCACTCTTGCCTGTTCCTCCAACTTTCCTGATCTAACACTTGACTTGTGAGAAGCTAAAAACCAGAAGAGCTTGCAGAAAGACAGAGGATGTCCAAAAACATACTTAAAAGAAGTTCATAAGAGACAGTTAATGAAGAATTGTTTCTTTTCTTTCTGACACACACCAATATCAGATGGGGTTCTTAGCACTTGAAGTAATTTTACACGTCCTTTCACTCAAGGACTGCTACTCATGCTTACAGATCCTAATTGGATAGGATGGAATGTCATCTCAGCACAGGATAGAATTTATCTTTTTTACTTTTTCTCCTCAGTCATAATTGCACCCTCTAACACATCCGGAAGAATACATTCATCATTAAACATGGTCATTTGCTTTACATAGTTCTCCAAAAATAGGACAGATGGAACGCATTGGAGGCAGAGCAACGATGGAGATGCTACCAAACCGAAAGCAAACATTTGTAAGGGAAGCAACAAAGGATGCCAGTTATAAGATTTTAACCTTTGGGTGACAGCAGTTGTTAACCAAACTGCTTTGCAACAACAGGGGTAAAGTCCTCACATCAAGGAGATTGTGACAGCTGGGAATGACAGCTGAAAAGGAAAGAACTGAAACAGGCTGCTTTCAAACAGTACTGACTCCTCAAAGATGAGAAAGCATATTTTTAGTTAACTTCTGTTGCTCTGAAAAAGCGTGTTAAAATAAAAGATATAGTTACACCACAGTAATGGCATCAAAAACAAGCACAGAGCGAGACAAAGTAAGAAAGCTTCCCTTCTTCCTTATTTGGGGTTACTTTGGGGACAAATGTGCAAGTCTAAAGAGCTCTGGTTAATATGTTCAGCACTAACCAACTGAAACATTTGAATCATTGCCTGGCTGCTCCACACATAAAGATACAAACTTAACAAGTTTCTTCTTTCTGCTCTACCACCACCTATCCTCCTAATATGTAAATGTACGCTGTTGGGTACCCACAGAAGGAATTAGATGTACAGGCCCAAATACAGGAAGAAAAGACTCAGTACATATATTCTGACTGTCTTAAAGGTGCTTACATACTGTGGTAATAGGGGTAGTATTTTTATCAGGAGTACTGACATAGATTTATGAAGCTATGCTGCATTTAACTGTAGTCAGTATTTTACCCATTAAGTCTCAGTCTTCTTGACTAGGCTTCTCATCTTCCTCAGCTGTCACACAGGAATACTACTTATCTATGCCAGAAAGGGACAAATAGATAATTAAATAAACAAACTGCAGCTCAATACAAAATGAAAACTTAAACCTAGTCTTTCTTTAAAAGAGGAAGGCAAGCAAAGATTAAAAAGCTGCAACTGTGAACAGGTTTTAAAAATATCAAACTTCTGTTACTTAAAAATAAGACCCTAAGAATTAGCCAGAAAAGCAAAGCAAGACTGAGAAATACCCATGTGCTTGACAATCAGCTCAAGAAACTGATTAAATCAGAACATCAGAGGCAAAGGCTTAGTGAAAGGTTTAAAAAAACTTGCCAACATTACATGGAAGCAGAAAGCATTCTAGAAAACCACACACAAAACCCTATAGAATCCCCCAAAATTCCAGTGTTTCAAGACAACATCTAGTCCACTGAGATCAAAGCTCTTTCCCACTGTGATCTTCTCACACAGCCAGCCAGGGAGCAGACCCATCGCTCCCTGAAAGGCCACCAAAGTGCATCAGAAATAAGGGACCAGACCTTCCGTAGAGCAGCAGACTGCTCCCCTCCCTTCCCCTTCCGTCCTCCCTCCTTCCACACACGCTCTTTCCCTCGCCCACGCACCCTTGCCCATTCAGAGACACATCCCTCTGCTCTCCATGGTGTGCTTGGGGTTTTGTTGATTTTTATTTCAATTATTGAAGACTTCAGACATCATTTCCCCCAGTAAGAAAGAGTCCCTGTCATAACTGGTCTATTGCACTGTCTGGTGACCAGACGAAGCACCCATCTCCACGGATGAAGACACCAGGCCGCTCTCCACAGGGGCCTGTGAGCCCCCGGCAGGAGCAGCCCCCCCAGACCCTGCATCCACGAGGTCTCACCTCGGCAGCCCCTGTGACAGACGGGCACGGTCATAACACCAAGACCTGGCACAGGTTTGTCCTGGTCAAGTAGACTTTCCAGGCCTGACTTAATTTACGGACTTCTGGGAAATTTATGCTTTTTAATTTACTTAACAATAATTTTCAAACATTAGAAACACCAGCCACATGCCGATACTCTTCTTTAGTCATTACTGTCCCAGCAAAACCAATATCTGACTAAATCATCTCTGCCCAGATGTTAACCTCTAAGAAAACAGTCTTCCAAATACCCCGCACATCGGAGTAGGGAGGTTGATGTTAGCAGTGTAAGCTTTAAGCCAATTCCCTCCCATTGTGTTTTACTTTTGTCTACCTACACATCACTGAACTTACGATTTGGGAATACAAAAAACATCAGAAGACAAAATTCTGCTTCTCTGGCACACCATTACATCAACTACATAGACAGGAAATATCACCAGTGAAGATACCGCCTTAGTACCACCTAAAAATTAAAGAGAAAATTGAGTTTTGCCTATTGCCACTTGTTTGTGGAAAGTACAGGTATTACAAGGCAACAGATATGGAAGAGTTTAAATACTTAAACTGAAAGGAATAGTAACTGCTGAATGATACACCTGTTCTTTCTCTTTAAGGCTCTAGATCAAGCCAAATGCAACGGTAGTCCCAAGGATTTAAAAATGGATTGAGACTCAGTCTTGCTGTGGACTTCCTGTGTGACCTTGGGTAAGTCACTTGAGAATTTAGTTCTCAAAAATAACAGGCCTGTTATAGCTGCCAGAATGAAGTACCAAAGTTTCTGAGACCACAGATACAAGCCAGGTCCTGCTTACTTGCCCATAACAGAGGAGATCCTACCTGGTGAGCCCTTCTGAAAAATGTAGATAAGTATGACCAGAACTTCAGAAATATTGATATTAAGCACTTGAAAGTTCATCTGGAATTGTACTTTGAAAACTGGTATGAAAGCCTACATAAACCCAGAATTATTTCAATTTTTTCAAGCTCTTGTTTTATGTATTTGTGTGAAACCTAAGTAGAATCTTTATGATTTCCAGAGATGCAGTATGTACTGTTAAATATTGGATTTACAGTCAACGAAGCACAACATATTCTAATCAGCTTGCAATATCAATTAGTTAGAGTTTTTGAAATGACTACAAACAGCTAATGAGTTGAAAGCACTGAGCTTATATTTTGGGTAAATAGTAATGACTGAATTTAGATGTAGGGATTCTTAAGGGCCATTTGGCTAGATAACGTAATTCCAGCAGTTTCCCTGCAACAGAGAGCAGTTGCTCAAAAGATGAGTTAAAAAAAAAAAAAGGGGAGGGGGTGCAAAACCCCCCACAACCCAAGCTTCACAGAAGTTGGACTCATTTCTTTAACACAGTAATAGAGTCCCCTGCATGTTAAAAATGTCTGCCATCCCTCAGTGGTATTTTTAAACCCTGTTAAAACAGATGTTTCCACATGAAGACACTGCACTGATATTTTTACTTTAAATTACTCCAGGCTCTCCCTGCCCCCAGTGAAAATTCTGTAAGAAGAAATGCCAGGTTGGTCCCACCACCAGACTCCCGGTGGGGAAGGAGGCAGAGGAGGCTGCAGAAGCCCTGCCGGGCCCAGGGAGGAGCTCATCTGTGGAGAGCCAGGGCCCCACTCACCGCACTCAGGAGCACGGCTGCTAACGGGACCTGTCCTAAAGCCCAAAGCCGAGAGAACGACTCAGTGGGGAGGGACAGCCAATAGAACAGAAAATGTTCAACAGAAAATTTGGGCTAAGTTCACAGAAGTCAAATCCTCAGACTTTTAACTAAAAAATTTAACCTGAATGACTTCTACGACAGGGAAGCCCATATCAGAAGGGAAGTTTCATCTGCTTGCTACTTTTCATCAACTGTTTCAGCAGCATGTTTGCCAGAGTCCTAGAGACAAGGAAAACTGTTTCAGGCAACTGATCGCCTTAAGAAACCCGTGTAGCTAATTACCTTAAAACACTCTGCTTCACAACTGTTAAAATAACAATTACTGAGAGAAAAAATGAAGGGATAATGACATTTTAAAGTGTATTCCCATTATATTTCAGTAGTTAACATTAAAACAGAAGTATTACTTGTTTATATGAGATATTTCCCTGGACTCAAACAGTTAATTCAGTTGTCCATGTAGACCTGTTCACTGTGCCTGGAATTTTAACTCAGGCTACATTCCTCAATTCCCAAATTGCAAATTTAAATTAATGCTGGAGTGAAAACATGATACCTAGTGAAAAAGAAAGGGAGGGAGGCAAGAGAAGAAAGGCATGACAGGGAATGTTGTATCCCAAGCGTCACTAACACCTGACATCCTGCCAGTAGTTAACACCTTGGAGCTAACAAAAATACGCCATGTTTTTGCCTTATTCAAAGGCATTTATGATCTTCTTACAGTACTTAGCTTTGTAACAAAACTTTATACAAAATTATTATCTAATAAAAATAAAAAGAGAGGAAATCCAACTGTAAAGCAACTGAAACGGCACTCTAACAAGTCGATCTACATAACCTTTTAGTAATGAATCCACTGCTAACAGGGAGTAAAGTAAAAGTCTACCTCATACCCTCTCCTCACACATTCCTGACAGCATGCAGAATTTACTCAGTTTCACACATTCTTCTTTTTACCATTAAATATGCATCTGAAGACCTGAGGGCATACTTACATTATTTTCAGAACATCAGTATAAAAGGTTGATAGCTTTTTAACTCTCTAGTAAGAGAAGTTTAAAATATTTTGCTTGTTTTACTTGTCTCACAGCATTGCTGAAGAACAAGATGCGTTACTTTTAGTTTTGCTGTTTAATTAGAGTTAAGACGAGCCTATAATATATAAAAGAGATGCCAAAAAGGCAACTAATCCTGATGCTGCAAGCCAACTCGGAATAAGAAAACCTTTGCTGATACTGAATCTATTCAAAGTCCACACAAGATTCGCACAGTGTGGCAATGCAGATGACTGGCAAAAAATCACACTCCGCTTTTCTCCTCCTCATTTATCTATCAAAAGAGGGGGAGAAGGGGAAAAGGTGGATAGGATGAGAGACTCCCAACCAGCGCATGTTCCTGCTTTATCAGAATGGTGCTATGGTCCCAAGACTTCGCCAACTTCTTTGCTTTAGCGGATGTTTTTGTGTACTGGCCAGAAGTAAGGACAATGACATAGGATAGTTTTCTTCAGGTATGAAGTGCCAGATTTTCTTTTAAGTGGAGGCTTTAATGGCAGCACCAATCTGCTCCTTTGCTGATCTCTTGTAGGGGCTCATAAACAAGGTAGAAAAGGAACCAGCTCTAGAGTTAAGAAGACTGTCTTTCCAGTTAATGCATCAGGGTGGAAACCATAAGTTCTGGCTCCCAAACGCAGAGAGGGAGAGAGGAAAAAACAAAACCAAAAGTTTACAGTACAAGAATAGCTGTGTTATCAACAGATAAACAGAAGGAAAATTTACAATATAACAACTTGATGCCGCAGCCTATTATTATTAACTGACATACTGGATGTCAAGTGCATCTCTCTCTAATCATCTCGCATTCTGTGGGAAAGTAGGGGAACTAGAACAGCATAAAATTGATTTAGTGTATACTATGAACAAGCCAGTTGCTGGAGCATCTCCTGTATGCTGATCTCTCATTAAGAGAAGATATTCACCTATAAGAGTAAAGTGCATTTAGAAGAAAAATAAGTCTCATACCTACTTATTTTAAAGGTTAAAGGGTTAACATTTTTCTAGTCATTTTCTTTAGTAAATATTTGCAAGTCAAACATAAACCCACTGCTGAGAAATCTCTATTATCCAGAATCTATTATCTAACCAATCCTGATGCTTCAACGCACAATGACTTAAGTTGGTTTTAATTCCTTAAAAAAAGGAACCAAAACCAGCCTAAACCAAAACATACTACAATTCTATCTTGCAGAACTAGTTGATAAAAACAGAGTGCAGCGATGAGGTCCAAAAGTGATGAAGATGAAAGATACCTGGAACGATACCACGTCTTATACACCTTTTGTTTTCTGTGAGTGATACATGCTGCAGACAAAACGAATTGTGCTAAACAGCCTCAAATCTGGTTTTCTAATATTAAGCACAAAGGAAAAACACTGACAGCAAGCGTGGTAAATAAATCCCTCCCTTGAGAACGAAAGCAGCAGACAGGAGGGGGCTGACATGCATGCAGGAGAAAAACTAAACACCATCTTTTTTTCTACCTGCACAAGTTGCCATTTGCTGCAGCGATCAAGAATCTCTTTTCCCTGTCGATTTCAAAAGACAGCTTTTCAGAAAATTTCTCTCCCAACTCATCTGTTGATACGCTTTAAGAGTATGATATTCATATCACTGGATCTTTAAGAGAAAAATCCATTTTCTTTCCTGTTCAGGTAAACATGTTTACAGCTCCTGCACAGACGCTGGGTGGTTCAGACTCACATGTCACACATATGTCGTCAGCAACAAGAAAAGCCCCTTTCTCTGATCAGCAACATTTTTAATAAGGTAAAGCGAAAAGCACTTTCCAAACTTACCTTTAGCACAGCGAAATCATGAGCTAAATATAAATATTTACACTAGAACAAGGAATTAATAACGTGAACGTGCAAACAAAAACACTTGCTAGAAAACGCACACAGCGAAAATAAGAAACCCCTCCTAAGTTCAAAGCAATGAAATCAACTCGTTAGCCCCTGGAAAGGCCGTTATTTATCACCACATTACGCCTGAAACAATCAGGATCAGAGAGGAGAAGGACCGATCGTGACTCTGGTCTATTTCAGAGACCGTTCACTGCGTATGAAAACATCTCGGATCGCTGGCGAAAGCCTTCCTATCTGTGACCCTGCACAGGAAATGCCACATAAAACCTAAAATTGCCAAGGAAGGTTACAAAATCTCCTGCTTTAGATCCTATTGCGAAGAGTCACTACGAGAACCGAACTACTTCCCCATTTTCCAGAAAATAAGTACAGAGTGGGTGCTACGAGCGTTTATTCCCCCTGCCGTATACCTTCCAAATGCATCTTAAAGTAACACACATACCAAAGGGAAAGGAAAAAAAAAAAAATAAACCAACCCCACAGCAGCCCTTGGGTCTGAAATGTAAATGTAATTCCTTATATAGACTGCAGCAGTTGGTCACACACGCACGGAGAGCGGAGCGGGGGCCCCCGGCCAAACCGTTACCACCCATTATTATACAAACAGGTACCTCCGAAGCCAGAGGGAAGGGAAGAAACTTCGCCGCCCGCCCCCGCCGCTGCCCTCCCTTCCTCACCGCCCCGCCGGGACCCGGCCCGGGGAGGCAGCGCGGCCGCGGGGCTCCGCTGGGGACCGACTCTCAGTGGGCAGGCGGCGAAAGCGGCGAGCGGGCGGCGGGGGCGCCGGTCCCCTCCCGTCGGCCCGGGGCGGCCGCACCGCGCTGCCCCCGCGCGAATCGCTGCCCGCTGCGGCGTCGGTGCCTCCCCCGCCGCCCGCAGCCGCACTCCCGGGTGTGCCCCCCTCCCCCCAGTGACGGCTGGCGTCCCCCCACCGCCGCCCCCCGAAAGGCGACCGGCAGCCCGCCCCGCCGGCCGGGCGTGAGGAGCCGGCCCGCTGCCGGGCGAGCCAAGGGAACTCCGGCGGGCAACCAAGAAGCGCTTCCGAGCGGGCGGCGGGGGAACCCGCCCGCGGGGCCGGGGTGGGGGGAAGGCGGGCGGGGAGGCCCCGCTCCGCCGGGGCGCGCAGGTAACAAGTTTCGGAGTTGGGGTTGCCGCGGCCGGCCGGGCGACAGAGGCTCCCGCGCCGCTCCCCGCGGGGCTCAGCGTCCCCGCCCGGGCCGGAGGGCGGCGGCGCGGCCCGGGGGGGGGGCCCGAGCCCGCTCCCCGCAGCGGTGGCGGGGCGGTCGCGGGGCGTGTGGAGGAAGGCAGCGTGTAACGGTCCCGGACAGGCGGCGGAGTGCGGAGGCACCGCTAGGCGGAGGAGGGAGGCAGGCAGCAAGGCGAGGGAGGCACCAGGTAGCGGATATAACGGTGCGGAGGGAGCCGGGCTCCCGGCGAGGAGCGGCGGGGAAATTACTTTCGCGCCCGCCCGACCTCCCCTCTCCGCGCTCGGGACGGCTCTGCCCGGCCCCCGCCCCGGCCCCGCCGCCGCCCCGGCGCGGCCCAGCCGCTGCCCCGCGGGCTGACTGACCGTTATTGCGCCTCGGGTTCGCCTGCTTCCTGCGCTTACACCTGGGGCCATCCGCCATGATCCTCTCGCTTGTGTCTAAATGCTCCAGTCACCTCCTCCCCCGCCCTCCCCCCTCCCTCCCCTCCCCTCCCCCCGGACCTGGTTTACGACACTGGGTGGTTTTACTTTTACATCACCTTCCTACACCTAGTGCTCGGCCGGAACCTTGTTGCCAGGGGAGACGGGCGCTTTACGGCAGGACGTTTGAACGGTGGCGGGGGAAAAGTTGCGGCCGCAGGTACCGGGCGCGGCGGCCGCGGCTGGAGGGGCTCACGGGGCGGCTGCGGCGCTGCCCGGGGACCCCCGGCCCGCCGAGGGGTGCGTTCCCCCCGGCACTCCGCCGGCGGCAGCAGGGGGGGATCCCCGCGGGGCGGGGCCGGCCGAAGGGGCGGGAGCCGGTGCGGGGGACGGTGGGCGCCGGCCCCCGAGGCGGCGCAGGGCGATCCCGGCCCGCGGGGGAGTTCCGCCCGCTCCGCGTCCGCCGCCGGCATCGCCGCGTTGAGGGACCAGCCCGCCTCCCGCTCGAGGCGGGCGGCCCCGCTGCCAGGTGCCTCCCGGCCCGCTGCCCTGCGGCCTGCTCGGCGCAAGGTAGAGCGGGGGCGGGCGGGGCCCAGCCTGGCCCGGCCCCGCTGCCCCTCGCCCCCGCGCCGCCACCTGCCGCCGGCGTCAGAGCCGCCGCGGGGCGGGCACCGCCGCGGGGACCGCTGCTCGCCCGCGTCCGCAGCCGGAGCCCCGCGGGCCGCCTTCCCGGCACCCGGCCGGGCTGGGGGGCAGCGCGGCGCTGTGAGCGGGGCCGGTCGCATCCTGACAGCAATCTTGCGTTACAGGTCTGAGCGAGAAACCGGCAGCTGGACCGGAGTGGTGCTGCTCCCACCGGGTGTAAAGTCTGGCATTCCTCGGCTTTCCTTAGTCATACCTTCTGCTTCCAGGAAAAGAAGAGGTATACAACTTTATGACCTAAAAGAAAAAAAAAAAAACATTTTTTACAGATAATTAATAAACAACCTAGATTGGGCTTAATGAACATATTTAATGTATTAACAATGAAAAAATTACCATCAAACACCTGCTTTTCACTTCAGGCAATAAAATAATCTATTAAGTTTCCATTTGTTTCTAGGCTTTCTTATTTCCATTTTTTTTTTTTATCTTGAGATGATTCAGTAGAATTTATAGTTCTGTGCTTCTGGGGAATGCTTTTATCCAAACAGATTCAGTGAAAGCATTTCTGTTAATGGAATATTTTTAACAAATAATTAACTGAATTTTTGAGACCTTTACCTATCCTACATTATCTCCATGTGCTCTAAGTTCACACACTATAATATATCACCTCATCTCATGGAAGCAGCATAACATCTCTAGAAAAAGAACTATGGAACACTGGCAGTTTGTGGAAGTACCTTGCATCTGAAGTTCGACCAGAAGTCAGCACAGTCAAAAATACTTAGAAAACGGGTATAGGGCCGAGTTAGGTAAAGGCCTAGAGGGATTTTTCAAAATTAATTGTACTGTCAGAAGTCTATACAAGTTATGGATTTGTGTACTCATGTGAAAACAGATATTGCCATTCTTTAAAAGTGCAAATAATTTGTCTAATATCTCTCAAAAAAAGGTTAAATTTAGGTTTTTACATCTGTATCTTTACCCAGTGTGAGCTGACTGCTGACTTGAACAATTTAATGAGGATCTACCTGAGAGTCGTTAAAGAAAGGTAACAAATCAAGTGGTACAAAGTGTTCAATGGACTCATAGAATTAATTTAAAAATGTTAGATTTGGCATTAGCTGGGAGTACTGAAACCCAAATACAAAGGTAGCAGAGAACTGTAACATGAAACCAACTGCAAGATAAAAATGAAACTTGTCAGGAAAATTTTGAGTGAGTGATTTGCAAAGTTTGAGGCAGAATCTCAGTTTTGTCCTGCTTTAATAGTTCGATGTTCTTGGTTGGCAGCTTTATGTACAGAAGATTCCCATGGCTGCAAAGCTGCTCGCAAACAAGGGCTTAAAGTGGTTTGGAATTCTTGGATGTTTTTATCATTCTGTGGATTAATTTAACCAAAATATCATCTGCAGGTTTTCATGTCAAGTTTTCAGTTCCTTAAAATTTGTCAGAAGGTAGTTGCAAAAATACAAATATTAATAATAACATATCTATAAATATGTTTGTAGATTTCTAACAATATTCTCTTGCATGCCCACACAAAATTCCAGGCCCCTCATTAAGAGACTTTCAAGTAGTTTGTTTTCATTGAGTTTTGTCACTTTTCACCTCCAGATGAGAATTCTTGTCTCTTCATTTTGAGCAATGTATGCTTCCTAACAAAATGAGGAGAGAAGCAGTCTCCTGGTGTTTGTTATTGCTCTGTTTCAAGTAGCCATAATGTCTGTTTGAGCATTAGTCTTCTAAGATTTCCAAGCAGCTGGAAGAAACTGGTGACAGCTCTTGCTGCCTGTTAGTTTCTGAGAAGCAGAACTGGAACTGGCAGGAGCGTTGCTGGCTCTACACTGCTATGGTTTTGATAAATCAGAAGAGAAAACCCAAGCAATCTTTGTATATGTTATCTTTGATACCAAGGGAGTCTAGAAACTAAAAACGCAGAGGACAGTATTTTGCATCCAGTTATTTATTATGCCAGTCACCATTCATTGTGGAAAGTGTCTCATTCACAACTTGGAAATAGATATATGGATGGGTTGGGGTTTGTTTTGGTTTTTTTTTAAACTTTGATATATTTAATCTAAGGAACTGGGCACTTCACATCTTTGTATACAAAGTTTTCATTATTTACTTGCTAAAAAATCATCACAATTAAGGATGCAGGCCCTGTCAAAGTGGTTTGACCTAATACATTCTTCTAATCCTGGATGCAAACCCACTAGTTAAAATTTCTTCTGTCTTTGTAGTGTTCTCCAATACATGAACACATTGTATATACAATTTAAACTGGTTTGTGCTGCAAGAATGAAAAATCCTCCTTTGCAT
Source organism: Caloenas nicobarica (assembly GCF_036013445.1). Lineage (NCBI taxonomy): Eukaryota > Metazoa > Chordata > Aves > Columbiformes > Columbidae > Caloenas > Caloenas nicobarica. Next base: position 16,484,557 of record NC_088246.1, read on the forward strand.
TGTGGTGCACAGCTTTCAGTCTGACTCTTCAGTCAAGGATGCAGGAGTTAATGTACTAATTTGCAAAATCTCAGCAAAGCAGTATGTTTTCTGTATCTTCCTACATGTGGCAGGCTTGTGATTATATTTCTCTAAAGGAGGAATTCTAAGACAATCGTCATCCGTAACAGTTTGTCTCTAGTGACATAATTTGTGTGGGAATTCAGGCAACCTAAATAGGCACAGTGTAGTTGAAATGTCAAATTGCATAGCTGCTGTACTTCACCTTCTTCAAAATTTTTTTCCATTGTCTGAAGACAGGAATTAAAGTACTTTGGTAGTCATACTGGAGTATGGATGCTCAAAAACCAGCTAACGATTATTACGGTTTTTGCCATTTTAAAAATAGTCATGTATGTTGTGTTATGGTTTATGATCTCCTGAGTATGTATTATTAAATAAAGGCAACCAGTCATCTCTTTGTGTGCTTACTCCTTATTCATGTTTATGAAATGAAATTTCACATCCAATCTTGAGTATTCTAGATTTAATGGTGTTCATTTAGTTGAATGAATTTAGAATTACAGTGGAAAATGACTCAGTGAATTGTTTCTTGTTTCATTTCTGGTTTGTGAAGATTCTTTTTTCTTTTTCTTTTTTTTTCTGATTTCCACTAGTAAGACTTTCATTTTCACTTCTATATATTTTATTGGAATCTCAGTTCCTAAAACTTACTTTTCAGATGATGATTTTTTTTTTTTTTGGGAATACACTTTTGCTCCTTTATAGAAATTGTAGCTGAAAGATTTACTAGGAGAACAATGACCCAGAAATATGCAGCTTGACTGCAGCTAGCTGAGGAACTAATCTTGAATAAAACGTGGATTTTAGAGATATCAACATACGGTTTTAGTCCCCTTCCAGATGGCCTTTTAATTTCTGTTTTTGCTTCCAAGTGTATCTTATAAGTCTTGAAGGTGTACCTTGGGATGTTTTAAAGTCTCAAAAAATGTTAAAGCCACTTGAAATTTGCACATTCACTTAGAAAGGCGTTTGTAAACATTTATCAAAAGAAATTACCCTTTTTTCACTTTCCTCAGCTTTTTTTTTCTGTTTCTGTACTTCACCATGAATTTATTTGTTCATTTAAAGCTTGAAGCTATGATTCCTAATAAATTGTCATGTCTTGCACAACTTGAGAAGGCTGCAACTGCTTGAAAGATTTAAGGATAAGGATGTAAACTGTGATAAAGCATCAATGTGTACATAGTTGTATATAGCTATAATGACTTGCGTATATGCAATTGACTTTTCAAAAATCCTGCTTGTTATGAAAAACTGTTTGTGAAGATCACAAAAGCCTTCAAAACCATTTTGTTTCTCTTGCTCTCCTTTTGCCCTACTCGTTGCATATTGTTTTTCTCTTGAAAGCAATTAACCTATGCTGATACCTATGTCAGGTATGTGTGCTGTATAAAATAAACGTACAACAACAAAACCAGGACCTAAAATTCCATTCTTATGCTAATTTTAACTTTAGATGTGAACTCTGTTTCAGAGCCTTCACGCGAGCAAAAAATTATTTTAGAAAAAGGAAAAGCCTGAAAAGGTCATTCCACATTCTTCATCCAAAAGGCAAATCTTGCGTGTTCAAAATGCAGTTGGAATGCAAATTTGGGTACAAGCATTGGATTGTGAACAGATGTGATTTTTTTGTTTGTTTTCAAAGTACCTGGAACTTTAGTTGAGAACGTCTCCTTCAATCCTTTATTTTCTGCTACTAGATACAGTAGCAAAATACTATATCAAAATATTACTTTTTGTTTTAAATTACATCTGAACTTGTGACTGATCAAATTACAGTTGTAGTGCAGTTAGATTACCCGGTTTTATTAGTAGCACATTTTCCATTCATCTTTGTTTATGATGACTCTGCATAAGTGTCCTTATCCATTATATTATCTAATTAAATGTATTGTGAATATTTTACCATATGGTTCATGTTTGTTTCCTTCTGCAATTTACCCTCTGTTTCTGATTTAGTTCTGTTCCCCAGCCCTCTTGCAGTTTGCTGTCTCACAGTTTTGTGCGATTGCTCATTTGGCTCTTGTTTGGAGTTACTCTCTTTGTTGTGATATCTGTACAGCTGGCTCACTCGGCTCTTTAAATCCCAACTTAAAATTGATTTCTTAATTGTTGCATATTCTTCTCATTTATATTCGAGGGGTTTAATTGCTGGAACACGTTCTAATATTAGATGATATTCATTTTTTATGTCTCATTTGTCTTTTTTTTTTCCTCACTGCAAATTGCATAGTACTTCTGCAGGAAATGTTTGTTAATACATAAAGCAAAGCTGTTGTTTTGGAGTGGCTATAGTTTTGGAGCTCGCAGTGTGTATTCTGAATATACAGAATTAACATAAAGAAAAATGGAAAAAAATATGAGAGTCTACCAAAACAAATAAATACAATTAAAAGACTAATTTTCTTAAGAGACCTAAAAAAAATCATCATGCCATAAGGAGAAATGCAGATACTGTAACGATTATTTTCTGAGATGTGAACTGGAGCTTTGGTGTACTCAGCATAGCTGGTCTGATTCTCTTGTTAGGCAAGGTCGGGATCTGTCTGGTAGATACAAACATATGGTATTAAAATGCACAATAATATGTTTGAAACTCAGATGCACAGACCAAATTTATTGGCACTGTAGAGCTGTGTAAAATCTAGGGTAATTATATCTGAGTTCACTTTACTGGAGCAGGGAACAGGAGTTCAGTGCAAGAATGATCATGTGTTGATAAAGAATTGCAAAGGGATTATGAGTCTCATGTAAGGCTATGCATATCAGGAATTTTTGGTTGCAAGATCCAACAAGGAAAGCCTAGTTTGGTTCCATCTAAACATAAAACTTTTTTTTTTCCTTGTGGAAATAAAAGCCTAAAAAGATTTTATGTGGGATCAAGTAGAAAATGCCTTTTTTACCCATGTATTAAAAGCTTGGATTAGAGGAATTGTTACAAGCAGAGCAAGTGGTCCAGGAGTTTCCATGAACCAGATGGTTTGAGTTTGAAAAGAGATGTCTGTGATGGGCAATACCATAAATCTCTGGGCTTTAGATATGCTGAAGAACTCTCATTTTCTCTTACCGATGCTGAGTGACTGTGCAAGTACTGGAAGAAGGACAAGAGCCCCTGTGGTGTCTTAAGAGAAGTACTTTGAAATACTCTCTACTCCTCTCACCACTTGGATGTTCTGGCCATTAGGTTATAATCTTCCTCTAGTTCGATGACTATTTTAAGTATTTTGTACAAACAAAACCCATTAATCAGTACAGATGAAGACCACCTGAATTGTTTTCTTTAGGAAGGTGAATTAACATAACTGATGAATGATGATGATTCAGATTTCTTTGAGGAGAGGATAGAATCAAGCCTTGGTTTTTAACATCCTGGAGGAGCTCAGTGACTACAGGACTTTCATATTAAAGATGTATTGCACCCAACATTTAATGTACACGGGGCATGTTCTGAATGGCCCAAATCAGTTTCTGCAGGGCACCAGGTAGAGAATAGCCAAGCTTGAAGATCTGCAGATGGTTAGGGATGGTGAAGAGCTAGGCAGTTGTAGGGATGACCAGAAGCAGATCTTCATGCACATGGATAATTTAACTGAAAAATCCTGAGTAACTAGGATTAGCCAGAATCTGGAAGTGATAATGGAGAGCTTTGTCTGGATTTAGATGCCTGCAGGATCTTGTCTGATCACTGTTTTGCAAGTACAAAAGCTATCTGGAGTAATAAAATTTGATGTGCTTTTAGGTAATTTTATTTCTATTTAAAAGATTCATTACCTATTTCAGTAGCTGTTGGTAGGCATTCACTGAAGCAGTTGATTTCTTACAGGTGATGACTAATTCGTGTTTAGTAACCATGGTAGGTGATCATGCGTGGGAATTAGCTGCCTTGTGTAGAGTTTTACATCTGGGCCAGTGTCTCCAGACGGCCTTTGTAGTTAGTGGGGATCTAGTCAGTAGAGCCTAGTAGCCCTCACAGGCGGCTGAAGTTAAGGGAGGTGAACCCACACTGTCTCTTACTCTTGACATCAGTCCGGTGAGATGTGTTTTGCTGTCTTGAGGTTGTTGGGGTTTATGGACATGATTCATCTCTTTGCTCTTTTACTCCCAGTTTTGTAGGGTGAAAAGTCCTAGAATTTGTTGCCTCACCTGCAACTGGTGTCTTTTTTGCTGAGTATCTTTAGATATTGTTCCCTGATAAGGTTATGCCACCTCTGTGGATTTTCGCACAGTGTACCATGTATCACACAACACTAAAGGCAACAAAAGCATTTGTTGAATTAAAGAAATGTTTTGTTTTGTTTTGTTCTTTAATATTTGTAGTCCAGCCAAATGTTTGTAAAACCTGTGGGCATTCCTAGCATAGAGGGGAAAACTGTGAAAGCTTTATTCTGCAAAGATGTATAATTCAAAAGCTCCAAGTTTGTTCCTGCAGCCAGGTATACTTGTATTTGGATTCATCGTTGCAGCATCTTGAAGAGGACAGAATGAATTTGTTATTAATAATAGTACTTTGGTGCCCTGGCATTTATTCTAAATAACATCAAGAACTTCATGAGATTCATTACTAATTTTAGGTGGTAAGATTAACTTGCAAGATGGAAAAGCTTCTCACTACAATAACATTCTTCATCATGAATCCAGGACTATACTTACTTGCATGCTTCGCCTTAGACTGCTTTATCTTTAGTTGGTGATAGCTTCATAAAGACTGCTCTTCTCCTAAAAGTATTTATAGTGTTAGAGAAGCAGACGTTTTTATCTTAAGATTGTTGCTTGCTTAAATGTTTATTCCAGAAGGTCTGAAAAATATGTTTGTAACTACTGTTAATTTCCCCTGTGAAAAGTAACTTATGCACAACTATTTTTCAGAGTCTATTTTGAGACATTTTAACTACAGTCTAGTCTTAATCTGAGTCAGACTAAATCACAGTCACAGTTTCTCTTTAATAGTGAAGTGCTACATTAGTTTTACAGCCTCTGAAACTGCATTTTAAGGACATACGCGTTGCGTGGGTCTCCATTCTCCTCAAAATGATACATACTGATACGAATCCTAAGCAAACAGTTTTGGTGCTGTGTTCCCAGCCGCTTCCCTGTGGTATGGTGATGGATAATGCTTTCCGTTGACTTGGGCAAGACTGAAGAAAAAAAAAAATAGACAGAACTGACCATTGCTGTGACTACCTAGACTGAAATGCCAAATTCAGCAAACAGGCTGTTCTTCCTGCATAGGAGAGAAGACTAGACAGAGTATCCAGCCAGCCAGGGATCACCAAATGTGCCAGAGCAAAGCCCATGGCTAAACTGACATGGAAATATTTTATGTAAATATAGCTGTGTGTTCTTTTTCTTGCTTGCTACTCATTGCTGTCTCTCATGTCCTACTGCACAAGAGCTCAGGGTGCCTTTCTTCACTACCTTTTCTTACCTTTCAGAATATTAAAAAATATACAAAGCAATTTTAGATAATGTTTATGGTGTATATCTGTTATTTATGTTGCATCTGCTTGGATACACACACCCATGCATAAAGCTATTTTTAAAGATTAGGAAGGTCACAAAGTCATGGGCTTGGCCTAGATTCGTGATCCCTTGGTTATACCCGCATCTGCTTGCCCCATCCCTCCGCAAGAGATTACTGCACCACAGCCGAGGCTCCTGTTCAAATCCCCATGTGTTAGCAAACTGAAAACAGCAGTAGTTCAAATGAAAAGTACTACACTGGACCAGTAGCTGCAGACCCAGTCTTTCTCCCATGTATTTGAAGTGGCTGAATAGGTTACGATTTCCATTTGTATGATCAATGCTGTTTTCAGCTGCTCCAGCTGTATCCAGCATGGATGGAAACACTACAGAATGGAATATTAATGCTTCCCTTTTCAGTCACAAAGTTTTAATTTTTACCCATATTATGTTAGCTACATTACTCCATCTCTTCCTGTGCCTTGAAAAGATGTGTCACTTGGCAATGTATTAATATATCTCTCCTCCTTGTTCAAAATAGTTCCCAAATCCTGATCATGCAGGTTATGCAAAGCCCACTCAGAATACATTATTGGAATTTCCATGGAAGACAGTTCTAGACAGATACTTATGTTTGATTTTGACATATATGACATGCAATATATGGAAAGTCATAGATCATGTCAGAGACGTTTCATTCATCAGAGGTAGCTTCCAAAATGCTTTTAGAAGCTAGCCAAAAATTCCTTAACCAATAAGAGTGTTTGAGGATTTGTTTGGACTTTTTTGTTCCAACAGTATCTACTTTAATGATAACTACCAGGTAGGGGTATACACCTCTGCATCTCTGTGGGTGAGTAGTACAGAGGAGTAGGTAACAGAAAAGCTCCATGTACTTTTATTCCATGGTACTTCTAGCAAAAGATTCAGATTTCTCCAAACCTTTTGCTCTTCCCCATCAGAATCTCAACAAACTCATCAGGAAGCTCTGTCTTCCTCAATTAAAAGAATGTCGAAGACACTTAATTTCCCTTTTGCAGTCCTACTCGGATCTAAATCTGCATTTGACATTTCATGCTACGCCCAGTTCTGGCAGATGTAGGCTCTGTGGCCTTGCAATTAGCTACTGTGTTAAGTGATATCTAATTTTAGGAGATGCCATATGGCTTTCCCTGTATTTTCCAAGATAGTTTATGAAAGGTAAGCATGCTGTTTAGCGACAGAGATCCATCACTTCCTGAAGCCATGGGAGGGTTCGTGCTTCCTCAAGAGTATCCAGTGCTCCTTGGACCACAATCCACCACCAGTCTACGTGGAGCCATTCCTACCTCATTACAGATATGATCTCAAAAAGAAAACATAGGGGTTAATTAGTATCAGAACATTGATCTGGAGCATGAGAATGTAAGTTTCAGGATGATGGTGTAGCAGTAATTTTTTTTCTCTCCTATTAGAACAGGGGTGTAGCTACTTCTACGTTTATACAGTCCTAAAATTATATTTGGCCCTTTGAAGGCAACCGCGAGGCTGATGTGGCCCCTGGTGAAAATGAGTTTGACGCCCCTGCATTAGAAGATGACATTTGATTTTAGGGACTAGAAATCTCAAATTTTTAAGTTATTATTCATTTTGGTGTAAGAGACATCTCATCTGTTATCTGACCATCTGGATTCCTTTTATAAGAAAAACATCATTCCAGTATTGGAAGGAATATTTCGGCTTGCCATATTTAATCAGAACATATTGAAGCAAGATGCAAAGTAGTATCAGATGAAAGCTAAACTCCTCCGTTAGGTGCTAAGTGAGTATAACCTTCCTGTCTAAAGAGAGAATCAAAGAGTTTAAGAAATTACTGGCTTAGTGTTGTGCAGAAAATAATAAGGAGCAGTCATTTAATAATAACAGTGACATAGTTAAATATAATAATAAAACACACAAAGATTAAGATATATTGATTATGGTAGATGTTAAGATGTTTTAAGCGTTAAGATATACATTGATGAGAGTGTCAGGTTTGTCTCTGTGCCTCTCCCATTAGGGATTAGATCACATTCCACAAGGCTAAAGGTAATCTCCTTGTTATCATTTTCCATTATGAAATTTGTGGTGCTGCTCTGTGAAGCTCTAACCACGTGTTTCCTAAGCAGAGTCTGTCTGACCAGTTGTCAGCCGCTCTGTTTGCTGGCGGCACATCCGTCACTCGGAGTGTGTTCCCTCCTCACCTGCCAGCGCTGCTGACCCGACTGTTCCCGGAGAGGGAACCTACAGAAGGCACTAAAAGAAGAGACGGAGGAGGCTCTTCCCCAGAAAGCAGCACTCTTTGAGAGGAACACAAGGAGGCTTTTGGCTGGTGCCTCGCCACATTCTGCTGACTCAGGTCAGCAGTAAGTGAATACAAATTCTCCTTTGGGAGTCCTAATTACAGCTGAGGATCTGAGGAAATTATGGAAGGAAACAGGAGGGCTGGAGTGCTTTCATAGCCGCTTCCTTGGAATATCCAGGAAAAATACAAAGAGAGACCCATGACCCACAGCATCCAAGAACTGCAATTGCAGGTCATACCCAGGTTCACCCATATTGATTTCATCTGCAGGACTCCTATTAGAGAAGGATTTTTGGAGTGACCTGCTCATCACTAGCAAGTCCTTACAGAGCCACCTGTAGTGGGCATTACTGTAAGATTTGGCAGCATCAGTGCTGTACCTCTGTAAACACAGCTGCAGGTGCATGGTGTCCATTTCTCCTGGCTTAAGCTGATGTTCATGGCATCAGATTATTTTTTCAGTGCATTTAGTATTTTGTAACAATTTATATTAATGCAACTTGTTGAGAGTAGTCACCCCGTAGTTGCCCTTCATTCATCTAAGGGCAGTAAAAAGTAAAAAGCAGTTACGGTCCTTTCTTGAGGTGATACATCTGAAATAAATCCATCACCCAAAACTTAATGGTCGGTAATATTGTCTGGAGTCAGCTGTGCAGATGGAAGGAGGGATGGGTGGAAGTGGATGTCACTGGCATACAGCCTGCAAAGCTGCTCACAAAAGGACAGAGAGAAACAACAAGAGAAGTAAAAATGTGCTTTGGGGAGAAAGTCCAGCAAAAGAATTTTTTTGGCAAAGCACTGGCTAAAAACAGGCTTGAAACGGCAAGCAAAGAAACTACCTTCTAGTGTTTAATTCCTGCTTGGTTAGAGGAGCCATAAACCAGAGGTTCCTGAAGACTCATCTGATTAGTGTTTGGCAGCCAACAGCTTCAAGTGCGGATCAGGGCATGGAAGGTTTAGGTCAGCCCCTGCCTGCTGTACCCTGCCTGGCTCCGCGGGACACCCCGCTGGCACCCCGACCTGCAGTGTGGGGACAGCACCCATAAGTGCCTGGTCAGCAGAGCAAAGCAGCAAGATGAGGTTGGAAGACGTCCTAAAGCATCAGGCGGTTATTAAGGACCCTCGAATAGGAAAAGCCGTGAGGCAGGATGGTGGCCTATGCCTGGGAAGAAAAGGTTGGGCTTCAAGTCAGTGTCAGCAGCCTGAGAACTCCTGGGTTGGGTTTTCTTTAGGTTTGGGGTTTTTTTGTTTGGGTTTTTTGTTTGTTCATTTGTGTGTGGGGGGGGGAGGGTTGTGTGTGTGTTTTGTTTTCTCTCTCATTTTAAATATCCTTAATTTATATTCCTAAGTGGTTTAGAATGAATTGTTCCAAAATAGTGAAGCACAGTTAAGAACAAGAGAATTTCCAAATATTTGAACTAGTAATCATCCCCAGAATTTTGAGTACTAATTTTTGACACACAGTGTTACAAAAAAATAACAGATCTACCTGTAGTGGGACATCAGGGAGACCTCTCAGAAAATTATCTGTAAATGAGCAGTGTCTTGAATCTATTGAAGGTCCAATGGACTATGATCTTCATGTTCTGGCACAAACCGCCTTGCTTCCAGCCATTTTTTACACTTTGTTTCTGCCCATCCACTTTCAGATGTAACTAATCTCCCCTGGGCGGTGATTCCAGCACTGCTGCAGAGACTGTCCCACTGCACATTCTGTAATAAAAAATACACCACAACAGGTTATATTTAACAAGGAAAAGAGGAATAGAAAGTGGTACATCTGCACAATGAATATAATATAGCATTGACTTGGAATTTCCTGACTTCAGCAGTCCCTCCAAAATAATAATGCATTAATAGAATTACACTTAGCTTTCTGCTTTTAAAAGGAAAATATTTGAAAGCAAAAGTCTTTTCATCTTCCAAGTTCTTCTGGCTCTATGTGTGAGATAGTGGAAATAACACAGGACTGTGTAACCACAGCAAACAAGTTGGGGGGAATTCTGAAGCTGCTTGGCTGGCCCGAAGCAGAGTGGTCGTGAAAGAGCAGCCTGGATTTTGGATTTAATAGGTGGATTATTTTTCCCCCCCTAAACTCCATTCATTTCTATGGATGAAACTAAAATTACTCTCTTGTACGCAGAACTCATGGTGACCTATAATTAAGGATGTCTGACATTTCCATTATAAGAGGCAGGCTTTAGTTGGCTATAATTTCAGCTTTTAGTTGGTTTAAATTTTAACTGATTAGGCTGGAGTTTCCTTTTCTGGGTATCTCCTGCAATCTGACTTTTTTGAGAGGGATGCAGTACAGAAAGAGCAAGAAGTTCAACAAATTGTTCATAGGTAATTATAAAACAATTAAACAAAAATACATTATTTTTACCATGCAGAGAAGCTCTAAACACCTTGCTTAAAATTTGGCAAAGATGTCACCCTCTCGTTGGGATGTTTTTTTCTGCTTTCTGAGGAAAATATCAGCAAATTTAGCACATGTAAGTGCCGAGGAAAAAAAAACTTACTCCGAGCATGCTCCAAAGCAGGGACAGAATTAGCTCACTGAGGAACTCTTGATTGATCCACCAGTAAAAATACTGAAAGGGAGCAGAAATATGTACATATTTAACCTCCTAGCAATTATAACTTTAGTGGGGCTTAGCTGGTAGAATGTATAAAGTTATTTTGCTACTCTGTTTTACCAGTAAAATTCTGTAATATAGACAAAACTTCAGAAGTGTAGACTTTATTCTCTCTCTCATAAATGAATTCTGTCTTTAGCATCATTGTAAAACCAAAAACACAAACCTCTGTCTCACTGACTTCTTCCTAGGTGTTTTCCTAGAAGGCATTACCAAATGTTCTTTGCGGATTGATACTTTAAACCATATCAATAAAAATATCTATGATGTGTAAAGATGACATAACTTTGGGATCTTGGTCAGTGGAGATCAATCAACATTATTTCTATACAGCTCTACATCTTAGCTCCATTCTCCATTAAGTCCAGTTTTAATATCCAGCCTGTTGCTACCAACCAGGGATATTGTTGATGTGCCAGAGATGTCAGAGACTTTGGTTCTGAAGCTTCCTCAGTGCTATACCGAAGTGGAAATCCCTTTTGCTCTTCATTGTCCACATATCCTCCCCCTATTAGTTTTTCTTTTTCTGTCATCAATAAAATTTTCCGAGAAAAAGACGCAGAACCTGCATTACTACTAGTAAAAAAACGGCCTTACTATTGTTTACAGAAACAGTGCCAATCTTCTGTTTTCATGATAAGGGAGCAATTTGCACTTGTTTTCCTTCGCAGGTTATTCTGTATCTCGGCAATTTAAGATATTAGGTTTTGACACTTCACTGTTTTTATGTGGGTGTATTTGGAGACAAGTTCACAAACCAGAAGGCTTTAATGAAAGACGCTGCTCCTGCTTTGGAAACAGCTCTCGGAGCTGGGGGTGCTGTGCACCGAACGCCAAGGGGCCCGGCTGACGAGTTGGTGCCACCACTGCCAAGGACTCGTGAGACGCTGGTGGACGTTGGGTCAGGCCCTTGAGGTTATCTGTCTCCTTCCATTTGACTGCACGCCTGAGCAAGCCTGAGCAGCTTTTCCGGCGGTGAGCCCGAGCGTGGGATCAGTGCAAACACATATGTTCTTGTGGCTTCGTTGGGCCTTGAAAATCCGGTGGGAGTATGTAGGCAACTTAGTCGTGATTGCAGCAAGCTGTGAGCATGACCAGGGACATCGCAGAGCTTCAAAACCTTGTTGAAGACTGCGTTAAGGTTAATGACATTGGGTATGCAGCTGATTTACAGCATGCTGAAAGCATCCCTCCTGTATAAGATATAGAAGAACAAACAATGTGAACTGGGACTTTTTTGATGTGCAAGTTTAACACATCGCTGTATCCTAAAATCATCTTGGAAGTTTTGTTTGTTTGTTTTTTTCAGACCAAAGATATAATACTGATTTTCAGTAATTAAAAATCGCAATGCGTATGGTGCTTACAAGTTCTAGAAGCTAAATCAAGGTTTTGTCTACCACTTAGGTGGTATCTGCCTACTGCATGTCCTATTATTTAGCTTAAGGGGAAAAATATACTGGCATTATTTTTTTCCATCTGTTCTATAACCTCTGATATTGAGCTTCTAAAAAGCTCAAAGCAGACTAAACAGATGACAGTCAAAACAGTAAGGTTGCTTTTCATGCATTCTTTAAATCAGATGTTTTAATTATAGTTTTTGGTTTGTTTTCTAATTAGAAAACAGGTCCACAATGTGGTATCTATCTTCTTCCATTTGAATCAATAAACAGAGAAGTCATGAGAAAGGGACCTCTTCTCTTCAGGGAGTCTTGTTAATGTTGACTCAGGTTGTTAGTGCTTATTCTTGTCTCTTTTTCTCTTCTGCCTACTTCCCAGTCTTTTCTCTTTCAGTTCCCCCTCTTGTTTCCCAGTCTGCTGCCCTACACGTAACATGTATGCATTTGTCCTTCATATTTACCTGCTGTGTCGTGAATGTGCTGTATTTTTCAGTCTGCATTGCAAAAGTAAGCTCAAACCAGGCTGAATGATGCTTTTTAAGCCTATAAAATTTCAGATGTTTCATTGAAAGTGAAGCAAGAGAAATACTTCAGCTATAAATAGTGGATAAGGACTTCTAAACAACTTGTGAGACCTGTTCGGAATTATCCTGAAGGTTTGCCTCCCACCTGAAAATCACACTGCTGGCTGAGAAATGAGTACTTCATGTGCTTGCAACTTGATTAAATTGAGATAACTTACTAAATGGTCTCACTCTTTTGTTTGCTCTGTGCTTTGGACGGCATAGTCAGATTTTATAACTTCTCATTTATGGTTAGCTGAGTCCAATTCCTGCAAAGACTTCACATGTATATTTAACTTTATTTTGGTTAACTGTCTGTGTGAAGACTTTTTACATTTGGCACCCTGATTAGTTTCTTCCTTGCTGAAAAGACCGCTGTAAATTTCAATAGGGAAACAAAAGTCCCTTAACAATTTTTAAGGAAGCTTTTAAAACAATAATTTGAGGATGTACTATTTGAAGTGAATTGCATCAGATACTGCATTATTTTGAAATAAAAAATGCCTGAATAACAGTGACCTGGGTTTTTATGTGTTCAGACTTGCTACTGCACAGTAGGAAGTTCAGAAACTATGTGTAAGGGAGCAAGTAATCAGAAATTCAGGTATAACCAAGTGCTGTGGGTCCAAGGCCTGCCATTCCCACTCGTTTAACCAGGAGTGCAGGATATTTCGGGTCCCTGAAGACTCCAGACACATCTTGCTTGCGCTCCGTATTGCTCCTGTGTGTCAGCTCTGAAGGGCTTCTCCTGTGATATTAAAACAAATAAAGGTCAGTGAAAACAAATACCATAGAAGGACCGGTAGAATTTTTCAAATTTTAGAGCCATTATCTATCTTCAAATCCCCTCACTAGACCTACATTAAAATAATGATCGCAACCCAAATATAGAACATTTGAACTGTCCTTTTCCAGGCCAGATGTGCTATGTTATGTAATGCCATTTTAGGGTGATTGCTGGAGCTTGGAGTAAAAGGAAAATGAACATATTGTAGATATTGTTCCAAAAAGCAAACGTCATTAAAAAAGTTATAAAACTCAAGGCCTGGAGCAAAAAAAATCTAGAAAACACAAGTTCTACACAGAGCCTTGGCTACATCAGGCTGAACTCTCCAGCAAGATGCAATCCAGCCACAGGCCCCAGAGGTTACGATAAACCCAGAGCCCAAATACACTTGCCTGCACAAGCACGCTTTACCAGGATACAAACGCATTGTAACTCCTCAGAGCTTATTCCTGCAGGCACGGCACATTTCTAAGTTAAACGCACCAAAGCAGAAATTTTCTCCATATGCTTTTCAAAACCCTATTAAATAAAAACCATCCAAGCAAGTAGTTGTTGGTACGTATGTGCAACAGGCTTCCCAGAAATTCTTTGTAAACAGAGCATCAATGTTTTCCACTGTTCACAGGGAGGAAATCTGCTGAGTTCAGACTGCTGTAATCAAATCCACATTGCAAAGTCACAAATAGAGAAACAAAGGACAATCACTGTCCATTTTTTGCACTGCGGATGCACTAATCAGACTCCATTTTCTTCACTGCTTTGGATTGCGTTCCCACAGTGACGTGCCAGCCCCCTGCCTCCCTCGGTTATGTAGCTGTCCCCGCCGTCACTGCAGCCAGAGCTGGGGACAGCACGCTTGCCACTTGAAGCATTTCACAGGTGTGATCCAATGCAGAAGAGTAACATCTCCACAGAGCATTGGAGAGGCAGACATAGCAGGAGGGAGGCTTGGAGCACCTACGTTGAGTGTCTAAACACCTATAGGGAGCATACCATGAGAGTCGCCGAGCTCCGTCAGCTCAGGGAGCATTTATTCTCTTTCAAATCTCTTTTCCCTGTGAAGAAAATGTTCTTCCTTTTCATGCGTTCTGGAGCAAGAGCAAAAACAGGAGCCCAGTTATGCCCGGCCTCTCTGCAGGGAGGTGGGAGCGGGGAGGACTGAGGGTGCTGTGCTGCAGTAAGGCCCAGGGCACAACCTGTCCCTGACGAGAAACGCGACCTTTAGCGAGCACTTGTTCCCGGTGGAGGTGGCAGAGCAGCTACACCCTGCGAGAGCCGCAGGGAAGATCAAGTCCCTGAAGGGATAAGCCTTCGGGTGTTTGAATTTGAGGCGCCCTTCACCTCCACCTCATAGACCTGTAATGCAAGAGAGGATAAACAGTCTTTCCCTGGCCTGTTTGAGAGAAACCTGCTTCCCTCTGGGAGAGGGACTCGGCAGTAAATGTGCAGCATTTGTAGGCCATTATAGTGCCCCCATGACTTCAGACTCTTTGTAAGGCCGACCAAGGGGCAGGAATAGGCAGGACTAAGGGGTAGGAGTAGGCAGGAATAGGTAGTTGGTTTGGGCACAGCAGATACCAGTAATGTACCAGCTATTTTTGCCATATGGTCCGTCCCTAGACCCAGGTAACTGGGCCTGTCTGGGCACAGTCCAAGATCTCTGACTTGGCTCTGGGAAGGCTGGGGTGCCTGCACAGCTCTCAAGTGTTGTTCAGAAAAGCCAGTATGGGTTTTCAAACCCATTTAGTTTTGCAAATGTGTTTCATTGCTATGGTGTTTCTAGATCTGTGCCTTTTTTTTCACTTTAGCAGCAATAACATCAATAAAAGAGATTTAAAGAGAGCAATTATATCTCCTCTTTGGTTTTATTTAGCAATTATTTTTAGTCTCATAAGGTAGCGCACCCATAAAATAAACTACTTAACCTTGTAGCCTTCCTCTGCACCTATCCCAATTTGACTTTGTCTTTTCTGAATGTGAGTGACCCAGTTATTCAAAAGATGTCAGAGGAGGTGTCATCAATGCCTTGGACAAGGGCCTGAATTCTTCCCACACTTTTTTCTATCCTGTGACCACGTTTTGCATCCTATGTTTGTCATTTCTTAGCACCGCACTGACTGGCAGGCTGCGGTAATCCTGTGATCAATCAGCATCTTCATGCTTATCTCTCTATGTTGTTTCCGTTTCATTCTTCTTGTTAGCTGAAGCTCTTGATCTCACACTTTCTACTTTTAAGTTCCAGCTCATTTCTATTACCTTACTCCCCCTTTCTGACTCTTTCTGAAAAAAAGTATGCTATATTGATGATTCCACCTTATCCTTTTTATTAACTACCGATATTCTTCAAGGCACTGCTATTTTATGTAAAATAATAATGTAAAACTCTAACTGGGAGAATCAGGAGGCGTTGGTCTTTTTTGAGTAGGATAATCTCAGACAGCGTGCGCCTGTCACTGCATCAGGGCTGGGAGCTTGTGCAAAGCAAGTGTTGCAGCAGCTGGCAACACACACAGAGTCTGCAGCTCACAGGGAATCACCGTAGGGTTTTTATGCAATTGATTAAATGATGTTGTGCATAGTCATCAAAAATGGACCTTCTTGATATATGTAATGGTGTACTTTGTTCTAATCTTTGCCTGAATGATAGCAGACGAACATTGATTTCTAGATGAAATAAATGTAAATGAATGTAACCAAGCCTGACAAAGTTATCAGACATTCCAATTGCTGGAGGTAAACCGAGAGAATATATTTTCCCCATCCTGTCCCCAAAAAATCTTCTAAAAACTCACAGGTGGAGGATTTGCTACTTTAGGGGGCCAGTACAACAGGTCCCTGAGTGGTCCTGGAGCAGAAACAGCACTGATCCCCATGTCCTGCAAAGGTGGGCTTAATGAAGAAGTAGAGATTTTATAGTGGCTGAAATATAAATAGAGAAGAAAGGCAAATGTCTGAGGATGAGTCAGCCAAGAGGTGAATCTGTTTACTAAGAAGTGGGCTGTTCTGTAGATCACACTGAGGCTTAGAAACAAAGATAAGGCTGCAGAGTCTATGCTTGAGCTTTTTAGAAATGTTTGATTAATTGCTAGAGGTTGACATCTAAGGTGTCCCTGGCCCTTTTTTTTTTTTTTTCCCCAGCTCTTATTTCTTTAGCTTTCTGTTCTCTTGCCTTTTCCTTTTTATCTTTATTTTTTTCTCTAATTAAATATAAATAAAAAGGACTGCATGTTCTGTGCTGTCACTTATGATATATAAATTCTCACCAGTAATCCCAGATTCATTAGTGATTTTAACTGACAGCTTGTAATTAAATAAAGATAGAAGGTTTATAGGTTTTAACTGCATATCTGCATTTTTTGTCTTCTGGGTTGTTTTTGCAAACTTATCAGCATGTAAATCAGGGCTTTTTTACATGTGTACATGTAGAAATATTTCTGCTTTTATATCTGATCAGATTAGAATTATTTAGGTCACCTCCAGTGAAGAAAGCCGTGCTGATATAGCTGATATATCAGTTAGAGGAGTGATTTTTTTGTTTGTTTGGTTTGGTGGTTAGTTTGTTCCCTTTCTAACCAGGGAAAATCCAAGTTTAATGCACCGCGAAGCCAGGAGAATCACCACAAGGACATAACAAAAAATCATGCTTTTTTTTCGGCAGAGCTTATTTTCCTTTGGGTAAAGCTCTACAGGTAAGATTACTCTTTTTTTTTTTTTTCCTCCCTGCCCCTTTCCAGCCGCCCGCACGCCGGTTCGCGCCGCCCCGGGCTGCCAGCGCGGCGGGGCCAGCGAGCGCCCTGCCGCTGCCGGGGGGCGCTTGGCTGCCTCGGCTGTGCCCTGGGTACGAGCCCCATCCTCGCACGGCGGCCCCGGCCGGGAGCAGGAGGAGCGGCAGGACCAGGCCCCCCGTACCCCCGGCCGCGGTCCCGGCTCCCGGCAGGGCCGGCCCTTGGCGGCCGCCGGGCCGATGTGTTTCCCCGCGTCCCGCCGGCCCCGGGAGCAGCTTGCCGAGCGGGAAGCGAACGCAGAAAGCGCTGAAAGCTGCTGGTGAGCAGCAGCGGCCGGGCCGGAGGCTGCCTGGGGCAGCTCTGCTCCCCGGGGCAGCTCTGCTCCCCGGAGCAGCGGTGGCTTCCCGCCCTTTGGTGCCGGTTGCCCTTGCGAGCAGCTCGGTTTGGGGCACCCCTAGGAGGGGTAAGAGCTTCCCAGCGGGACCCTCCTGCGGGAACGCTCTGGGCTACACGTCAGGAAGCAAAGCCGAATGTATTCACCTGCACTGGAACAGGCGAAAAACCTCTGGGCACCTTGCATCGTTTAAAAACAAGCAAACGAAACCAAACCAAACCACCACCAACAACACACAAAAACCCAAACAAACAAACAAACCCACCCCATCCCCCCCCCAAAAAAAAACCAAGCCAAACCAAACCAAAAAAAAACAACACTATAATTTTCACAGCATAAAATCCAATGATCTGACGGTGAAAATATTTTCTTCTTCAGCCATGTAGTGAGAAGGCTTTCTGAGGAGAGGCCTCTTCTATTGTTCTTCAGTGAGACAGCTGGCATTTCTTTATGGAGATCATTTGCATCGCCACGCCAGGAGACCTGAAAACGGTGCCCCCCCGGTTCTGCTTGGAAAGCCAGGCCACCAGGCCACCTTGGCTCCAGGGACACTTTCCATAGAAGAAGATGCTGTGAAACAGGAAAATCGATTCCATCCTGGGTCCTATTTGCATCTAACTTGGCAATCCCGCTTCATGTTAGCAGAAGTACTAAAGGCTGGGAAAACTTAGTTTTTGCTGTTCTGCTACAGAGCTCACTGCAGCCTTCCTATTTTGTCTGTATTTACTCCCTTTTAGTATCAGTACTGCTTACTGGGAATTTGTTATGAACTAAAAGCCTTAAATGCAAACTACTTCCCAGGCCAGTAAGAAATATTTAAACACTGCAGGCATTCAGTCCGTGATTCAGAGATTTATTTATAAAACTGTTGATTTTGGGACACTAAACCATTGCATTTAAACTGCAGAAGTGAGTCATATTTGTGGGAGGTAATTACTACCAGAAAGTACAACTAACTTTTGTAGGTTTCTCTGTAAAATGTCCACTTATGATCTGTAGCTACTAAAAATAACATGCTTTGTCAAATTCCAGTGCAAGTTATCTTCACAGAACTCTGTGGCTTTATACATGTATTCTGTTTTCCTGACATGTGATAAAATAAATGACTCAAATGCCTGAGAATTTATTTGGGTGTTTTATATGAACTGTCCTGACCAGGTAACTTGTTCAGCTTATACACTTTTCATGAAAAACAAAGACTTTGTTGTACCAACACGGGAAAAGCCATTTAACATGGGAACAATTGTAGCTAGCATTTACAAACAGTGTTTGTTCCTCAGAAAAGTCTCTGATTTCTTGAATCATCCAAAACCACAATATCTACTCAATCTGTTCTCTTCTATGCGGTTAGCGGATCTTGGGAGCCGAGGAAGTTCCAGATGTCCAACACCTGCAGAAGCTACTTGCAGAGCAGGAGGGAACTTTCCTCATTATCCCTCAGTCATGACTGAGGAATTCAAGTTTATTTAACTTGTGGTCACTTAGCAGCACTCTCTACTAGCAGATGAGTCAGAAGCTATGCCACCTATCCCAAGAGAGTACTCTGCAATGGGGTTCAGAAAAATAATGTCATCCCTCCTGGCATACTAGGTTTTGAACAGTTTTTCCCATGTCAGTCACAGAGACCTTAAGGTGCACCATAAACCCAAGAGGCCTTTCAATGCCAGCAGACCAAAAATGGAGTTGCTATACAGAATTTAAACCACAGCCCTCTGAATATCTCCTTCCCTTCCAAAATAGGCAGTTATAGAAGAAGCCTTCCTTTAAAAACTGCAATTACCTGTGTGCGTGATTTGCCAGGAATCAGTTACTCTCTGCTACATTTCCCAGGAATCTTGTGATCGGATTGTGGTCAGGAAGTCTTTCCCCTGTCCCCCCTGCTCATCCAAAGTGAATCCAGCTCCCACAAACAGCATAGTCTCTGTGAGGTGATGGGGGTCAGAGATGGGGAGGATGGGACTTGCCTTTCCATGGCTTTGCAAAGAAGTGAACTAAATATTATCATCCTTAACTATGCCTTGTTGGGCAGCTCCACCCTATTCTACCTGTCGTTCTCAGACAAATAACACTTAGTTTATTTTTCCTTGCTTTCCCCCCACCCCTTTTCTAGGGTCAGGTTTTAATTACCAGCTGGTTCTGGGCATTGTGCTGCACTTGGCCATGACAGTGGTGCTGGCTGGCAGAGGATTTGTCCACATCAAGGGAGCTCCCCATGCTGCTGGAATGTCACCCTGATGTGCCCACACAGGAGAAGGGCTGGGTGGGGAACAACCTACGCTTTGAGACACCACGCGTAGCGGGATGTCAGCTGGCAGTCAGGGAAGGTTGGGACTGTTGCTCATCGGCATTGAAGTGGACGTGTGTACACCTTACATTAAGTTACAAATCGCATATTTGAGGTGTTGTATCAGTACTACTTGCTACAGCAAAGTAGCGTTGGAAGGCAAATTTCCTTTTCCCTTGAATTCACTCTACAAGAATAGCGGAATTATGACTTCAGATTGATTAATAGCCTACTCACTCTAGTGTCTTCAGCCAAGGAGCAAGAGTCACCAAAGCTTCAGAGAAAGAGATAAAACCTGATAATAAATATTTAGATAATAAGATGCTTTTTGGCAAAATACTTCCTAATATAAAAGTTATTTTTGCTTGAGAGGTTCATGAAAGATTCACAAACCCCTCTTCTTCTGATGGCTTCTTTGGTGTCTTTAAAAAAGGAAACACTCGCTTCCCAAACAAAACAACGATGGCCGCTTCAAAACAGATAAGCCAGGGACAGAAATGCTGCTGAGACTGTGCTGCTAGCCCTCAATCACTAGCACTGATGCCAAATACAGTTTCTGAGGGATATTTGCTAAAATACTGGGCTCTGTTTGCACCTCAAACAGGGGAATGTGAAGCCAGCCCAGCAGAGCTCCCACTGCCTTGGTTTCTCCAGACAGAAGAGGCAAATAAAAAGGACGCTTCTTCTGGGATGACTTGACTAGCAGCAATGAGGACTAGCCTAGAGGGTTTAAAGCGGCTGCCAGTATAATGGTGCCCCAGGCCCGGCCCTTGCAGCAGGCAGGGCAGGGGTGGCATGGGGCTGAGCTGCCCAGCCACTTCTCCCACCAACAGCTCCACGCAGGCAGCGGTTAAGGGCTTCTCCCACTTCCCAGCTCACCCGGCCCTACAACATGGCCCCTTTCTCTTGTTCCTTCCTCCAGCTGCAAGGTATTGCTCTGGTTTCAGGTGAGCATCCTCCTGGGCTTTGCTTCTGTGGTGCTTCCTGCCGCCATGGACCAGCTATTTTTAGGCCTTCTGTAAACCACTGCAAGTAGAAACTCCTTTATGGCCTGTCTCCTTTTCTAACAAGGAATACCCCACCAGAGCACTGAGGTGCCCAAGCCCAGACCTTGACCCAGGAGAGATTTATTACATGCCTTCTTGCTTCTCTGCCCTTCCAACTTTGGTAAGGACTCTATACCTTGAAGCTTCTGCTGAGAGACTTTTGCCTGATATGGAGAAGCGTTAGAAAGGCTGCCTGCAGCCAGACAGATAGACAGAAAGAATGGTAACTGCATTTTGGTACAGAGCTTGGGCTTTGCAGTCTCTGGTTTAAGTGGAACGGGAGTCAGCAGCATTTTCAAGCCAGCAGCTTCCAGTGATTCAGGGAACCTAGAAGTGTAGTGGGGATTGCAGGGATAAAGACTGGTCATAGATTACTCATAAAAAGAAAGAAATTTTAGTAGAACTATTTAAATGCTAGCTGACAACTTGTTTGCCAAGTTTTAGTCCAGTAGAGTTGAAATGGCCAAGTTTTTAATGCCAACAACTGAGGTTTGTAAAGGAAATACCAAACCAACCTTGGCAGAAAAAAGAGGCGGACATTAAATTACAGAGCATAGATGGCATTTGCTTCATAGGTGGAGAAATAAACAAGTTACAAAAAAAAAAAAAATCAGTTTGAGTTCTTCAGTTTGATTCCTGTGCCTAAGCAGAAAAGTCTAAGATTTATCAGTAACAGTTGAGCTCAAGTGGACACTCAGCAAACTGTACAGAATTGTTGTTGACGCAAACAGGGAAGGAGACAGATACAGGGAAGTGCTGCAAAAATGCTCAGAAACTGTTGCTCAGTCTCATCATGTAAAGACTTAAAAAGATCCCAGACCACAAATTCTTGACTGCTCTTATTTCAGCAAGTGCCAAAAAGACACATTCTTTAATGTATACAATGTTTTTTTCTTGGATACAATGTCAACAATATACACTTGTCGTTGGACATTTGTGTAATTTTTCCTGCATAATGTGTAAGAGTGTGCCCCTGAATTCCTGCAGCAGCAGCAGGCCAGCTAAATTCACTGTGAGCCTTCTCTTCCATCCAAAAGGCATTCCACTGAAGTTGGAGAAACTATTCACGGCATGGGGACTGCCAAGGCACACTGGAGCAAGGACAGCAAAATCTTCTCCTGAAATATTATTTCAGTCATTTCAGTTTTATAAAGGACAAAAGAAAACATTACACATTGCATGGGTAGACTTATTTGTCTACTCCAGAAGGCTGAATGTATTTCATCCAGAAGTGACAGCGGTGCCTGAAAAAACACTTCTCAGAATTAGTAGGTTTATTTTGTAGTGCATTTTGCCAAGCCTGGGTGTCCAGGCACAGCCAAAGCATAGGAGCTGATTCTCGTACAGGACCAAGCTAGAGATAACTTGATTGAGTGAATTCTGCTCCATGTCCATCCCTAACAGATGTGCTGTATGTGTTGTCAGGGGCAGAGACTGGCAGTCAGTGGCCGTAATTTCCAGATCACTTTCATCAGATTGCTTATGAATGACTGTCCTGTTTTTAACTTGCTAGCTCAATGCCATGCTTTCCTGTTCAATTAAGCAGATGTCATGCTACAGCAGAGTATTTCTGGGGTTTCTGCTGTAAATTATTCATACCTGGGAAAAAAGCAGTACCAGCTAATATTCGGGTACCCAATCCCATACAGCAGTCACCTATACACCACTTTTGTAATCGTTACAGTCATTTGCAATAAGCTGCTGCAGTTTTGCTTGCTCTGTGCTATGCTTCTCTGTTCTTATTTTCTGTAAAATAATGTTTAATAAATTTTAAGTGAATATGGGAGTGCTTTATCACCTGCAAATATGTAAATTTTGCGATGCATAGGAATATACAGAGTGTTGCTACTCTTCCTTAATCTATGCATGAACTTTGTAGTTTTAACCTACCAAATAAAATCAGAGGTAAGTTTTACTGGTTAAATGATCTGTAGCAGCAGGAATACATTATTTAGTTTTCCTCATATGCTCCTTGCTAGAGGTAAATAAGATATCATTGCAATACCATTCACTGTGTTATAGCTCTGGATGTGTCAGCATTTATGTTACAAACCTCTTCTTCTAGGAGTTTATAACTCAACCGTAAAATGTGCAAGTCTGAAACTTGGCACACAAGGTCTCAGTCTGGCAATGAATTTATTTTACAAAACGTGAGAACAATGCAATATCTATTTGTCCGTATCCAAGCTGTGATTGTTCAGGTTCTTAGCAATGGAGTGGGCCCACATAGAGGAGCCTGCAAAGTATCCATCTGCCCGACACATCACTCCAGCCTCACCCTCTTAAGGTCACCATAAAGTCCAAGTATGTCAAAGCCTAAAATGTTTCATGAAGTTTTGCACACTGCAGAAAGTTTAATTCAAAAGGTGAAATGTTGTGCATTGCACTTCTCCAGGTAGCGGTCCCGCTGCGAGCAGAGCTCAGCGAGGCTCCCGGACAGCTTGCCATCGGTTCATAACCAAACCCCAGGACCTGCTCTGATGATGTGGAGCAATGCCTGTTTCTCTTATCTGCGTACCTTCGTTTCCCAGAGTGAGAGCGTTGCCTCCTATGTCCCCTGCCAGGGCCTGACTCTTCTCTCCCCTTCCCTTCTCACACCACGGCGGGTCCCTGGGCATCCCTGCGGACACGAATCCCTGCTGCCTCCCGTTCAGGGGCCCCGTGGCCACGGCCGGCCTTTGGTTTCCAATCCGTCATGTAGGACAAGGTCCCATAACAGCAGAACTGTTAAAGTCATTGCGTTTCACGTTCAGAGACTGAATTTGCCACGCCCTCCCCTTGGGCATTATCACAAGGCTTTCTTCTCCTACTAGTACTGGAACATAACTTGGATAAGTTTACATCCTTAGATATGCCACAAAATTGCCTTTTCTAAAGACATTGCTGTATTAGAAGGTGAATACTATTAGAAGACCAGGCAGAACATCTTTTCGTGAAGCACATCTACTCCCTGCTCTTGCTCTATGCCACACATCAGCCTTTCTCCCCCAGCTCCAAGAACGTGTTTTGGCTCTTTTTTCATCCGCAGTCAAACTGGGGAACTGAGTTAGCATGAGCTGAGCTTGCCAAGTTTGATATTCACTCACCAACTGGCTATTATAAAAACCATTTAGACCATGCAACATATAATAATATACAGATTCTGAGCAATACTGTTGTTAACCATTAAAGAACATGCTTTATTTAAATAAGAATAGAAAGGATGATGAGATTTTATCTACAATCCATCTTCAAGGCAGAGATATGAGATGTTGTTTCCAAAGATTAATTCACTCTCATCTTATGATATTTCCTTTTGGAATTAAAAAGCCCCAGCCCTCCAGGTTCTCTCCATTTCTGCACTGCAGATGGTGGAAGATTGTGATATTGATTGCATGTGTTTAAAAATGAGCTGTTTGCTCCTGTATATTTAATCCAAGTACTATAAGACTAGTTTAGAAAAAAAAAAGTCATAAATGTGGTTTTGAGGATGTACATCTGAAATCATATTATTAATAATGCCGTCATCTTAAAATATAATTCAAATAGACACTTAGTATTCTATAAAAATCAATGTAAAGAAAAACAGCCATGGTGTTCTGACTTGTTTAAGCCCAAGTTTGCGTTGGATGTACATTCAGGGCACATTTTGCCTGTATTGTTCAACTATTTATGTCCTTTGGAAGGAGATTATTTCCAGTCTCCAGCAATGTAACATCTTCCAAACTCACTGAAAATCTGTATCACAGAAATAGAATCCCAGCAATTAGGTGATTAAGTCACTGACATGACCAATTCAATTAAATATTTGGACTCTGTTTTAAAATTTATGTTAACTGACAGTCAAGCTGTTTTCTTGTCACTGGGGAATATTAAGAAATGGGAAGGAAGTAAATCTTTGTAATAAAATATGCAACCTGTCATGACAAGGTTTTGGGGAGAAAAATAGGCAAATAAAAAATGTGATTCAAATTTTACAAAATTGAGCCAAAACTGTACATTGCACACCTACGGAACTCATCAGAGTTCCAGTGATGTACAACCTGTCCGGAGTGCAGGATAAGACTTCGTTTCTTTTTTTTTTTTAATTCTGGTCAAGGAAGGCATATACATTTTGGGAGCATAGTAAAGGCATACATTGAGCAAGTATCTTCACCCTTACATTGGAAAAGCTGGACAGACTTTTCTGAAGTGGTCTCTTTTTTAAAAAAAAACACCAACAACAAACCAGAGAGAGCTAAAGTGCCCATTGTCACCAACTTCCATTCCTGAAGGAAGGAGATAGCAGAAGCATCCACCTACCAGACAGCATCTGCGATGCAACATTAGCAAAAACATTGAACCTGTGAACCTAAATAAGAAAATACTTTCATGTCAGCCAATCACTCAGAAACCTTTTAAAAGGTTTGCTCTGATAAATTATTATGCCGAGTCTGAAATTGGAAGAGGTATTGCCTTTGTTGTGATGTTTTTTGTTTGTGGTTATGGAGACAAGATGTTTTTCTCTGTCCTGAAACCCTTGAAATGACTGGCAAAATTCAAAGAATGAAAATATGGGTCTCAAGCGACAAATTGTAAAATTGTAAAAAACAATCTCATCAGCTTTCTTGGAAATTTTTCTTGTAATGTATGAGTTCAGGAAATAGTCTGACGTTCTGAAGAAGAGGAATTGGACAGTATTTGTTTTTCTACCTAAGGCTTCCCCCTCACTGGACTTAGTGGTCATGTAAAACTGAGCTGGAAGGACCATCCTCAGGGACAGAATTTTCCACCCATCCATGAGCAGCTGCAGTGAGTCTCAGCCTTTTCCTCCCTGTCCCACAACCGGTGCATCAGCTCCAGCCTGAAGAACCAGCATCATCGGGATAAAACCTTGTGGCTTTTCTGGCCTAATACATGTTTGGTTTTATCCACACTCCCAAAGGAAACCCATCTGGGCTATGCCAGCTCCAATTTGTGTATGCTGTCAAATGAGCACAGCATCAGTTGAGAACAGCTTTTGATTGCTACCAGTCCTCACTATGTGACAGGTTTTCTCTTAACAGTTCTCTGAGTCATTCAATTCTTCTACTTTGCCTTTGGCTCTGTTTAGGGATGATGTATGTAAACCAGAATGATTTATCTTGCAGAGGTTGGCTCTCTCTGTAGCACCCGTAGACCCAGATTAACACTTTGAAAATCATGTTGGCTAACTCATGCTGAGTGCCTCTACCAGGATCAAAAGCTATGCCAATCTGGTAACACACCTTCACCCATCACCTACCTATGATCTCTCATTTACTTTCTGGTCCATGATTTCCAGGAGGTTTATTTGTCACAGAACTGCTATCTGAACCGTGGTCTGACCTGACCAAAAGACAGCACCGGTTTACACAAGATTTTTTGCATCAAAACCAAACATGGGTCAGAGAAGGGAAAAGAGCTTCCAATGATTATTTTCAAAATTGGCAACTAGCTTTGAAGTCTAAGTGGGGCTAAGTGGGCAAGTTTTTATTTTAAAGGCAGTCTCAGCTAAAGATTGCCTTGCGGCAATGTTCAGTGAAACATACTTTGGCAGATGCTTTGTGGTATGAATCATGCAAATCATGGGCACACTCTGTGAAAAAGTTTAGGTCGTCAGCTCGGTGAAGGTACTAAGTATCTGCCCAAAAGATATCATCACAGTTCATTCCTATTTAGACAAGAGTGAATTAAGCTGAGTTTGGATGCAAATCCCCTGTGGAAGGTAGCATTCACATCGCCAGCAATCAGGTGGAGTGAGGAGACCAGTTACAGGGATAGGCCAGCCCTCCTCTCCCTCCAAGCTCCTCCAAACCTCCAAGCTCACCATGACTGTAGTCTGTGCATTCACATTTGAACCATGAAGATGTTCACTTTATTGCATACCAGGTGGTCACCTGCCTATAATTCTCTTAAGAATATGAAAACTAGCAAATTTTGGCTGGGTCAGACCCAGCCCTTCTGGCCACCAGTCCTGTTCCCAGTGTAAGAGCCATGTTAGAGCCCTGTGCAGAAAGGGGCAACTACAGAGCGAGCCTCCTTAGTAACCTCTCAGTTTATAAAAATAAATGTTTTAAGGAATTTCATAGTAGGAAGTTCAGTCTGGAGCATTGGGCTGATCACCCATAGATCAACACATCCTCTGTGATAGTTTTTAATTACAAACCATAAATCATGTTTTTGCACTCAGCTATACTTTCAGCTATATCCTGTCACAATAAATTTCAGAGATTAATCATTAATTGCAGGAAAAAGGACAAACAAGTTGGCAATCCCCAATCCTATTGTGACAGATAGCATCTAATCGTGCCCTTTACTTTTCTGTCTACAAACCATTCGCAATTTCTTATATTTCCATTGCAACCCTCTACAAGAGGAGTCATCTGATCTCTCAATTTGAAAGTCCCAGCCACAGCGGGTTCCCTGTACAAATGCTGTTCCATACCTCTTATCCTCATCATACACCCTTTATTCTATGGAGTTCCGCTGTGTCCTGTCTGAATTGAGATAATCGGACCCGCATGCAGCATTTCAGAAGCAGGAACCCCATGGACTGACATGGTGGCACACCAGTTTCTGGTCAGCTTGCTCTTTCTCCCCTAATAACTCTGATAGTCTGCTTGTCTTTTTGACTGTTGCAGAGCATTACGCTGGTGTGTTCAGACTTGGCCATCTCAGAAACATCCCTGGTTTTGAGAGACATAGGCCTGGTTTTTCTAGACAGTGGAGAGCTTTCTGCTTGTAGAGCTGCCTTTAACTTACTGTGATTGCTAACTTCTGCCAAAAAGCATGAGGGCAATATATGGCTACAGATGCAGCAGCATATTGAGACTAGAGCAAGCTTCTTGCTAATAAAGTTGTAGGTGAAAAATGCAGCTGTCACAGTTAATCCCTGTGCACCAGTGGGCAGCTCTGGACTCCCGGCTGGGACGGGAAGGTGCATGGGAAAGAAGGATGCCAAAGATTTGAAGGAACAGTCATTTATTTTTTTTTTATTTCAGTTTGCACTGCAAAGCAAGTGTGTTCTTACTTGCTTTAACAAGTAAACACGTGTTTTCTGAGAGAAGTGGCTTTAGATTACAATGAGAATTTGATCCTATGAAAACATTTTATTAATTTTATTTGTTCAGAGAGCTTTGGAAAGGTTACGGAGCCTGTATTCTTGACCAAATCAGCCTATCGTTAACCAAATTTAACCCTTCACCCCAGTAAAAGAGAAAGGGTAATGTAAACATTGCTTAGTCTCATTTTCCGTATTCCCAGTGTTAGTATTTCAGTGTCACATGGGCTCTCCACATACATTTAAAGTGCATATGCTGAGAGGAGCCCTTTGACTCTGCCCTTTTTGTTATTTCAGTGTCCAGGAATGAAACGCACTGTTTATGTGACTCCAGGTTTGCACTTGTTTCATATGCTGTGTATACTGTTCATAAGCTGGGTTTATAGAATGGAGTGACCTCAGCCACCTAGCTTTCAAGCCCCAGGTCCAGATGTTGACACAAATCCTTCAGTCTTAAGCTCATTTCTTTCTTTATGTTATTAATATTTTTATTTTAATTTTTTTTCTTACTACTTAGAAAACTGTGTAATTAAAATTAAAGAATCTCAGTATCCAGCCTTGTCCTTCACTGAAACTTTAAAACTCCCTTAGAGGCCACAATTCTTTCCTTCGTTATTTATTTACTTTTCCAAAATATGCTTCTAAGAAGTTGTGGTTTCTCCTCATTGCAGAAGACAGATAGAACTTTATTAGTTCAAGATACCAGCCAGATTCTGCTCTAATACCACACGTGCAATACATTTGGAGTGGGACCTGCAAGCCGCTACATTGCCTAGATGGAGCGAACACAAGAGCCTTGTGGAAGTAACTTTTACTCTATAAATTTCCAAATAAGGAAATGTTGTTATCCTTGTTTTATATTAAAACAATTATACTATTACATTTGCTCTTAGCATGGGATCTATTAGAAATTAGAAATGTCTGATGTTCTAATCTGCCATTGTACCAGATCATCTAAAGTGTTCTCTTCTCTGCTCTTATACCATTATAGAGGAATAAAATATTCTTTGCCTCTTCCTTATCACTCGCTTTT
Organism: Caloenas nicobarica; assembly: GCF_036013445.1. Classification (NCBI taxonomy): domain Eukaryota; kingdom Metazoa; phylum Chordata; class Aves; order Columbiformes; family Columbidae; genus Caloenas; species Caloenas nicobarica. The sequence continues at coordinate 16,513,313 of NC_088246.1, forward strand.
ATTCAAAGAAACCTTTTTGGTTTGGTTTGGTTTGTTTTTTTTCCCCTGATAAAAGAGGTGAACTTCTGGAATTTTTGGTTCCCTGTTTGTGAAATAGACCCAGACTACCTTGGAGGAATGTTTTAATCAAATGAGTGATTTCAAGGTAGGAGGTCATGCTGGTAGGAGGTCTTCAGCTGGGCTCTGGATCTGTGAACCTGCACAGAAGCTGGGGGAGGAAAACAGCCTGCAAGGCAGAATATTTTGGAGAAGGCAGTAAAAGGTCAATCTGTATGCGCATGGCTCAGTGTTTGCCACAGGTGCAACATCTTTGTATATTATCCCCTTCATTTTCCCAGCTTTGGTCTCAACACTTGATACGTGTTGTTAGCAGGTCGTGGGATTAACAAACAGATTCCGGGAGTAGATAAAGCAGGTCAAGATGTATCAGTGCTGGATTTCCAGGCAAAAGATACCTTGAGTAGGGGGCAAGTGGGAACAAAACCTGAATGCTTGTACAGACCCATGACCATAGCTACGAAAAGAAGAAATTCAAGGTAAAGTTTTTTTGTTTACTTACTTTCTCTTGCTCTCAACACAGACACACGATGACAAGGAGTGAGTGAGACTTCAGCAAAGAATAATGCCCAAACCACAGAATCAGTGGATAACAGTGTCAGACAAATAGCCTGTTCCAGGCAGATGAGACTGCCCAAGAGGAAAATAGAGATTTATACTATGCAGATGAGAAATCTGTCATCCTCCATGAATTTGGAGACATTAAAGATTCCCTAGTTAATAACGGGGTCATTTGTGAACATGTGCTTCCAGCTTGCAGGAATGATCAGTGAAAGAAACAGTTCCCAACCATAGGTAAATGCCTCAAAATAGTGAGGGCCACTAAACTGCCCTGGGAAAAAAATGGACACAAGGACAGAACAGATATGGGAAACCAGAGAAAGCTGCCTGTCCTCTCCTGCACTGTCAGAAAGAACATTGATTCTGGTTGTGGGTGCAACTGTGTGAATGGGCCACTGCTGAGCAGCAGAATTTGGTGGAGAAAAGCCACCGAGTGCTGGGTCACACCACAAACCCATTCTGTGGCCAGTAAGAAGATGCAGGTGGCTGTTGAGACATCTAAAGCCAGAGCTGTTGTCACCAGGATCATCCACTGCTTCTGTGGGAGGAGAGAAGCTGGGTGATCGCTTAGCGGTACCAAAACAATCCTCCTGGAAATGCATCCTTTCAGAGTGCAAGACACGGCTGAAGCTAGATAGTCTCCCCTGCCCCACTTCACAGGGTGTGCCCGTGACTGCCGAGCTGCAGAACATTTGTTTTGGCCAGACAGTGACAAAGGACAGGCAGGCCTGCAAAACCAGGCATCATTCATCCTCTAATCCCAGTGCAGAGTGGGTCTGCCTGTGGCTAGGAGAAAACTGTCAGGTAACTAAAGCATCTGCACTGGCCGAAAGCAGTTAAACTGAATATTGAAAAGAATTATTAATGGCTGAGGAAATGCTACCTAAGAGTGTATGGAATAGCGTGCACCACTGGCGGCACAGGAACGGGTCATGACTTTCCAACACAGATGAGACATTCAGCCACCTACCGATGCTGGATGCAGCTCCTGGCAAGTAACGTTTGGCAGAAATGCCCCTGGGCATCAGGCCAGGTGAATAGGTGCTGCAGCATGGACTGACCTGCACCAGCCACTTCCAGGCATCACGGGCTGTTGCAGATGGAGCCACGTGCCAGAGGATGCAGGCAGGAATGTGTCGTTGTGCTCTGCAACCTCAGCACAAAGGTCGGAAGGGGAATATTAGGGCAAAATTAGCCCAATGCTAATCCTCTACATCTGATGTAGAGGATTCTGAAGAATGTTGATTGACAAGCCCCAACCGAAAGAAGAAATCTGACCATTTGTGTGGACAGACAGCTGTCTTTCCTTGCTCTGGAAACCCCAGGAACAGGCACGGGGAGATCTTGGGGGTTCCTCAGTGAACCACCTGCCTCAGTCCCTAGGGGACAACCAGAGCCCCAGCCTGCTACCTCAGGAGCACAACTGCAAATAAGGCAGAGCAAAATCCAGCAGTCCTGGGCATTTGTTAGCAAAGTCCTAGCTTACCCATCAATACCACAAGATAGAGAAAAGAGTTTCTCTCCTCTAGTTTCCTTGGGTCTATTCATTCAGCTCTGAGTTTTTGAGCATCACTAGTATCCAAAGCGGTCCTGATGACACATGTAATTACACCAAGCAACTCCATGAACATTTTTTTTAGTACTACAGTGGAAAATAAGGTACTGCGCTTACAACAACATCCAAACTGCATTTCTCTTAGGAAAACAAGTAGTATTTAACACATGATGACAATGTGTTGGGAATGTCTAGGCATCTAACAATGCATTGAAAAACTCTGCATGCTGTAGAGAGTAAGGCAGCTCATGGCCCCTTGTAAAGGGATAGTGCCAAATAAACTACCCATGCTGCTTGGGAGGAGACCATCCATGAGCGTGGCAGTAGACAGAGCAGTAGTCCCAGCAGACTGTCATCAGGAGATGGACACGCAGGCAAGCCAGTGCATATCTCTGCCAGCCAGACTGGGATGCTCATCTGAGGTACATCAAACGATGTGAGCATGGAGTGATCAGGCCAGGAAAATACCAGCCCTTAAACAGAGTTAGAACTGACTTGTTCCATTTTAAAGACAGGAACTGCATGGCCATATACAATTGTTAGATCTCTTTCTAAAAAATGGGCCATGTGGAGGGCATTCAAGCAAGAACTGAGATCATGAAACATAAAGTACATTTTCTCAGACAGTAGGCTGTAATGCACTGCAGCAAAATTCAAATTATTCAGTACCACGGGAATCTGAGCACAAGACCTCTTCCCCTGGGTACCTACAAAACAAGTGAAAGGCAGGAATGACAGTAAAGAGCCAGGAGCAAAAACTGCACCGACAAGAAGAGATGTCTACTTGGAAATGCTGTGCTCTTGCAGCAACCCTCGCAGGAACTGAACACCAGCTCAGGAAGAGACCAGTGAATGGTAAAATCAAGACCCCAGGGTAAGCTGACAGAAAGGCTGTCAGCAGCCACAGGCGTGACCACACTGGGATAGACCAGTGGCTTGCAACTATACAGGGAGCTGAGGGTGAAGCCACTACAGGACAGTGGCCAAATGGAATACCAGCCATCAGGCAAAAGGCAACAGTGTGATCTGCAGTGAGACATGGGGCATAGCTGGTAATCAGGGCAGCAGCAGAGGTAAAACTGAAGAAAGGTAAGCAGAAGGCAACAGGAAATCACACAGGAGAACAAGGAAGACACAGAAAGAACACACGAATTAGCCGATTTGACACGAGTGCTGGGGAAAGGAGTGTCCCAGGAAGCCAGAGGAGCAGCAGGGCACCAGCCAGCAGGACTTAAGCAGCTGAGGAGATTTGCAAAGCCCCATCAGTAGCAATAACACAAACAAGACGTGGAAGGCTGGATCGAAGGGGAGCACACTTGAAAGATAACAAGGTTCGAGGTACTGCTGGGCGGTAGCAGTAAAAGTCAGAGCCTGGTTCAGGCTATGCGGAGGTAACTGTGTGCTCAGCAATAGCTGCCAAAATGGCGACAATAAACAGCTAGGAGAAGAGATTAACGATCTTCATGGGTCTGGGAAGGAGCGTGCGTGGCCGTGGCGAGGGGCTTGGAGGGGGCACCAGGAACTGCATCTGTGTTTGCTTGGCTCGAATGGCTGCGGCAGTTCAGGTTTTACAAGGGCGGAGGCCTTTCATGTTGTTGTCCAGCGCCCAGAACATGAAACACTTGAGGTGAAATCGTGCCCTCACTGAAGTTAATGGGAATTTTGTCTTGAGTCTGGTTTCTCTCCGCTCACACTGTCTGGTATAAGGAGAGACAGATCCCACCTTGAGAGAAGGAAGGGGGGAAAAAAGAGGCAAAGAAAAGCATTAGTGCAACTTTGCTAGTGAGTTTGTGTCGGGAGCGGGGGGACAGGGCTGGTGTCCCTCACTGCTGGGGACCGGGGCAGGCCCAGGGCTTGCTCAGCTGAGCAGAGACCAGGAGCAGGGCTGGGAGGGCAGGAAAACCCTCAGCACAGAGGGAAAGAGAGGAAGGAGGGAGCTGGCAGGAGAACAAAAGAGCAAACTCAAAAGCTGCAGCAAGGGGGGACCATGCCCATAGGGCAGGAGGGTGGAAAGGGCCAGGCCGCCAAAAAGGGCACCTCAGTAGCACCAGGAAAGACACAACAGAGTTGGGAAAAGCATGTGGACAGGTTTTCTGCGATGCCTTGCTGTTATCTTAGTTTTGCTGCTGCATTGGCAAGGCAAAACACACTCTGCTGTACTGCTGGGGTAGGTAACTTCAGGGCTTTGAAAAATGAAAAATCAGTAACTTTATTTCTTAATGGTCATCATGGAAGGAAGGCAACAACATTACTGCCAGGTCTTTGTGTAGTTCAGCGGGAGACCTGAATCCACGCACAAAAGGCAGTTCAGTGTCTGGAAGTTGTGTAAGATGCCGCTAGAGGAAACGTAGCAGCTGCATGTGTCTGAGCTGTGCCAGTTCCTGTGAGGCAAGCAAGTCGTTTTCATTATATCTTTAGAAGGGAGACTACGGAAGACACAATGAAAGACCTTGCAGAAGAGGTCCTTCCCTTTAGCTAAGAATCTAAGCTGAAAGCTACAATTGTGATACATACAATTCCTGATTGTCACAGTGCTGAAAGCGCTACAAAAAAGTCTGAAAGGAAATTCCCACAGTGGAGCTGCCAGTGACAGATGACAGGAGCGCTGAGGCAGGTAGAAAAAGAGCCAGAGCAAGAGAAGTCTGCAGGCAGATCTGCTTAGGGCTTTCCCCCCTCAGCTTTGTCTGGAAAGTTTTCTAATCGGAAATGCCCACTTGACTATATTGACATTTCCATTTTTCATTTCCTTCACAAATGCATGTCTGAAGCCAGTTGCTTGCCTAGAAGCCTCTTGTCCCTCTCTGGCCAAAATGGACGTGAATTTCCCAGGAGACTGCAGTGACTGAGTCCTTGCCCCACAGGACCTGGCGGCGGTGCCAGGGGCCCCATCCCACTGCCCTCAGCACCAGCGCTGGGACAACAGCCTGGGCTGGGCCACCATGAGCTCTTGGCAGAGGGAGTGGACAGGCACTGAGGAAGCAGAAACCTTTCATTTTTCACTTTCCTTGTTCACGTAGAAAGTAACCTGTGGGAAAAAGGCTGTGGTTTCTATGCTCTTTCCTCATGGACAAAAAGGGGACCATCCTTGGTGCAGATTCAGCTCCCAGCACCTCGTGGCTGCTGGGCTATTGCATGTCTGGTTGGCAGCCCGAACCCTGCCTGTCTCTACACAGCCTCAGCTAGTCTCTCTGCACCTCCACAAAGAGTTGTTCCGAGCTCGTCGGGCTGTTGTGAGGCCTAATTACTGAGCGTTCATGAAGAACCTCATTCATTAGAGGAGCTTGAGCTATATAAGTGCATATTATCACTTAGGATACTTCAAGATGAAAGGCACTTAAGTGCTTGACAAACTGAGAAAGCAAATGTATACAGGAATCATGCCATTCACCTCTGAAATGAAGCATCTGGGCTGAGATGCAGCAACTGCTTCAGGCGAGAACGGCAAATCCCTCAGCTAAATGTCCCAAAGCAGCAGCGACACCACTGCCGGGGGTCTGGCTGGGGCAGGGGGCTGCCAGAGGGACCCTGGCACTGGGGCTGGTGTCCCTGCATGGGGAGTCTGAGCCCAGGAGCAGGACGGTTCCAGGTGGGTGCTGCTGGGCCACTGGACCCCATAGGGGCTCACACATCTCGAAGGATATCGCCAATAGGTTTGCAGCTGAAAGCTTCTCCCCAGGGTTCTTTCCCCTGGGAGAAGAGGAGAAGGGAGGAGGACAGGGATGGGAGAGGTTATGCGCCCCACATCTGTGCCGGAGCGGGTCACCTAGGAGGGGCCGTGCAAGTTCAGGGCAGGAACGATTCATCAAGACACACTTTTTATGGCTATTTTGCATGCGTAACTTTAAGCTGAAATAAATACCAGTGGATGATTTAAGTCCCCTCCAATAGGCCCCGTAGCCTTTCAGAGATATTAGCAGTGTGTCTCCAATAAGGAGTGCTCTGTTTTTCCGTGATAAATCCGTGCTACACCATGCCTCCCACGTACACAAGTACTTGATTTCTGCAGCAAGTAGAGATAGCAATGAAGAGGCCTGGAAGGAAACCAGAAAGTAGATTACTGCCTAGTACAATCCATTTAAAGCACACGCTATAGTGAGAATGAAGCTTTCTAGAGTACCTTAATGCACTACATCCTTGGGTTTGCTTTACCCAAGCTAGGAGTCTGGAAAAGTATATATTCAATAGCATTTTTGCCAAGCTCCTAAACAGCATAGGATTAGTATGTATTACTAAATGTCTTTTGTTTTGGTTTGGTTTTTTTCAGTTTCTTAAACTGTGTACAGCACCCTGATATCAAAACACTGAGTGAAAAATATACTAGACTATATTTTCAAGGCTCATTAGGGAAAAAAAGGCTGAAGAAAGACTTCTTGGGTGCTTTCTAAGTTGCTGAGCTCTAAATTATGTGTAGCCGTAAACAAAGGCTGAACAAAAGGACTCCATTCATCTGATTTGTGTATTGTTTCTTAAGATACGAGACAGACTATTCCATATTTACCACATAATAATCATGGAGGTCTTTATTTCCCAAATGTCAGTGCTCAAATTTATATCTTAAATCCGAGGTGATCCATTTCTCTCTCACTAGTTGCACTCTCAGAGGAGATTTAATAATTTGCACTGTTCACCTGTGCATGATTGCTCATTTTTTGCATCCTCTGCTCTGCTCTTCTTTCTCTTCCTAGCAACTTCTTGGCCTGAGTCACATTATTACCATAACTTCTAAGAACATGTGTAGTCAAATCCCAAAACCTTCACTGGCCATTTTAGCCCGGCTATAATGTATTTTGGGCTGTGTCTTTATTTTACTTTTTGCATGAAATCTTTCATCTCACAACAAGAGCAGATGCAAGTTATTCAAAACATTTGGTAGGAACTAGACCAATTCTTTTTGGTTCAGGAATTATAAATAATCAAATCCTGCTGACAACACTTTGTAAGTCAGTAGATCTTCATGACCTTGGAAAGGATCAGGAGAGCTTTCCTCTTTTACAAACTCCAAGCTGTGCGAGTGCCACATGGCACAACCCGAACTGAACTGAGTCTAGGACTGAGAAGGGGGAGAGTGTAGGGATCCCACCCCACCATGCAGGACAGCTGGAGGGTCTCCTCCCATCTCCTGCCACACACCAAAGGGCTTTGACCTTTTGCTGTTGTGTACCCACTTTTATCATTCCTGTGGCATCCTCTGCTGGCTCTGACATGCTCTCACCAGCCATTGCTGTTATCTTCCTCTAGAGATGTAGCACAGAGCAGCTCTGTTTCTGCTTTGTGCACACAGGGGCCAGAGCCGTTAGTTATCTATGGGACCATACGTGAGCAAGACAGCAGTTATCGGCAGGTTGCTTTGCAGCTCACCAGCCAAACAGAACTTAAGCCTAAAGCAATGATTAACATTAGCTGGCATCTGTAGTCTCCCTACATCCATCTCTCTTGAAAAAGACCGTCAACTGGGAGTCTGGAGAGTCTTAAAACTTCCCAAGTCCTTGTACTGATGGACATCTCCACTCCAGGTGGATCCCAAGAGAGGCATTTTGCTCTCTGCACCTCTAAAAGTGAAACTGTTTTTACTCATATTGCTGTATTTAGGACCAAAATTGTTGGCCCATGCTGATGAAGACACATTGAGCTGATCTGATGCTGACATGACAGTATATATAACAGTAAGAAATCAATATTGCTAAATGCCACTTTTATGTGAATTTAAGGTTTCAGAAAAAGCAATTCAGCCTTTTGCTGTGCTGTATAAAACAAGACTGTTCTTCTATAATGAAAGAGTGTAGCACAACAAAAAGAGGCAGAGTACTGTCTAACTTGTACAAGCATATGGATGTATCTTTTATATTTTATTCATATTTTCTTATGAAAAATCAGTGATTTAGAAGATTTCTAATACAAAGCATCCTGTGATGCAACCGGTACCTTCAGCTCCCCAGAGAAGAACTGCAGCATCTCTCCCAGCAATGCCCTACACAGACAGGGACTTGTTCTGAAGAAGACCGAGCTCCCTCCAGCATCATTGGCATTGAGCTTAATTCAGCAGCATTCTCAGATAAAGTTAAATTTCAGCAATGTAGAATTTCTTGTAGACCAACGCTGAGGCTTTTGAGAACTTCAGCATCATGTAAACCAGTTCCTGAATATGTACAAGGTGGACACAGGGGAAGTATGATGCCCTCCTCATACATGTAGAGATTAGCAAGCGTCTGTGAACAAAGATGAAAGTGGAGAAAGAAAGGGTGAGGGGAAAAATCAGACAGAAGGCAAAACCCAGGCAATGTAATAAGGCCAAGGCAAATTCACAATTAGTATATGATGCAGTATTGAACCCCCAAAGCTCTATAAAGTCCTGAAAGTCTGAAAGTGTACAGCACAAGCTAAGTGAACTCTCGTTAGGACTGCTGAAGTTGGAAGATATCTAAGTCAGGCTTTAAATGTTGACTATTCTGAATGGAAATATGAGAAACACACTTTATCTAACATAGAGTTTGATCTGGTGTGCCAGCTTAAAAAGAACAGCTGCTGCAAGTGTGTTTCCCAAGGGTTGATTTAACATTGGAAGGAAATTTCCAGAGTCAGAATTTACATTGTGGAGAAGTAATTTTAAAAATAAAACACAGCCTAAGTTTAACAGAATGTTTCTGTACCAGCTGCTTCTGGAAACAGTTGCTCCAATGCAGAAAATATTTCTGAATAATATGCTCTTCTGTTGCATAAGAACAGGAGAGGGATATTAAGTAGGTAGAAAGTCAAAATTGAAATAGTCTCTTTTTCTTTACCCAACTTCACAGATACACAGGATGGAAACAAGCACCAAAAATTGCTAATGAGTGAATGAAATGTTAGAAGTATTTCTTTAGTGGTAATAAATGTTATTCTGTGCTTGTCGTAGGGATAGGAGTAAGGAAGGATGAAGAACGGAGGTGCTGAATATAAAAACCATTCCACATCCCTTGCAGAAACCAAAGAAATCTGAAGTGGCAATGAGGCTAGGTCTGCTAGAGAGGGCAGGGAGGCATCATGTCAGGGTGAGGGGCGGGATGAGAAGGGCCTTCATCCTGCTGTGCCTTCTAAGGCTTCCCTCCTTCGCCAGGAACAAGACTATTAGCACAAATTCACATACAGGTTGGAGAAAGTTACATCCTTTTTGTGTTTCCTTCAATCCACCTTCATTTACTTAATTTTACATAGGTTCAAATGTGTGTATCTTATATGTCAAGATGCTGAAAGATGGTACAAGCCAAAGCAGCATGTAAATCACAGCAATTCATTTTATTTTTGTCAGGTGAGGCCAAGAAGTAAAAAGGAGTCTAATCTAATTTAATGGGGAGTCTAATTTAATTTAATGGGGTCTAAGCTACGCTGCTATCATACAGGCATGGTCTAATCCTGCCCAATGTTTCTCCAATCAGTGCTGGTACAAGTGCTCCTTGGGCACCTTTCCTCAGCATGACCAAGGCTGATAGGTCTTAAAAGAAACAGAAAAGAACACTTTTCCTAAAGAAAAGGATTTTTAACCTTTACTGCAAAAACTGCTCCAGTGTATTGCATTAGAGAATCTGTGAAAATATTCAGTGAAAACAGGAGCTAGAAACCAGCCTCCCTTTAACCTGAATGAGACCCTTTTCTAATGGATTAACAGAGGAGTTTGCCTTTCTACCACAGGGCTGGAGGTGCTTGTCAACTAACTTATAGAGTGACCTGAGGAAAGCAGAGCTTCCTGCCTTGCACACACACAGAATTGGTGGTGGCGGGGGGAACTCAAAAAGGAAAAAAAAAAAAAAAAAAAATATATATATATATATAAAAGAAAATAAGACATTTGTCAGGCTTTGCTTAAGGGCAGGCTATTTTCTGTGTCACAGCTTCTTTCTGTGCTGCGAGCACATGGAGGATTTTGTCACGGCAGAGAAGGGTCAGAGGTTGTGATGGCAGGAGAGGGACGGTCAGGGCCTGCTCTTCCCCTCCCGGAGGGAAAGATGAACTTCTCCAGGGCCAGACACTTGGTGGGCAGGCCAGGCCATGCGCACTTGCTGGAAAGCAATTGACTGTGTTGCTATTCAAGGTGGCTCCATCTTTCACCTGCTGTGTACCCGCAGAGCGATGGAGCCCGCTCCCGCTGCCACCAAGCCCTCCATCAGGAGCCCACTGCTGCGGACAGCCAGCGTGGAAGGGCTTTAGCAGCTGCTCCTGATGCAGGCAGCAAATTTTAATTGTCCGGGGTCCATCAGCAGAGCCCCCTCCATGGCACGTGAGAAACAGCCAAAAAGGAAAGGGTTTGCAAAGCCCAGTTTGCAGATCAGTGAGTTCATTCTTGGTTCTAATGGCTGAGAAAATATGTGGGATTTTCTGTGCAGCTGGGAGGAGCTCAGTCATATGAGGTGGAAAGACATGCTGGGGTGTTTCCCAACTTTTCTTTAAATTTAAACAGCAAATAAAGCCATTATGGTCATGAAAGGGGTTATAGTCACAGTATAAATCACTCCTTCAGGAAAACACTGGGAATTTTCATGTGTATTCATGGGAAGAATTTTAGGGCCTGTGTTGAGGCCCTCATAAATAAAGCCCATCTCTTTCATTTCATGACGAAATGAAAAATCTCTTGGAGTCTCTATCTGCAGTTGAAGGGCACTAAGAATATTTGCCATGCAGAATATTTACCATGCAGAAGATGCCCTTAGCTTTATTGGTGTAATTGGTTCAAATCAAATACTGCAAATCTTTCAAAGACGAATAAAAAGCTTTGCACTCTCTTCTTTTCATACTTACTTTGGGTGTGAATAAAGAGTAACTTCATTAAAGTCAGTGAATGACACTGACAACAATTACCAGTATGGGAGGAGAATGGGCTCTCTGGATAGACTCCAAGGTTTCATCACACTGGTTTGCAGTCTGTTTTCTCACTACAATCCCTTTTCTGTTATTTTGTCAAGGCAGGCTGAAAGAGTTCAAACCCCAGCTCCAATAACTGTTCAATAGTTTAAGGTCTATAAAATATTTATGCACTCAGCAGTTTGCTTCTGCATAATAACTTTCAAAGATTGATAATGTTCCATCTCTGAGGTTTTTGACTGATGGCGTTAACTTTTAACATGCACTTATTTACTGCCCTTAATGCTTTCCTTCTCCTTGGCTACCTCCAGCAAGCAGAGCCCATGCCACCGGCACCTTGCAAGGAGAGGTGGAAGGTGTGATGAGGAAAGGGCTCAGGAGGGATGTGCAGCTGAACGGAGCCTTTCCAGCTGCTGTCGTTTGGGTCCCTAATGAGCTGGAATCCTGGGACCAGCCTAACCTGAAACGTTGTGATGTGGGTCTGCCCCTGGGAGGGTGGTTATCCACCTGCTGCTGGAGACGGCCGCCAGCTCTGGCAAGCATGAGATTTTCCTTTCGCTTGACAAACCCCTGACCCCCACAGTTTCAGAGCCCTCCCAGGTCTCTTTTCACATTTGGGAGCAAATCAGCATCATGTATTGGTACAAAACATGGCCAGGAAAAGAAGAGAACCCCTATTTTGAGAGAAACAAACCAACAATGGGCTCAGCAAGTCATTTGTGGTCTGCTTGGCAGGACCGAGATCGCTTTTCTTCCCCAGCTCCGCGCAGCGGTAGAAGCAGGGCTGCAGCACTTAAAGTCTTGGCACTGTCATCTCGGTTGGGATTTGGAGTTAGTCCAGGAGGCCCAAGAAACCAGCACCTCAGGCCAAAAATTGGAGGCTGGGAGTACACAGGGCTGTTCTGGAGGACGAATGATTTAAGGTAGATAGCAGCAATTTGCCTGGCTGCTCCTTCGGCCTGTGAAAATGTTTGTGGATGGCTCCAATGTTTCAGCTGCTGCGACAGTGCAGTTACTTTTCTTTAGGACCCCTATTTTTCCCAGAAAATAATTCCATCTGAAAGAAAGCTCAAAGGAAAAAAAACCCAGTAAATTCGAAGGAAAATCTGCAGAGGCAATTAAGAAGGAGCATGAAAGCTCCTCACTCAGATGATTTATTCTGAGAAATTAATTGTATTGGTTATTTCCCAGTTTCATGTTGGGATAATGACAAGATCAATAAAGGACAGGAATGCGTTTGACCCCTTTCCAGGAACAAAACATGTAAAGCTCAGCTATGTCCTTGGACTCACAGAGTTTCGTCTCTCTTTTGTCACGGTGGTTCCATGGTCATGACAGGGTTATCTGGATGAGGTTCAAGCAAAGCGTTGAACCTCAGGTGGCTACAAACAAAACTGCTGTGCTTAAGGTATTTGTCCTTTCTGATTACTCAGCTTTGGGTTGCTCATTCCCAGAAAATTATGAATCATTGTGGGTCACTTTGCATTTTGTGCATTCACTTTCAGAATAGACTATTAGTTTATTAAGACTGGGGGTGTAGAGCAGCATCCTCCTGGTGGGTTCTGTGGGAAAACAACTACACTAATGGATGTGTTCTTCAAGCAGTGAGTAAATTCATTTTCCTGAACAACACTTTCCCATAGAAAATTCCCACTGTTGCTGTGATTTCTAAATGATCATCAGCATTTGGAAGACTATGGGAAATTCTTCAGGATTAAAGGAGTCATTACTTTGCATGTGAAACTGAAACTCTGAAAACTGCAGAGTTCTGCTTGCAAATCAGAGAGTCACAGTGTCTTGAATTCACACCTTTCATATATACATGGGAAAAACAATGCAGGTATCCCAAGATATTCTCTGCCTTATTCTGATACATTCTGCTGATGCTGATTCTGAAAAGCTCAAATCTGATGTCTGCCACAAAGATAGGTTGGTTTTAAATTAAATTCTTAAGAAAATACATTACGAAGAAATGTGTTAGTATTCCCCTGATGGACAATGGAGGAATGACAAGGACAATTTAAAACCACCCCATGCCCATACAACGTTGGTGTTTGAAGATGGAAGCGGAGAGGTTATGAAAGCAAGACATGGTGCAAAGGGAAGATGTGGGATGTGATGGGAGCTATGGCATCAAGGCTGCAGTGCTCACATGCTTACAGTGGTGACCTTGATGTCTGGATCTGCCTGCTTAGTCCACAGCATTTACCAACAGCTCTTCTGCTTGCAGTCACACATTCTGTGTAAGTTCTGCATTGCCAGTTCTCTGAAAACATTACACTGACGGCTTTAACTGCGAGATAAAAGTGATCTTCTTCAGATATAAAATATGACGTTATACTGCTGGGATTGCCTACAAGGGAAAGAGTTAAGTGTGGTGGCTGGTAGCACTGACATTGACACTGTCAATATGCAGAAATCCAGCTCTGGAGGAGGAGATGCATGTCTCAGCCCAAATGGCTTTGGAGATACGTGTTATCTGGGATATTTTGAGTTAAAGTGAGCGAGAGTTCACTAAAGAGACTGCCAGTCTCTCACTGCAAGCTCCATGTCCATCTTCTTCCACTGTGGCACTTATGGTCAGTGCTCAGAGTATCCGAAGGTCTTCCTGCCTGTTTTCAGTCCAATGTTTTTACAGTACTGGGCAATTTCTAAACTCTCAGTTATGACACTGATTTTCTTGACATTCACTATAAATATGTGTGCATGAGAGAGAAATGGATAAAAAAACCCAGGGAATATTTATCTTCTGGCAACACTGCCATGACACTCCCCATCGAAAAAAGGAAAATACATGACATTTATAAGTCATGGCTGCCGTAAATGTCCTATTTTATGTACTAAACTAAAAATAAAAAATCTTTGTGTTTATTAGTTAAATAATAACATTGTTACTGAATTCAAAGGTGCAGACTTATGCCCTAACTAGGAAAACCTCTTGCAGGTTCTGTGGATAAATGAAAAGAATAACTGTGTTCAGCATAACACTCTAACATGTATCGGAAAAATAATAGTCTTTAGAGAATTGCTTCAATAATTTCAGGATTAGCATTTGGACAAGCTGCTGATGTTCAGAAAATCCCTCTTTAGAACATTGAGACTGTGCATCAGTGGGAAATGTCCTCCACTCCTACAGGGACAAGGCAAACATATGTTCATCCAGAGCAATGACTGTACCCACTTCAGAGAAGTTTGCTTCAAGTGACTCATGACTCTCAGTAAATTGTGCTTTTCCATCCTACCAGACTCTTCTACCAGCTTTATTTTCAGCCACAGCTTCTCTAAGGATTTAATAAAATATTTGAAGATACAGCAAACTTCAGCAGACAGCTGTTTTCAGATCTGTACAGTAACAACTCTGCTGGACTCCAGAAAGTCTCCTGGAAGGATGGCTACACTGAAGAGTGTCACCATCTCTGTATGTGACCCTCATGGTCAAGAGAGTATTGCTTGAAATCCAAGGAAAAGATACACACTTGTCCACAAAAGCTGTCTATCTTGTACACAAACCAGACACTTATTTCACTAAGAGATGCCTGTAGCTGCAACTAAAGAGCAAAGCTCTTGTTCAAATAATCTATGAAAGTAGATAGAGGAGCCGAGTTCAGTTCTTACAAGGCAGATGAAACACTGGTAGATGCAAAAGGCTATAAGGCTCAGTGATGCGTTATGGTGCCATCCAAAAAAAGCCATTTTAGGTGCCTCCAGTTCAGGCAATACTTTAAAATAAGGTGGTTGGGACAAGGAAGAAGATGCCAAAGTAAGAGTTAGATCTAGCCTGTTTACAGGCTCGAGAGTGTGTGATAGGGTTAGGTCCTCAGAAAACCCTGCCTGCTGCTGAGGGAGCTACCTATAACAAGGCAATAGAAAATAGCAGAGGTGCCTCTGCTCTCTAGGAGTTGGAGCTGGCTCAGAATTTGTGTGTCCCCAGTCTCTGCCCAGCCATGGCCCAGAAGTGGAAGCCTTCTCCTGAGAACCAGCACCCAGCTAGGCAGGGCTTGAGAATGAGGTGGCTATGTTGCCCCATGACACCCAGTTTACCTGTTGTGGGAGGACCTTCCAGATGCTGTCATTGCCTGAAGGGGTTCTGACTATCATGTCCTGCTTTGAAGTGTACCCAGTCGACTAACTTAGAGTGACTGGGAGTATCAGGGAGGCTGTGGAGTAGAAGTGGGGTGCAGAGCATTCCAGTGGCCATACTCCACTGCGGATTTACCCCTCGGTCACAAGGGATCAGAGCCTCCGTTTGGAGAAGGTTATTGAAAATGTTTTTCTCCCAAATGTATCAGAAGTTAGGAGAATTAATATCTAGTTGTATGGCTTTGAACAACATGGGAATCTGGCCTTGTGGCAGTGAGAGATTGTTCCCTGCAGGCTATGTTCTGGAACTAATGTAATTTTCCTGCATGTTTGAATGAAATGCTATTAATATGTATTGACTGTTCACTTAGCAATAATTGTATCTACTTCATTGCCAATGACAGTAATGTTGCCATTTAGAAATTTTATTAAAAATTTGCAGCTGAGAGGGGATCCCAGTTTAAATACTGGATTCCTAATAACAGAGCTTAGATCAGAGACAGCCTCTTTAATTGTACTTGAATGCAATGGAGAAAGTTGAATGCTCACAAATCATTAATATTCAAAAATCTCATTCAAGATTCTTTAATGAGTGATCCATTCAGTGATTAAAAGAGTTAGAGTAAAGGTGAAACTCTTTTTGTAATCCTGTGCATTGGCTTGGCTGCTCCACAGAGGT
This sequence comes from Caloenas nicobarica, assembly GCF_036013445.1. Taxonomy (NCBI): domain Eukaryota; kingdom Metazoa; phylum Chordata; class Aves; order Columbiformes; family Columbidae; genus Caloenas; species Caloenas nicobarica. The sequence continues at coordinate 16,529,077 of NC_088246.1, forward strand.
CCATCTGATTTGCAGGATCAAGGGCACTTCCTACGTCTCACGTCTAGCTACAAAGCCTCGTGAAATCCTAAAACCATAGTGGGGTGAGACCTGGATGCACTCTTTGTCTGCTGTGGTTTCCAAAGAAAGGCAAAGGTAAAAGAACACTGGCTCTCAGTGCCGTGGGTGATAGATCACGAATGCACCAAGGAGCATGTCTGCCTACTCTAGATCTAGTTGGCCAAGCCTGCAGCTGGTGATGCCTTCAGGTCTGTGTCCAACCTTAGAAATGAGAGACTGAATTGTTAGTCTGCTGCTCCCCATACTTCTCCAGATTGCATGGTCCAATGTGTCTTGTGAGTGTGATCACAAGAAGTAAAACACATCAAGAATATTCTTGGTATTCTTTGAAATTAAGATATCTTCTCTTATCTGGCTGACTGCCTGCATGGTCCTTTCTACAAACGGTGGCCAGTCCTACAGGAATTTTGTGTCCTTCCACCCTTCAAATAACATCTACTCTCCTACTAGTAATAGCCTTCCTCTAGCTGACAGACCCTCACAATGTGCTCTGAAATTTTAACTAACATCTCATATGCCTATTAATCTCATGACAAATCAAATAAATTAATGGTGAAATGAAATCTTGTGCCCTAAGTGGATGGGCCTTGCAAGGCTTAACTCAGCAAAAATACATTGAGATGTCACTCAGGCAGGCATTGCCAGGATAATGGGGGACTGGGGGGAATGGGATTCCTCTCACTCTTCAGAGTTTTCTCCAACACTGGAGTAAGCGTTTTACTGGTCTTGCTGACTCACACCTTTAATTAGGAAAGAGCAATGTTTTCTGTTCTCTGAATAATATACTTAAATAAAATGTTACAAGTACTCAAACATATTAAAATATTTAACAAAATATTCCATAATTTAATGTCATATATATTTCTTGGCAGCAGTGAACTCCAAGAGCCTGAAGCTGTAATTGAACAATAAATTTAAACCATGATTTCAGCCCATGTATTATAGATGTGCTTGGGGTCTTTACCAAGCTCCTTGCTGATACCGTGTCATCAGAATTCCTGTTCTTCAGGCAAACTCTTTCTGTGCATTTTTTATAGACATGTCTTAGTATTGCAGTGGTAACGCCCGCAAATTCATATTTGACTGTAATTTTGAGGTCTTAACATGTGGAAATTGGATAAAACTATGAGGCCCTTTCCTTCAAAGCTGAAAAATTTCCACTTAATTTATTTTTCTGACCTAAGAGATTTTTGGGTAGGTTATTTTCTGACTTCTTACAAATAGCTTAATACTTTATTCACATACAGAAATTGTCCTCTGCACACCTTGCTAGCACTTGATATTTATGATATTTACCTTTTCAGTCCTTCAGAGATGTTTATCCACTGTTTATGCAATCAGATTTAATTATTACAGATGCTCTGTAGAGATTACTGAAAATAGCTATTCAGTAAGCTAAAAGAAAGTTCCTTTTCCTCCAGCCCACTGTGCAAGAAGAACCAGATTCTGGCTCTGTGCTGGATCTCTAGTCCAGTTAATCTGAACTGCCTCCATGAAGTTTATGCAAAGTACGTCTAGCTCTGGGAAATGCGTTTGTTATTTTTCAAACACGTATGCTTTGATCTGGATTCAATTGCTTGCCTCTGTGATGGCAGAGCAATATGGCAATGGAACAACTTCAGAGTCTGCTTCTGCTTGTGTTTTGGCCAGTGCTTCTTCTTGAACCTTCTCAGGGCCTCAAGAGAAACTGCTCTGCGAAATGTCATCTCTGCCCATGCCCTCCACGGCACATGAAAACTGATCCAAAAAAAGTGCCAAGCAATGAAGTTTTCCAAGTCCACATTTGGGGAAAAAAATAGCTACTGCTGTTTCTTACTGAGGGATTTGGGAGAGCTCTGCGCCAAAACCTGTCCCTTGAGGTTCACCACCTGTCGTTACTGAGCTTGCTCCAAACCCCCTGTTCCTGTGCATGACTGTCGAGAAACTTGTGGTCAGACGGTCCTTGCAGTCTGGACACCCTCATGTCTCCCGTGACCCCACGCTGCCCGGCGCCCAGCAGCAAGCAGTGACAGGCCGTCCTATTTGGGCAGGCAGCAGCCAGCAGCAGCGTACCTGCTGGCACAGGATGCTCCAGTGGCCACGCTGGTCCCGTGTTTGAGGTTGTGATTCACAGGAGGTTTTTAGGAAGGTGCTGCGGATGGGGCGCATGTTCACCTAGGATCAGAGTGTCAAATGTTACCTGGTCTTGCTTTGCCTGTGCAATGTGAATTTTGCCCAAGAAAAGGACTGGTATTTGATGTCTATCTGCTTTATGCTCCATAATTTAAGGGTGTTTTGGAGACTCCAGTCAATGAGAATTAGGTAAGTCTTGTGTTAGGCTGGTGCGACTGAGCAAATTCCTTAGTTTGAAGGTAGCACTGAGTCTGTACAAAGACCTTTTGTTCCCAAGGGCATAAGCTCATTTTTGGTAGTATAGGATTTAATCCCTTTCCTTTACTCTAGCCCCCAGGGCCATTTAGTTCTTTTTATATGGTATTCTGCTGTTCCTCTGTACTCATGATGTTCCTTAACATTAGGTCACCAGCTAATTTATCAGCAGAGTTATAAAGATTTTGACAAGGTCATTATCAAAATATTAAGACTTTGGAGTCTCGCCTGGTAACCTCCCTCCAGCCACATACTTTTTGCAGGATTACTCATTGCCTCCTTTTCCTTCCACACTCCTATCTCTAAGCCAGCTTCTTACTCACCTTTCACTTTCCCGATTGACCCCAGCTTTTCCAGTTTAAAGAAAGGATTTCCATATGACCTATAGCAAAATATCCTACTAAAGTCCAGAGAGTTTGACTGGAACATTTTCTTTATTGATAAATGTAATGTCTTATGAAAGGCAATCTGGCAGAAGCTACCTTAAAATCACTCCTGTTGTGTTTTATCACATTTTCCCTTCACATTCATGTCTTTAATTATGATTTTCTTCAGAATATTTTTTAAACCCTGAATACTGCTGAGACAGACTAATGAGTCTATACTTGATCTGAGCACTCTGTTTTCCTTCTGAAGCACCCATCTTGCCATTTTTTGTGCCAGTTTTTTTCAGAATGTGCGGATGAAATAATCCAGTTTCTCTGAACCAAGTGCATTGAACTCCTTGAGGTTTTTTTCCACCATGGTTTCCAGCTCTTGTTCCCATCGTCTGCCTTTTGCTCTCATATTTGAGCTCACCACCCTTGTGGGAAACTGAGGCAAAGTCTGGATCCATAGTGCTTCACTTCTCTTTTCCCTGTTTTATGCTGCTGAAGAACTTTTGCTCTTTTGCCTCAAGCTTTGTGAGATCAATTTGTTTTCCTCTGGCAGCACGGAGACTAGCCCTATACCTGTCTTTTTGCATATCGGTCGTCTTTGTGCAGATTTATTCTCTTTCTTAAGGCTCTCCCTCTAGTCTAGTCTCACATTTTACCCCATTTGGGATGCAGATTTCTGATGCAATCTCTTGACATGCTTGTCCTGAAACTATTTCCATCCTCAGCATGTTGAGGACCCAGCCAGGTTGCTGGAGGATGTGGGATGCAGCTGCAGCAGACAGTGGTGTGTGTTTCAGCTCTGCTGAGTACCCATATTTCTCTGTCAGGGTTGCAGGCTGGAGCATCATGGGCAATAGCTGGAGAATGAGGCAACTGCTGCAGGTGCCTGCTGGAGGAATCAGCCCTCGCTGTGATTCTGCCACACTCCCAGGTGCACATGCACTATCCCAGTCAGTCCTTGGCTTTGAAATGAAGGTAGAAGCCCTGGCAGAGTATTTTCCCAGCCATTGGTACTCTGTGTTTGGACATGACAGAAAGTGAGAACCAGACAGAGAACACAAGGTTCACCAAGCTGTGGGGTGGGCATGAAACACAAACCAGTCATGAACCAGGCTTTTAACCCACACTGTCAGCAAAGATTGTTGCCGATGATCATCTCAAGCTTCCTGACAGGGAAAACAGCAGGAGCTCATGCCGAACCAGCACTCCATAGGCTGCAGGCCAAAGCTCAGCAGAGGCCAAGGTGGCCTCAGTGTAGCTCAGGATGAGGAGGAAAATAATGGACTGGTGCTGTTCTTGATGTGTGTAAAAGTAATCCTGAGACTCTTACTGCTGCTTTGAATGTCCCAAGGCCTGTGGTAGGAGAAGGACATTGAAGGGATTATAGCTAAATTCTCAAGACCTCTTTTCCTTAATCATCATCCCTGTTTTGGGACTGGGAGTAGAGATGGTAAAGAAGCAGCTTTTCCTACTAAATAACTCCCCCACTGAAGGGAGTCTTGGGCAGATTAAAGAAAGGTTTCCCTCGGTAAAGCAGCACGAATTATCCTAGTGGTGTGACAGATTCAAGCCTTTCCTGGATTTTTGTTCCAGCATTTGAGTCATTTATGCCACAGCTGAGACCTGGGTTTACTTCATTTCTGGGGTTTTCATCTGTCTGGGTGTCTAGCAGTGTACGGTAAGTGAACAGAGGCAGGAGGCAGGCTCTGCTGCAGGGGTGGCTGCCACCGGCGTGTGCTGGGCACAAACACTCTTCAGGCAGCACCTGCCATTCCCTCAGTGCAGCCCTTGGTAGTTTAGAAATGAAAAATAGTTTCCCGTTGAAGGAGTGACACTTGAGAACTCAGGAGCTTTTGCAGAATCTCTGGTTGTGTCACCCGGCATGAGCACAGCTTTGCTGGGTCACCCTTGTGCTACAGGTGGGGTTGATGTAGGTGCTGGTCGCTGTGCCCTGGTCCTGTGCTGTCGATCCCAGCTGCTGCACCCTGGTCCTGCACACCCACAGAAGAGCTACAGCTGAGCGAGCAGGGGGAAAATGCACATGCAGGGAGCAAGGCGGGCAATGCCCAGGCCCCCAGCATGAGGCTCAGATGCTCTCAGATAAGTGACTTGAGAAAGCAAACCTGCCCTACCTGTGCAGCTCTGTGGTGGTTGTTCTGTCAGTGGTCACCACAGTGGCCAAACAGGGGGAAGCATCTGTTCTGTAGAAAAAACACTCATGTTTCAACACCAAGCACACCAAGGAAACATTCCTGTACTCAATAAAACTAAACGTATTTCTAATCTGTAACCCCCTGTACAGCACAGAGACTTCATTAAAGTTATGAAAGCTGAAGTCTCAACTGATATGAACTGGCACTGAAATCAGGGGGGCCATGCTAACCTAAACCAGGTGCAGGTCTGACCCTAAAGCCTTTAAAACACGATAATGTGTATATCTGGGAGCCGTGCAGCACTGAGCACTTATTTCTTTGTATCTAATTTTTTGGGAAAAGTCATCTTTCTACAAAGCCAGTATTGCCAAAAAGAATAAAGTACAGCATGCCATTCTTTACGAGGAAAATCTTACACCGAGCCCTTAAAATATTTCCGTATCTTCTGTGATCTTTGGATGCATATTTACCGATAGGGTAATCCCCAGACCATTACTGCTCTGATGGAAAGTGGATTTTTTTATTAAAGCACCTGTGTTTTTATTTTAGCAAATGAAACTTCATGTGTGTCACTGGTATGTCTTGATCACAGGATCATTTTTGTAACACAGTGGAAAGTCTGAGATTTTTTAATGTGAAAAAAAATCAAAGAAGAATGGATGATAAAATGATTTTTAAAAGCACTTTATATAAGAGAGGAAACATAAACCCCACAGCAGTGTCTTGTATAAAGTAGCAGCAGGAAATTCTTTCCCTGGGAGGGAGAAGTGAAAACAATCCAGTTGCATAAAGCTGTTTTGCTGTTTATTAGGTTATTATTTCTTTGTCTAGTGCAATACCAGTCCCCGTTTGATAACTAATACAGAATGAGAGCTGTGAAGATGACAGTTCAAATTCTCTGAAACAAAACACAAATAAAATTCTTTAGTTATTCAAGAGCCGTTGGACTAGAACATCATAGTATAGAGTATTACATTTTATCATGATTTATCTACCTTTTAAGCAAATTTATTGTTCTGTTTATTAAAAAAACCCGAGTCCTCTACTTGTCATATGTGATCATACAGTGTATTCTTTAATGCCAAGTGCATTGCTATGAGTGTCTGTAATTTACCATCATCTCTGAAGATGTTCTTGAAAATGAAATGTTTCATCTCAGTGGTCATACACTACTGACATTTTTGAAATAAATAAATTATCAGTTCTGTAGCACAGTAGTCAAGGTTTAAGAGGAATTTACATAGAATGCTGTGCTTCTGTGGGAATTGTCAAATCTTAATCTTCCAGTAAGCTACAAAACTATTATTAACATATCTCTAGGTAATGTTATTTAGTGTTAATACTCAGTGGAATATACCTTTCATTAAAATATGAAAGCAGTCCAAACATGTTCTACCCTCAGGCATAATATCAGCTATGCTGTTTCTTGGAATGACTGCAATATAGAAATTAATCTAGTCTTACTTCAAATGACTTTATGTCACTGTACAAACTCTGGATTCTTTTCTGGGTGGCAAGATGAGCCAAGACAGGAGAAAAAAACCTGGCAAGCAAAGCCAATGAAAATGTGTATTAAAGCCAGAATTTTTCAAAGCAATGAAGTCTTCCCAGTGATGTGCAGTGCAGCTTCTCTGGTCTCTGTGGCACATTTCATCTGATCTCGAGTTTCCCTCTAACACGTCCCGTTTGGTGAATGTTTATCTCAGCCTTGTCACATGGATGAGCTATGAGAGTATAAATATGGAGCTCAAGTTGGCCCTGGGACATGGCAGAGTGATTCCCACTGTGAGAACAGCAGGCACGGTATTTGGCAGAGTATGAACACGCAGTCTAGGGCTGGGTTGTGCAGCTCCCTCTGCCAGATGGCTAAGCAGACTGAGCAGGTTGTTGGAGCCATCCAGGTATCCTTCAGAAAATGGAAATCCCTCCTTTATGTATCCTCAAGAAGAAATGTAAACGGTCTCAGATTTAAAAATACAGTAAATATGAAATGATCATAAGGTATGTTTGCAGCAAAGGTAGCCCTAGAAATAATAATAATTAAAAAACACAGAAAAAAAAAAGAGAAAAGATTTTCTCTCATTATGTTGACAATAAGGTGCCTTCAAGGGATTCAGTGAATTCATTGGGAAGTGAACAGGACAGCTTATTACCAGGTGGATATTGAAGGGATAAATTACACTATAATGCCACTTCAAGTTAGGAAAAGTTTATTCCTAGCTGATAGTTTTAACAGTGCAAAACTGATGTGTGTGAATTCAGCCTAATCAAAAATAACAAATGGGAATAAATAGTTAATTTTCACCTGGGCAAAAATTCAACCATTGGGTTAAGTCGAAATGCTGTTCTAGAAAAAGGGACACTTGAAATGTGCATTAATGATGTGATCAGAGAGATGCTAAAAAGTAAAAGGTAGGCAGGGTGCAGAAGAGACTGCAAGGAGCTTGAAATATCTGAAGACAGTTCATGGGCAGCCCTAGAGACGATGAAAGTCAATCCCAGTGCACCCAGGGCTGAGCAGTGTTAACAGCAGACTCATTGCTGGGCTCTGAGTGCACTGCAACCCGTGGGAAAATAAAACCTGGAGTGAGGAAGAAACCAATGAAATCTTTGTAGGAAGAGTAAATTTGCATGGAAATGTGGTTTTGAATGTCCTGAAGCTATTTGTGAGTTCAATTTGAGTCACTCAAATAGTTTTGCTTCATTTCTTTCTTTTTGTTTTGGCAAAGAGGTAGGGAGAAGGAGGGAAGGAGGGAAGGAGGGAAGGAGGGAAGGAGGGAAGGAAGGAAGGAAGGAAGGAAGGAAGGAAGGAAGGAAGGAAGGAAGGAAGGGAGGGAGGGAGGGAGGGAGGGAGGGAGGGAGGGGAGGTGTCATTTCATCCTCTTTTGTCTTCTACCTCACCTTTGCCTTTTTCTGGGACATGGGAGACTCAGGTCTCAATCCTGTCTCCTTCTGAAATGTCCAGACCTCACAGAAGTGCTCAAAGAGATGGCCATAAAGCACTCAAGGGGACTCTCAGTTTCTTGCATTGAAAGATCAATGGAACTGAGGCCTCAGGAAGGTATCTGACCAGAGGGTTAATGGATTCTCTTCACACTGTCTCTGTGATGATATAAAACTTTTATACAAAGCAGAACTGCTTCAGCAGCAGAGGAGCCCTGTGGAAGGTCACAGGCCATGAGTCAGGAGACCTCTGTCACGTTCCTCCTGCAGATCAGGGCAGGAGCTGAGCTGATGCAGGTCTTCCTCCTCTCCAGTGATGTCTGGGACAGGGTCAGCCCTCTCACTCTGCACAAAACACACAAATGTGTCTCCTGGTGGGAGGACACACCAGTGCCCATCACCTTCCAGCGAGAGCTTATTTACATGTGGTGGTCAAAGGTGCAAGAGACATTGCTCCTCTTAAACTGCACATGGGGAAGTTCATGGAACTAAGTAATAAATACAGCCTTTAGGCAGCTCCAGCAAGAGAACCAGGATGGCTGGAGTGATCACTCTGAGGAAAGCACGACAAGAAGTGAATGGACATGGCCTGGAGGGAGCACCTGAGGCTCAGGGTCAGGATGACTCTGGGTCCTCTGTACCATTTGCTCTGCCCAAAGCCAGCTGGGTCACTGCATTTCTTGAATTTCGGACACTTTGGTGCTGTTGGGCACCTTGCCAGGCAGTGGGAACTCAAACCCTGGGTGGAGGTCAGGACTGCCCAGTGATTGCCCCGACACCGGGGGTTTGATGAAAAATTGCTTTGTGTTGTGTGGGAGAAAAGTGAGGGAGCGGGAAGAGGGTTCATTTCCTCAGGGAAGAAACAGTTAGGAGTTTTGTGTCTGAGGGATAACTTATAGCCCAGCCTCTCAAAGGTGAAGTTTTTCATGCAGACTGGTTTTCATCGCAGTCTTTTGGAAGAAGATAATCTTCAGATGTTGATCAATACCTTTCTGAAACTAACCTGAAAGACAAATATTTGACAAAAGAATATGCCAGACTTCCTTTTTTCTTATTTTTCCCTCCACTGCTCTGAGTGAGCACTTCAGCTTTTCTTTTTAAATCTCACAGCCTACAGCCTGCAGTAATAGCTCATTCATTATTCAAGTAACTGTTTCTGTAACTGGGTTAATAATACTCCTCATAGCTAAGTACAGTAGTCTAGCTGGTAGAGTTAAAGATGCCGCAGAGCTTTTGTTTTCCTCAGTTTGCAATAATATTCTCAATAAAGTCGTTCATGAAAGCAACTGTGCCACAGCAGCTTGTGCATAAAACCCAATGAATTATTATAATAAGATTTGTTAAAACTGTAGAGAACATTTGTTGTAAAATAGTTATCCGTAAATGCTCTTTAAAAAAAAAAAATCATTGAAAGCTCTCATTTCAAGCTATGCTGCTTTCTCCACTGCAGTCAATTCTGAGATTTGACCAGGTTACTGCAATATCTGGAGGTAGTTTTTGATTAAAAAGCTGGGAGAATTTTCCCTCACATGAAGCAAAAGCTAAGGCACTGATACAAATAGGAGTGCTCAATATGGAGCCCACATTTAGAAGAAGAGTTAAGGATAATTCTTGAATCAAATACTTCAGTATGTAGAAAATTGAGAAAATCATTAGGGTAACAAAGCACAGGAATCTTTATAATTTGGTAAGGGCATATTGGCGTGACATACATAGAAGTAAATTACACTTCTAAACTGGAATTCTCTGAGTTAAAAAAAATAGTACATTAAGGCAAGATGATGGATATAATTTATTTAGAGTGTTGAAAAGCTTTCAATAGGATTCTGCCCATGACACTATGAAAGAAGTCCGGTAACAAGAAGGTAAGGTAAAACCTTGTCCTGGATTAACAACTGCTGAAGAGACAAGTTGGCAGTAGGAATAAATGTCTGAAGTCTGAAAGTGAAATATATTAAGAGCAAAGTACCCTAAGGATGGCTATAAGGACTACTTTTTATCTATTCATGTGCAGGTGACTATGTTGCACATATATTATGCTGATTTTCTTCAGTTCCTACGAGGATCTGTTTACTACAGATAGGAGACAAATACAGACTCGCAGATAAGCAATGTATCCATTAGCTTTTTTAGAATTATTTCCTATGTCTTAAAACTGTGATCATAGTTTCAGTGGATTTGCTAAGTACTGCATTCCCTAATAACACTAAGAATTAAATGAACAATGAAATGTCAAAATATGCTGCTGATAAAAGCTTGATCAGAAAGGAAAAGCTGGAAAGGATTGTTTGAAACACCAGACAACTCTAATACCACCAGTGGTTGTCCTAAGTTGATGGCAGATGAACTTGAACTAAAAGGTAATGGATTTGAAAGAAATAATTTAAACTACTCTGACACACTGGTGGCTTCTGAATTAACTGTAATCTCTGGGGAAAAGAACTGAGCATTATTGTGAACAGCTCAGTGAAGGTACTAAGCAGCAGTAGCAAAAAAAATGTGCCTCAGATGCTGAAGCGGGGAGATGCATTAAGAAGAGAATAAGAACATACCTGCCCTGGTGCGCAGATGTGGCTGCACGTGTAGCCACATGTGCACACAGAGGGATGGCTCATCAGTCTCATTACTGCATGTGACTTCAGATACTGCATGTAAAATGTGGGCTTGGCAAAAGAACACCTGAATAATTGATGTTTCCCAAGTGAGTAGATGGGCTGAGGATGATGAAGTTGGTCACTTGCATTTAGGAGCCGGCCAGTCTCTCTGGAAAAGCATCAAAAGTTGGGAGCCTGGAAAGATTCGAGTTGGCATAACGGGTGTCTGAGCACTCAGACTTCTCATTAGCTGCTCCTTTTCAGGATATTTCCAAATGCTTCTGCCAAAGTTTCCCCCTCTGTCATTTTCCAACCAGGATCATGGTGTATCTGGCCTCTTATATTTATTAATTATGCATATACTTATGGTCTGGGTTCATAAACCCATACGGAAAAGGGAAACCATGTCAACCAGGACTCATGAAGAAACCATGCAAGAAAGGGCTGAGGGATGAAGGTGGAGGAGAGCGATGCCAGTGAGGAATAAGGAGCTGAGAGGAGGGAGGAGATAGCAGAACCACACGGGAACACCCATCCAGGCTGGACTAAACTCTCAGACAGCCTCACTTCAGCAAAGTTTTTCTCTGTCTCCATTCTGTGGTGCACCAACACCCCTGATGCATCATTTTACAGTTACCTCCCTTCTGAGATAAACAGAGGAAGCTCGTAACTCCGTGGCTTAGTTGCAATTGCTTTGGCTTTGACACAACAAGATAACCTCTGCAAAATGCAGACTGAAACATGATTATCTTTGCAACCAGAAGGGCTAAATGCTTCATTAGCTTTTTAAATGAAAGCTTAGGTTCTGGAGAATGCAGTCAAATCTGCAGGAAGGACCTAATTCCTCCCACATTTTTATGAGCACAGAGGATCAACATCTTTGCCAGTCAAACACTTGTTTTGCCTGTCCCAGAATACAAGGAAAAGAGGAGGCTTGCATTTACCAGACGACATGTTTAAAGCGGATAAAGAGAACCATGAATAAGAAAGGTAGAGAAAAACCTGTAGAACTCACTGATGAAAGTTTTTACTGGATTCTGCAGGATTAGGAAGGCAGCAGCCATTTATACAAATGACGTTTGCAGCTGCACTAGTTACAGTGGCTGCAAATGATGTTAAGAGCAAAAATGTTTTCCCTTGGAGGCAGCACAGGCCCGGCCTGGTGTAGTGGATTGGGTTCAATTCAAACTGGGGGGGCACTAGGAGGTACAGTCTGGTGTGCAACTCTCCTCATTAATTAGGAAGCTCATCCCTGTGTTACCACCTTTCCCAGTGGTGGTAATACTGTATGAAAACCAAAGTTTCATTAAAAGAAGGAAGTTAATTGCTTGCTTTCATACCTGTAGAAACAAGCTTAAAAATCTGGCTCCTGAAGTCTCAGAAAAGCAAAAAGAAAAAAATTAATGAAATCTGCACGTGTTTAGTTTTGATAGGTCATGATATGTGAGTGGTTGGAGTTGGCAATACTCAGAATAGCTCCTGGCACTGACAGCAGTTGAGAGGAGTGTTGCAATAGGCATGAGGAGGTATGAATAGTTGTTAACACCAAGGAGAGACTGAGAAAAAGGAGTGAAGAGCTAGGAAAGAGAAAGTAGCTCTATATCTCCCTATTCTAAAATTCTCTGAAGAAGGCAGTGAAAAGGCTGTGGAAGAGGCTTAAATAACCCAGCAGACAAGGGAGGCTGGATTTCAAAGGACTGCTGAGAGTGAAGAACAATAGCCCCAAGAAGAAGGGCTTAGTCCTGCAGAAGAGCAGGTGAAGCCTTCAGAATGCTGGATTATTTCATGTTTTGAATGTGTGTTCACATGGAGGGCATTGAGTTTCTGATTTAGTGGGACAGCTAAAATATCCTAATAGGGGGAAAAAAAGTAGTCATTGGCCAAGCTATCATTATAAGAACATCACTGTGTAAAGGTTATGAGCTCTTTTCTTCTAGAATTGCCACATACAAACCAGCAATATGTTTTTTTTCCATTACTGGTGTGACAAGAGACTGCTGCAGACAGTGTGGTAGATTAGAGGGCCCCATGTCCCCATGGATCATCAACAAGGATCTCTGAGACCTTTGAAATCTGAAACATCATAACTCAGGAGCTGGATATGTCCTTTCCCATTAAAGCAAGTAAGGACCAAGGGGAAAATGCTTGCTTTCTCCTTTAAGTTCTTCAGCAAAAACCTAATGAGGAATTGACATAGGACCTCACTTTGAAGCATAACTCAGATAAAACTCTGTAATTGAAGCTGAGTCAATGGGAAATGTCATGCTGGCTTTCATAATGCAAACCATGCGCCTGTCTCTATAATGCTGTACCCCACCAGAAGATATAGTGGTGGAGTCTGATAATGAGCCAACATCACACAGACACATTGCTGCTGGATGTACTGCGCAAGGTGCCAGCATCCTGCCAGACTTATTCCCTGAATAGGCATGGCTGATGCTTCCAGGAGCTGTAAGACATCTAGGAGAATCGCCAGCAGAGAGCAAAACCAACGCTGCCAGTAGCAGGATGAGGTAGTGCCAAATTAGTACAGAAGTTCCTGTATGTGCCAAATAGCTTTCTAATTACATTGCAATCAGCAAGACAAAACTGTGTCTCTTTAAAAACGTATGTCTGTATTCACAGCGAGTCTTCAATGAAGAAGAGGAATTTAGAGGCGAAATGGCAGACGAGAAAGACTTGTTTGTTTTCAGATGTGTCTGGGCTTCCAGGATCCCAGCCCCTGGGACTGAGCCCCTCCACTCGAGGGAGAGGAAACAAGAGGACAAAGAGGAGGTGGGATCTAGCAGATTAGAAAGTGGTAGGATTAATTCAATGTATGGGCACACATTGAAACGCATGCAACTCTGGCAGGTACCTTCTCGCTTCACATCAAGCAAAAATATTTTGGGTTCTGTTAGACTGCTTTTAGGTTGAATAGCATCTTATTCCAAACACAGCACTGGACCATTTGGCCCAGCTCTCTTTGTGCTTTTTATATGTGTCATTTTCTTCCCAAATGAATGTAGAACATATTTCTAAGAGTTGGGTTGCAGCAGACCAAACTTGAATGAGCTGGTCCAAATTACGAGGATGCATCTGATACTCATTAAAAAGAGGATACAACAGCTTTTGGAACAGATAGTGGACTCCTAGGAGTACATCATGGAGGAATTTACAAAGAATGAACAGTGAATCAGGTTGCTGTAGAAATAATTATTCAAATATGTGGTAAGTAAAATTTCATCTGGATCCTTTGCACTCCCTCAGACCTTCCTTGAGCTCCTCTAGCTGGTAAAGTAGCCACCATGCAACAGACTGATGACGGGGGTGGCGTGCACATGGGCTTAAGCATCTGCCCTCTTCTTCAGGCCATTACCCTTGAGGCCAAGTGCATTTTGTATCTAGCCAAAAAAAAAAAAAAGAGGAGAAAATGTGAAAATATTGACTGATCTGTTGAATTTGTGAGTGGCTATACTGTTTTTGACTTGGAGAGGTTAAGACAGAGTGAGCTATGGTATAGACCTATGCTACAGTACTTACACTGCCTGCCTTCCCATGCTCCTGGAAGTGACACTAAGGCAGAAGAGCTTTCTCCGCCATTGGTAGCCCATAAATTCATATAGGACAGGCCTAACAAGAGCTGTGGGGTGGTCAGGGATGCACAGCTGGGGAGTTGCTCCTGCCCCACATACCTCCGTGTTTTTTTCGGGCAGTACTGGCCAGCACTGGCCAGCCAGGCCACAGAATATATATATATATGGGCACCTCCTTGAGCTGATCCTGCATGTTGCCCCTGTGAATTTAAGTCCTTTGACAATCAGCAGCACCTGACTATGCTGAAGCTTCAGCCCTTTCCTACTTCTCCCCACATCCTTGGTTGCAGTGGCCTGTCCTTCTTATCATGTGAAATGCCTACACCACTGCCTCTCCAAAACCTCATTCAAAGCGGGGCTGCATTTGCCCTGAAGTGTCCTTACGGGACACAGTCCTTATGGGCAGAGGTGTCAAACAGCCAAGTGTGGAATGCACAATAGTGAGTTTTGTTAAGATAAAATGATAACTGTGCATTTAGAAATAACACTAATAAATGTATTTGGTATGGCCATTGCTATCTCTGGGCATACAGGGTTTGTGCAGGACTGCTAAATTGTTGGTATCATTTACCACACTCCAGTTCCCAGCATGCTCTTTATTCTGCAAGGCAACTATGCAGATCCAGCACTTTGCAGAAGATGTACACATAAAAAATAGCAAAGAGTTTAGTTTATTTACTTTTTGTGAGTTTTGTCAAATTTGTCAGAACAGTTAGCATGAACCTGCAGTATAAAGTTCTGGATCCTCCATAATTAGGGAGAACTAATCCAGCAGGCCACTGCTACCCAAACCCAAGGTGTAGTGCTCTGACGACCTGTTTTCTTTGAGATTTCATGCATTCCAGTATTTCGAGCCATTTATTGTAGAAGTCTCCTGGCTTCTGTTCGAGAAAAAAAAAATAATTTACTTCAACAGGAGGTAGTCCCTTATGAGATACATCCAGCTGGCCACAGCAGGGGCCGACCTTGTCGTCTTTGCAAGCAGGATATGTTCACATGCCAAAGTCAGCAGAAACAAAATAGATGACACATCCACAGTCTGAGGGTTTGTATTCACAACAAACCCAAGCAGAAATAAGACAGGATGGGGAGCCAGGTCCAAATCAAGCATTTAGTTCAAACATTTACATGCCTGAGATCAAACTCTTGGATTATGGATTAAATCCATAAAATATGTAGGAAGGCGGGAGCTGCCTGTGTCCCCAGACATGTCTGTTAGACATGTCTGGGGACGTTTTGTGACATCTGTTGCACAAGTTTGGGTTTGTAAAACCCACATGCAAAACAGTGAGTTTAGAACAAACTGCTGATGTCTGAAATTTTCACTCTGCTTGATACGAGGCATTGCCAAATCCCCAGCAGTATCTGTGTCTGAGGCTCTTTTCCTCTTGTCCCACACACCTTGAGCTGATTGTTACTTGTGCAGCCTCTCGCTCTTGATACTTCGGGAGCCTTATATCAGGAAGAGATGTGTTTGGGAGGAGAGAACAGGGATTCTGTCTGTTCTCTGATCCTTAATGCAGTTTTCAGCTTGAGGTGATTTAAGTCTTTTTGTTCAAAGAATCTCACATCAGTCATGCAGTCTCAGCCATGTGAGGTTACTCAAGGTTTACAACTTTCTCTTGTGTGATCATTCAGTTTGGAGTAGTTTTGTTAGGGTGATGTTTACTGCTGTGTTTTGGGGACATTTTTGGCTCACTTTGGTTCTTAGGATTTGGTGTCCTCCCATCTTTGTGCAAAAGGTGGAAGAGCAACGTAGCTCAATAGCACTGTGCAGAACGTGCTCCCATGACCTGCTGGTGAAACTGCTACAGTGCACCAAGCCACCTTCTCTGTCTTCTCCTGGGTGTTTTTGATCAGGTACATGCTCCTCACAAGCAGTTTCAGAATTCCCACTGAAGTTTCCTGCAGCTTTGTGGAGTGAAGCCTGAAGTACTGACCAGAGGAAGCCCTCACAAGGTTCACCCTACTGATGGGTACCAGATGGTACGGCATGTCCCAACCCTTCCTCCCACCCCTACACAGCTCCGGAATGGCAGCTCTGAGGGTGCAAAACCACACAGTGCTAGAAGGAGGGAGTTGTTTTCAGTGGCACCTGGAGAAGCCAAAGATATCTGCAAATCACTGCTGAGGGTACTTTTGTTCTTTCTGTTCTGAACTAACTGGAGAAGACTTTCTCTTTTACCACACAGTTTGGTTTGAGGAGGAGACAATGTCAGCACCTGTCCATCACTGAGAGACAGAAAGTGCCAGATCAGGCCTTAAAATGGACTTGTCTGTGGACCTGGTATTTCAGCTCTGAATTCAGTGGGGAACAATTCAAGGCTTCTGTACACTCAGTGAAATACAGCACAGGGGAAGGTGTCCTAGCCCGGGCCATTCATCCACTCATCACATTTGAAAGGCTAGCAGTGGGCTGATATCTTTTAGAGCAGTTGTACATGTTTGGGAAATCTTGTCTGATATAAAGGTCCAGACAGAAGAAAATATACCATTATTGTTGGGGGACTGGGGTAAGGCTACTTGTGACAGTCATGAAAGATATGTCCATGTTATGCTGCTACAGACAGCTGCCCCACCACGCAAACTCACTGAAAACAAGGGGGCTTGAAGTTAGGAGGTGCAGAGTTCCAGGAACACCAGTTTCATTGCTTGAAAATAAAAAGACTGTTGATTAATGGCACTTGTTTTATATGGTTTTTACACGTTAGGCTCATTTTTTTCTCCATGCTTGCTATTTTTGTAACCTTCACTGCATTCACTCCAAGTATTTGTTAACACTCTTTCCTTTAGATTAGCTAACAATAAAACCCCTTGACTTGATAGAGCTCCAAGACACCATCCCACAGATAACCTGCCATGCAATATGTGCCTGTATGTATATAAATGTATATAGGTAGTGTATGTGGTGCCCTCCATAAAGGCAGGACTGTATGCATTAGTACTGTTTAGCATCAGCGTGAACTTGGGCAACAGATGTTTTTTGCATTTTATTTTCCACTTCTCCTCTTCATCAGAAAGAGACAAAGTAGAAATTGCTCATTTGAGCAAGGTTCATCCCTGTTGGATCAATTCTTTACTCTGGGGGTACGTTAACTGTGAAAGCTCAGACCTGATGTTGCTGCATTTGTGTAAATCAGGCACCATGTGCAAGACAGTCCAAATCCCAGACCAGCAGATTGGGCGGTGAGCTCCAGTAGAAGTAGACAAAGTTGGACGAGGCTGTACACGGAGCTGTGCTGGCACCATTGGTGACTGAATGCTGCCTGGAAGGGTGGGCTGCAGGTAAGGACGTTGCAGCGATGGGTGCAGGAGTGGTACAGTGTCTGCCCATGGACATGAGACCAGGCAGCATCCTCCCCCTGGCAGGATGAGGCTGACTGGTGCCCACAAGGAGGTACAGCTCTGCAATGCTCACAAGCACCAAGGAGAATTTGCACCTAAGAGATCTCTTCCTTCCAGTAAAAAAAATGCAGCGAGCACTGAACTGAGTGAGGGGTGAATTCTCAATGTACACATCTCACACCTAGCTGCCTTTCAAAGGCTTATAACTATTTGTTCCCAGTCCTGTTACTGCTTTCTCGCACCCTTCTTTCCCCCTTCCTCATCCTCTGAAAGTTTCTCCCGACTTTCCAGCAGATCGAAGCAGCCAGCTCCAGCATTTGCTCCGTGGTCACCCGGAGGTGTGCAGGGCCAGGGCTGAGCTAAGAGCCCTGGCTTGGCTGAGCTGCACAGAGCTGGCTCAGCTGGCTCAGGCGCGGGATGCAGCTTACCTGCCAATGGAGAAGCCACCCATGGATAATGGAAAGTGACTGTAGCAATGGAACGTGTTACAAAACTCCTATTGACTTCATGGGAGCCAGCCGGCAGAAATCACTGTGTACTTACACTAGGGAAGTAATCTGGGACAGTAAATTAATCTCAGCAGTTTTAGCTTCAGGGGTTCTTGAAGCTATTTTGTGCAGTTTAGTTTGCATGGATTTGTTCCCTATTAAATTCATAAGGATGGAGCCAAACTTCTCTCAAACTGCTGAGCTGTGCTTTGTTTTGGGATTTTCAGAAAAACAGACAAAACCAGAGTTTTGTCTGACTCCCACCTGGAAGCAGAAATTGGTCCACATCTGCTGAAAGGCTTGTGACTCTCTGCAAACTTGAATCAGACTTGGCCTGGGATGCATATCTGTGTCCACCTGGCTTCATATCTCATTACAGAGGATCCACCCAGCTGGAGCTCAGGGGTAGAACAAGTCAAGCTTCGTGTATGAGCTGGACCACCTGTGGTATTGGTTAAGTCAAAATGCAAAAATAATAGCCATAATCACAACAGACAGTGGAAATGCAGCTTTTCCTCTTCAATAAGAGATATGTGAAATTTGGGGGAGAAAGAGTAGTATGTCTACATGATGCAGGGAACAAGTATTTACTCATTTTACTTTTTGCAGTTAAAAACTGGCACAACCCAAGCTTCTCCAGGGAAGATCAGATTTTTGTCCAGACTCATGTTGGTATTCCATTTTTGAATGTCAGTGGAACATAAAACAATGTTTTTCTTTTAAAGTTGAATTTCCAGCTGTGGTGCTGTGAGAAGCAACACTGTGGTGAGCGAGAGAAGAGAGAGGAAATCTCTTGAGTTGCTGTGGATTATCACGCAGTGCAGGGAGGGAGCGGATGAATGCACTCTTTATAAAGTAGCCTGGGCACAGGGGAAATGGCTTCCCCATGGGTGCAGGGGCTGTATTGACTGCCACATTAGCTGGGCTGCTGCTCAAGAGATGCTCCTCACCTCCTTCCTGCCTGGCCTGACAGGGATATGGGGAGAGAGAAGATGCTGCTCTCCTGCTACCCTGGCTACTACACAGAGCAGTGCAGCACCTTGCAGCTCAGTGACTGGTAGGAGATGTTCCTAGAAATGCCAGTGGCACAGGTGGGGAACATGGTCATAGTAGGGACACCATCACCTAGGTGGGATGCTGCTGGGGCAGCCCCAAGTCACTTGAGATAATTCTGCTCTGGACCTGAAGCCTGGTGTACACAGCCCTACCTGCAAGAGCCACCAAAAGTGGCAGCACCATGGCCACAGGGAACGGAATCATTGCCACTTGTGTGAGCACTTGGGAATTGAGCCCGTGCAGTCAGGGATCTCTCTCCCTCTGCCACAATTCATCTCTCTGTGCTGCCAGCCTGGAGACAGCTCACCTCCCTCAGGGCTGCTGAGAGCCCTCCAGCTTTCAGAACTGCAGCTGTTCAGTGACCTGACAAAGAAACAACAAATTTGTTACACCTGTTTTGTATTTTTATTGGCATTAGAACTTCTGTGACAGGAGAAAGGGAAGGTCATACCTTCTGAGAGACTGAGAAGTGAAGAACACACTCATACATCACCACTGGTAATGGTGGAAGATGGCCACACTCGCTACCTAGCAGCACTGTAAGTTGTAGAGGAAAGAAAATGCACTCGCTGAAATGCCTGTTTGCTTTTGCTTGAGAACTAGCAGCAAGACAGGTCTGTTCTTGCCTCTATACAGGAAAATGCTTTGTTGCTTGTAGAATTAAGTATAGGTTTTGGATTGCTTTTCTTAAAGTAGTCATTTTCCCTCCTACTTTCTCAGCTGCTCTCAGGATGGTGCTGCCGGTCAGATGTGCATATTGCAAGAAGCATGAATGTCTGCGCGCTGAGACACTTTCTTTTCCCTTCAAAGGTTCCCGCAGCTGATGCTCAGTGGCTTCCCCTCTGTATTCCTGTGCCAGTGAATCATTTCCCTGTCTACCTTCTGCCTACACAGTGTCCAGGTGCTGACGGCCTCACTGGGTTGTTGAGCACGAAACCAAAGTGATTTGCTGAATCAAGACTACATTAAAGCATTTCCTTTTTGTTGACTTTTTTGAAGATTTTCCACCTATTTTTTCCCCCTCTCTCTCTCTTACTGTAATGCTTCATCACTTCTACAAACTAGCTTGGTCTGCAGACTGCATTTGTTTTCCATTGATAGTCAGGCCAAATAAAAGTGCTTTCAAATAGATTTTTTCCGCCCCTCTCCAGTGGGCAAGAGTGATGTCAGCTGGGGACCAGGAGGACTACGCACAAACTGCTGAAGGGAAGACAGGGAAGCCACCCATTGAATCAGGGCTATGAAGAGGTAAACAATAGCTAGAGTTTGGAAATGCGCTGTTGTGAAGTCTGTGCACTTAAATGGAGGATCCAAAGGAACCGTGACAGTAAGGTCCAACTTCAAACACGTCGGTGCATCTACATCTGCGTCTTGTTTGGGACCAGGAGCCAACTTCCAAAGCCAGTGTCCCAGTTGTCTCCACTTACTGTTCTTCCTTTTAACTTGTGGAGCAGGTCTGGAAGAGACAAACCTGATGCCTTTCAGATGAAATACACGTTCCGAGAGCCCACCTGGTGCACTCCAGGTAGAAATGCCTATTCAGTCCACACCATGCTTCAGGTAGCATGTCCTTCCCACGTGGCAGTTGTTAGGGGCCTGAATTTTAGGCTTAGAATAACAAAAAATCAAGCCTTCAATGGGAACAGAGCAACAGTGGTCACTGCTCCACTGTGCATCATACACAGAAAATCAAATGATATTTGGGAATAAGGTCATCTATGGCCAATAACTGTGTCTAGAAAAATGTACAGAGACGTCTAGTAGATGCTACATATATTGCATATGAAGCCCTTTTACACATTTTAGAACTCTTTTAGTCTCCCTGAAAATATATATTAATATCTAATCTATAGGTAAGAAGTATTTTTAATATATCTACAGATAAAATAGTCTCCCTGTGTATGTTGTGATTTTCAGTAAAATGGATCTATTCTTCAACCATGCTAATCTCCCTGAAGGAATCATAGGTTCTTTAACACGTTGTTTTGTCCCAGTACTTCCTTTGTATACAGAAACTCTGTAAAATTACTGATGTATAACCTGAAAGCAAATAAATATTAATATCTGAAACATAAACTTTGTTGCTGCTGCTGTAGCTTGCTCTACAGGATACAAGGATCATGAAAAGCAGTTATAGTAGTGACAGCTTAATTATTCTTTTCTAATTACTGGCTGAAATAAATTAAATGTCAAGGGCGTCTGTAGTAAAAAATGACATAATGTATGATATAATTAAATACACAAAACTATGTTTAAATAGCTGTAAGTGTCTGGCTAAACCAAATCAACCAAAAAATTCAAAGACAATATTGACAAAGGCCATTACATCACACTGTTGTGAATAAAACTTTGTAACAAAAATCATGTTAGTTTTAATAATGATTTTTCTGGTAGGTCGAGGTTTATTTTGTGTTTTTATGATTATTCATTTTTATTTCAATGGCAATAAAAGCCAATGAGAATGTTACATTGAACAGCTGGCATATTTGGGGGGGATAAAAATGAGTTGATCAGTGTATGATACCACCTTGTGATACAGATATAGATATAGGTATAGATATAAGTTAGCTTAAGGCTCTGGGAAGAGCCATCTAAATCTGTAGTGTGACAGCTATCAAGTTTTGTGTCTTCAGCAATTTTGACCTCACGTGATCACAGTTAAGATGTCTCCAATTGGATGTTCCTGATGTTAGCATGACTTGAAAATGTTCATGTGGTCTGACCAAGGTGTACGAAAGCCTGCAGCAGAGCAGGAACTTTCTGTGGCTCAAGGGGTAAGCTAGATGATCAACTGGATCTTCTCCCTTCCTGCAGCTCCAGAGAATCTCAGCATTGCTCTTGCTGACAGCTTTTATCCTAGGCTTCAGGATGAAGCAGACATTACCGATACTAAAAGAAGAACTTTGTGTAAATGCTGACAGTTCACCAAACAGGAGCAGCATGAGTGCTTACTGTAATGAAAATCCTTAGAGGAGGTGTCACAACTCTACATTATTTAATAGGGTAAACCTTGACTAACTTATACTACCCACCGACACATTTATTGTTTAATACCAGGTGCTTTCAGCTGATTTGAGATGAGGAAGCTCAGCCGCCCCAGCGTTTCGGCCGAGGTCGCGGCGGCAGCAAGGCGGCGGTGCCGGCGTGTCCAGCAGCACGGGCAGCGGGCCGGCTGCTGCCGGCGGGATTTGTTCCTTTGTTCCTCAGCCCCACTTCCCCGGCCAGACCAACCTCCACATAGCCTGATCGTGGCTTTGCTTTTTTTTTCCCCCCTTGCTCACCTGCAGTCTCTGTTCATATTGTTTTATGGTACTTTAGACAACGGGTTTTAACAGCTAAACATAAAAGCCACTGAGAGCATAAACAGGAAACTTGTGTTTAGGTGGGAGTGCCTAGGAATTTTATACTGCTGACCACAGAGGCCATGGGAGAAAGGAAATAGGAAAAACACTGTAAATACCTGGGTGACTAATGACTTGTGCTGCTCATCTGGCTTTTCAGAACATGAAAAGTTCAGCCTTTTCCAGGCAAAAGAGCTCAGGGCAGGCACGGTTTCTCAGGACGATACTCTCCATGCCCCTCTGCTGCTGTTTCCTTGCTCTGCTCCCACCGCTGAAAGTGCCTTGTTCCTTTGAAGTCAAATTAACCTGCAACAAATTGTCACCCCGCCATCGAGGCCGCAAGCCTTGGTGGCAGAGGGAGGGAGCATGACACCCGCTCTCCGCATTTGCACCGTCTAAGAGGATTTAGACGGAAGAAGACAAATTTGCACCCCCCTGTTTTGTGCTGAGGCAGCAGCTGGAGTTTAGTGCCGCACAGGCCTTTGTCCGGCCTTCCGTCGCCTGCTCCCGAAGGGGTTGCCATTGTTCCTGAGGGGCCCGCTCCCTTCTGTCACCAGCTGCGTGGTTTGCAAGAGGTTTTGTCTTTTGCTGACAGCAGCAGATTTGGCTGGTCGGCAACTCCCATGCAACGGCGCTGGGGCGGGATTTCCAAGTTGTCCATCTGCACAGGGGCACTGGCAGAGCGGGGCGTTTTGGGGACTGACGGTTCCCCTCCCAGGGCAGGTGCTGCTGGTGAAACCGCGACATCTGGTCACCTTCACCAGGAGCACGGGGTCCGATTTCACTGGAAAGCTGGGGTGGTTTCTCACGTTGTGACCTGGCAGGGGAGGGCTGAAAGCAAATGACGACACTCCCCGAGGGCCACATTTCTAGGGGGAGCAGCAGCCCCTCGGGAAGGCACCGAGGCTGGGCCCTTCAGCTGAGGTGGAAGTGTGAGCACAGCCCCCCAGGGACCACGGGGCCCACCTGTAGCTCTGGCTGATGCTTGTCCTGGAGAGAGAAGGAGCCCGATCCCAAGGGTCAGCGCTGCAGGCAGGGCAGGGCTCCGAGAGCAGGGTGCGGGGAGCCCCTTTGGGGTCCTTTATTCAGTCCTTGCTGCTTCTGTCTCCCACAGCACAAAATCTGATGCAGAATAACTGGCCTGCTTGTCATCAAGCTCCCATACAAAACCAATAACCTGCAAGTAGTACTGGTGTGCCCAGGCTACTTCAGTGGAGGACCAGCATGAGCAGGAATGAGGGTCCTGGTTCAGCATCTGGGTCTTGCTGAAATCCAGTGTGTTACTAAACAAAAGTAGGATTTCACTCATGGAAAGCTGGGCACTTCTGTAAGCATTTCTCTGAATCCAGGCTGGGGTTTCATCTGTAACAAACTTGTTTGACTGCTGAAGTGATTCCATAAGCTATGGCAATGTTTGACAGGGAGCTGGGAAGGAGACACTTTTCAATGTCCAGGCATGATCACTTCCAGGCTGTACAAACACTACAGTTCTATTGATACAGATGTATGTATACATGTATATGTAGGTTACATGGACACAGGTGTAGATATAAATTGATTCAGTCTATAATAACATAGTTACCATTTCCTATGCAATTATAAAAATATATAGGAAAGGTTGCTGTGATCACAAAGGAGGAGGCCAAACACCTACAATTAGACCACTTTATTTTTCCATGAATATTGTAGTGATGAAAGATCATAGAATTGTTTATGTTGGAAAAGACCTTTAAGATCATCGAGTCCACCCGTTAACCTAAAACTGCCAAGTTTGCCCTTAAACGATGTCCCTAAGTGCCACATTTACCCAACGCAAAAGTCACAGATGGACTTAGCGACAGCAGCATCATGATGGTGAACTTTTAGCTCCCTGCCGCAGCTGATGCAATGCAGGTGCCTCACCTGGAAGAGATCGCAGTGTTCGGAGGCCAGCGAAGATGACCTCCAGAGATCTCTTCCAACCCTAACCATTCTGTGATTCTGTGAAGCAGTGTGGCACTGCCCGTGCCGGCCCGTGGGAGATGTGCTGCATGGCTGATTTGGGGTGGGAAGGACATCGTTGCTTCCACTCAGCTGAGTATCTGAGCCGCCTTTCACCCACCAACCCTGAAGCTGTGTCCAGAAGACTGTAGTGGCCAAAGCGCTTCTCAGGGTTTTACTTCTAAATAATACTGAAAAGGGGCTCCTACCCAAGACTCCCCTCGGTTAAATAACCAAGCTGCCAAGCTGCAGATTTCAGGGATTCCTTTTGAAATTCTTCCACTTCGTACAAAGTGATTAAATATTCATTGGTGCAGGGACTAGGAGCTGGCCTCCTGGATGAGCAGCCCCAACCCAGGCCACAGAGCCCTTTTTGTTCCCATCCTCTGAATATTTAATCAGCTCATACAAAGCCAAACGGCTTGATCAGGGGACCCTAGGAGAGACCCAGGCAGTGAGATCCACTGATCTCTGTACGCAGCAGAAGGACCCGATCCCAGGCCCCTGCTCCAAAGCAGACAGATGAAGGGTTTAAGAATTCAGCTCAGCATGGCTGAGAGCATATCAGCTATTCACAACAGAGCATGTGACACTTCCTCTCTCTTCTCTCCCTCATCCCATCTTTCAACCTGATTTGATGTGGTTTAGCCACCTCAGAGTCCAGCAGGAAGACAGGATGAGGAATACTTCATTTGTGTCCTGAAAACTGTACAAAATGAATGGATGAAAATTTGATGAGAAGTTTTTCAGATATTCAAGCACCTCTCTCAATAATTCAGATGTTTGATTTTCTTCTTCAGTATGCAGTAAGGATTAATGCACTTTGGAGACAATATAGAAACAGTTTTGAGAACGGAAAAAAAGCCTCAGATTTTGAAACAAAAATACCACAGAGGAGTACAACACTATTATATGAGCTCCTGTTCTTCTGATTCTCTTAACTAGTGACTGGCACAGGCTTTGCACTGAAATTTCAGCACAGAGAGATCTTTGCAGCCAGACTCTAATAAACAAAGTTCACAGCGGAAATGCTGACAGGCTGTGATCAAAGTTTCACCCTCAGGTGTTGCTGTGATATATTGCTTGCTTACTAAAACACAGCAGTTCAAACAGCCTGGCTGTATTTAATTGGGATATATGGTATTTCCAACTCAGCTCCACACCAAAGAGGTTTCCCTTAGATCTTTCACTCTGCCATTGTTCTGCTATTTGCTCAGAAAAAAGACATTTAGGACACCAAGTTTTAGTGGCACAAGGACTCTATGACTATCCATAGCATCACCATGAGCTTTATAGGGGGCTACCCTGTGAGCACTCATCTGCTGTTTCCACTCAGAAGACCATCCTCTCCTCTTGACAGCTGTGTGGAGCAGCTCTTCCGCAGTGCTGGCTGAACGTAGAATCAGAGAATCACTTAGGTTGGAAAAGACCCTTGAAATCACCAAGTCCAACTGTAAATCTAGCACTGCCAAGTCCACCACTAAACCATGTCCCTAAGCACCACATCTACACATCTTTTAAACACCACCAGAGATGGTGACTCAACCACTTCCCTGGGCAGCCTGTTCCTATGCTTGATAACCCTTTCGGTGAAGAATTTTTTCCTAATATCCAATCTAAACCTCCCCTGGTGCAATTTGAGGCCATTTCCTCTTGCCCTATCACTAACATCTTTACTTCAGTCACATCAATTGCGTGTGCAACTAAGTGACACTAACAGTGCACCATAATGTAGTCTTAGTGTCTTTAAAATATTATACCAGAGAAAGAGAAAACCATCCAGATTATGAATTCTTGGAATTACCAACACAGTCTCTACCAGCCACCATTCAGGACTTTCTAGAATCTGGAGCAGTGCTTGGCTCCATACTCAAAGTCCACAACTCATTCTCTGAAGTTCAGATGTGCGTCTACAACTCTGGCCCTGCCTGACTGTTGGAGATACAACCTATGTCTCAAGGATGCCAACTGGATCTGAACTGCTCTAATGGTCAACCTGGGACTAGAGCTGAGAGATTTCTCTCTTTCAAGAGACCTCTGCGACAGTTAAAGGGAATAGAAGCAGAGTCTTTCAGGCAGTAGGATCTGGTCCTATCTCAGAGAAAGCAAGGGAAACCTTGCCTGCCAAGTGCTACAGACTAAACATTGTGCATCCAGGTTTGGGGTGAAGCCAACTCATTTTGAGTATTGTCATCTCTGTTCTCAAGACCATGCCCTTGGATGCTGCACATGGAGCAGAACTCATAAGATGGGTAGGGCACAAGCCAAATGCAGGACCATGGATCAGCATGGTTCTCTCCACACTCTTTCACCATTGAGTTGGGTAGGGGACAGCCATTGACATCTGAAAGGAAAGTCTTGGAGAAGACGATACTGGTGTTGCACAAGTGAGATGTCAGAGAGAACAAAGGACTTCTCAAGAAAGAATATTTGTTTCTTGCCCAGTTCTCTCACAACATCCCACCACAGTCCCAGATCCTGGTTCTCAGCCTTAGCCTTCTTAACCAAGCAGTCCAGACCCCACCACTGTCACCTTCCTCCATCTTTGGTCAGTGAATTCCCATTCCTAATCTGTTTCTACTTCTTGGTCCTACCATCTATTTGTGTTTTTCCTTTAGTTATGTTCTTGCCTTCTTTCCAGTTGCTCTGAAGAATTCATTGTTTACATTGTCTAGATGCCAGCAAGAATGTTTCTGAGATCTCCCATCCTTGACTTTTACCTGAGGCAGCCATTACTGGAGAATCCACTTTCTTTGATTTTGGATGGAGTATGTTCAGCCCGGGGTGAAGATGGTGCACACATTATTTTGGTCCCGGGCAGGAGATGTGAAGGGACACAACATGTGCAGCCACTCTGTGTGGACGAACAGCATCTTCTCTGCTCCACTCCAACTGCCCTGAGAAACTTTCACAGCACCTTAAATATGAGATGCATAGAGATATTAGTTTCTAAAATAAAAATGTCTCTACTTAGGATGGGAAAAGTAAGTGTTGTTTCAAGAGCTTCTAACCAGACCTAAATGAGAGACTTCTATAAAAACAGCAAAAAGCAATTCACAACTGAAAAGACCACTTTGTCTCCACTCCTGCGTTTTGAGTCACTGCTACAAACTCCTGAGAAATCAGACTTTTTCGAAAAGCAGTTTGTTAGCATTTTTTGTAATATGAACAACACAAAATGTTTTCTCAGTTCCTGTTCCCAGAATATGCTAAACTATTTTGACAATTTTTTTTCCAAAATTTCAGCCTTAGGCATATACCTGGAATATAAAATATCGGCCCAAATAGTTAAAGCTTGACAAAGTCTCAACATGTGGTTTTATAATAGGAAATATTGGGCAAACTTCATATTATGCACTATTAGCCCCATCTATTAAAAATATTTCCTTATGTGTAGCAAAGATCTTTATACAAACTAGCATTTGTAGATGTAGTCACTATTTCCTAGTGTGCAATAGCTCAGTAATTTTAACTTTTTCAAAATTACCAAGTGCAACAAGACAACATTAATAGAATAATCTCTTGATGAATTTAATTTTTTAAATGAAAGCTTGCTTTGAATTATGTTGAAGAAAAACGCATCTTTAAGTCAACTAATTTCCATTTAATTACATGGATATTAGTTAAAAACAGCTGAATAGACTTTTTATTTTTTAATTGTGAAAATTCTCTCCCAGGTTGAACTCTTCTATGCCAAGTTTCTGTGCCGAGCACATTTTTACGGTCTAGTTATAAACCCTAGAAAAACAACGTTTATAGGAAATGTTGACACAACCTTAACTAAAGTGGTGCTAGCTGACACCTCTATATTTTCAATTTGGGGATTTCTACTGGGAAAATATAAACGCTAATGCAGTAAAGGAAGCCAACTATAATAAACCCCTCATAGTTTTCCTGTTCACCCCATGAAGACCTACTTCAAAAAGCACCAACTCAGACTGGAGATGAGTTGAAGTTAACTGCATTCCTCTGAGGGTACTAAAAATTACCTGCAGGTAGTTCAGCCTTACAGTTACTTGCAAGATTTCAGTTTGGTCAAAGCCACATGAATATCCATTAAAAAATCCTGAAAAGAAAATGAGAATGTGCATAAGCTTAAAAAAGGGTGCTAGTCCATTTATATCCTTCCTAGCACAACATAAAAAGAGGAAAATAGACTTTATAGAGTCTAGTGAAACAAATGTAAGTACACACAGGGGAAAAATACGGAGATGGGAAGTGAAAAGTGAAGTTAGCTTACCTACCTGTAACTTTTAAGTTTGGCTTGCCTAAAGTGAATTAATAAAGGAAGGGCTGGGGCCTCTGCTTAGCCTTCTTTTAAAGGTGTTTGCATGGACTCATGAGCCAAGTAAGATTGGGATGATTGTCAGAATGGCTTCTGAGTCTTGGTGAACAAGATCTGAAAGTCTTGGGTAGCTGCCTCAAGAATGAAAACTGATCATGTTAGTGATATACTGGAAGTGATATACAGTGAGACAGCGGTGGAGGGAGGGGGTTGGAAAAGGTGGTAGAGTCATCTCAGAACTCAAATGTGAAATTCAGAATGAAAAAAAATTATATTGTTTATGGGTAAATTGTGCTGAACCAGCCTGATTGCCTTCTGTGATGAGATGACTGGCTCTGTACATGAGAGGAGTACAACAGATGGCATTTACCTGGATTTTTGCAAGATTTTGAAGATTATTTCCCATAGTGTCCTTGTAGCCAAACCAGGGAGATATGGACTGGATGGCTGGGTTCAAAGATGTGTGGTAAACTGGCTGAATCATCAGGCTCAAAGGATAGCAGTCAATGGTTCACAGTCTAACCGATAACTAGTTGAGGGGTTTTCTGGATTTAACAGTGGGGCTGACACTGTTTAATGTCCTCCTTAGTTATTTGGACAATAACGTATAATGCACTCTCAGCAAACTTGTAGATGATATCAAACTGGGGAGAGTGGTCAATATGCTGGAGGGCAGAGCTGCCATTCAGAAGGACCTTGACAATCTGGAGCAATGGGCCATGAGGAAACTTGAAGTTCAACAAAACGAAATGCAAGTCCTGCACCTGGGCTGAATTAACCCCATGTGGCAGAACCAGCTGGAACCAGCTGGCTTGGAGGTGGCTCCCCAGGAAAGGAGCTGGCAGTCCTGGTGGACATCGTGTTGAACCTGTCAGTAGTGTGCCCCATGGCAACAAAAGTTCATCTGCATACTGGCCTGTATTAGGAGGAGTAAAGCCAGCAGGTCAAAGGAAGTGACTATTCTCCCCTTGACACTCATGAGACCTGGTATGAAATTATGTGTCCAGTTTGGATTCCCCTGGTACAAGAGACATTGATAAGGTAGAGCCGGGAAGAAGGCCAGGAAGATACTCAAGGGGCTGGAGCACAAGGCACATAAGGTGAGGCTGAGAGAACTGACTTTGCTGAGCCTGAGGAAGAGAAGGATAAGGAGAAATCTTACTGTTGTCTTCAGTTACCTAAGGAGTGGCTATAGAGAAGATGGGGCTGACTCTTCTTGAAGCTGCACAGAAGAAAGATAAGAGGTAAGACAAACATCAGAATGAGAAATTCCAATTGGACATAGGAGAGAAAAAATCCTAGTGAGAATAGCTGAACGATGGCCAGGTTGCCCAGAGAGTTTGTAATAACTCTGTCCTTAGAGATATTCAAAGCTCAGCTGGACAAACTAATTCTGCTTTGAAGAGCAGGCTGGACAAACTGACCTCAAGAAGACCTTTTCAACCAAGACTTTCCAGTGTCACTTCTGGCATTTACTTACTCAGCGGAAAAGGAGCAAGTGGGACGGTGGCACTCTGAGCAGCAGCCTGCTGGGTTTCAGATGCCATTCAGATTCCTCCTTTAGACAAACTGCCTGTTGATGGAACTGGACACTTGCCTGCTTCTGAGAGTCCAGCCTTCGCTGGTTTTGAAGAAAGGCATGCTGAACTCTCTAGCAACATTAGAAAGTACTGACCTGACTTTTTCTTTAGTTGATATCATACATAACCTTCACCTCTTCAGAGGCAAACACTAGAAAGTTATGTAAAAAGCCAGACTGAATCATCCCAGTAAACAAATGCAAAACATATATTGACCCTGTCTTGGGCCTGTAATGACCTGCCCTTACACAGCTGTAACGCGCTCCATTTCATGCTGTTAACAAACTGTAGTCCTTTCTTTCAGTGAGACATTTGCTGCTTTTACCATTACTTTTGTGCTAAGTCTAATTGTCTATTAAGAAGGTAATTTGGGCTATACCCCAATTAAAGTCAGACATACCTAACCTTCTGCAGCTCCCAAGAGACCTTTCATTAAGGTACCTCTATGAGCAGAAGAGCTTTGGACGATGTTTTTTTTTTAACCTTGCTGACGTTTCAGCCATGCTGGCAGCAATTCATATAGTTTCTGCCCACTGCCACCTTCTTCTGTTTTCCTCAAAAGGTTTCACAAGATATCACAGTAACCTTGGCAAAAATGTGAAGTCTACTTTAAGGTTAATGCTAAGCCTCTGTAGTACCTGTCAGTACTAAATGATTGTTCATTTCCTGTGAATTGGGAATAAAGTAATAACATACGTCTGGTGAGCAAAGACACGTTGCTTATTTCTTTTTCTTCTCTGAGCCATATACTTTACCAGCTGTGAAACATCACCATGCAGAATCTCCAAATACCTTTGAGGAAAATTAAAACAAAGGAACAGAGGGCTGGTAGGGACCCCCTGTGTCTCAGAGCCCAGTCCCCCGCCAGCCCCAGGCCACATCACACGATGCCTTTCATCAGCTGTTCGCACTCCATCTTACAACCCCTTTTGTGCCCCCATACTTGCATTGGAACTCTGCTCTCTCCAGCGTTGATTGCTCGGCTGGCTGGATAACATCTTTCAGTTTCCAGTTAAAATGCATTCATGGGCAGTTTATGCCCATTTGTTCTTGTGCCAACAGTGTACTTTATCTTCAAAAGATCTTTTCCTTCCTTGATGTTTAACCTCTTGGTGTATTTATAGTGAGCAATGACATTCCATATTAGCTTTTGTTTTGCTACACTAAATAAGTCAAGATCTTCTGGCCTCCGTATGCAAGGTAGACTTCGCATTTTCCATCATCACAGTCCCTCTTTGCCGCCTTTGTTCCCAGGTCATCTTTGACCTAAGGGGCTATTGCTGGACACGGTGTTCCAGATAGGGTCTTACCGACTTACTAGTTGCTAACCATTTTCTCATGTAAATCATGCCAGAAGACTATATGCTAAAAGGTATACATCACCAAATGTACTAAATACACTGAGAAAAATCCAATTATAAACCTCCTCCTCTTCTTTAATGCAATATTTCTAAATGTCACATGCCTGTGGGCTTTGCAAGACAGCGGAGTTTTGATGGCAGATCCTGAAGCACACAACAGAGCCTAGAAAAGGAGGCTGAGGTATGAAAACAACAGCCATGGAAACGCAGTGACCAGAATGAAAAGAGTCCAAGGGAGAGGTGAAGTAGGATTTATTACTGCACTGCAATGGATGATAAAGGAGGTGATTAGAAATTAACTGTCAAATTCAATTCTTTATACTCTCTTGGCATGAAAAACACTTGAAACATAATGATACATATTTACATGAATAAAAATCTCAGCCTGTGGCATTTTCACAACATCTTTCATTTGAAAGCATTGAGGATGGCAAGTGAAATTTACTTTACACTGTAAATACTGTTTGCTTCCTGCATATCTCCAAGTCAGAACAATAGAAAAATGTAACCAGCATGACTAAGTGGAGAAAAGATCCTTTGCATTTTTCTCTACATGCACGGTCTACTCGGCTCTTGAGTAACTCAACATAAAAGTTTAAATTTTATGTTCTCATTGTTCTTTTCTGAGGCGTGACCTGAATAAAATGCTTGGGGGAAAAGACCTGAAACAAAGGTCTTATTAACTGAACGTTAGTATACAGTCTTTTATGGAATAAAATTTAAATGTATACATTGTTTATTATGATACTAAAATAACAAATTTCTTTAGTCTTTCACAGCAGTTCCAGAAATTAAGAGTCTTTTTCATGATTCCTGCAAGCACTGAGATATGCCCCAGTGGAGTAATTTTATTTAGTATCATACACCACATAAATATCATAGTTTTATCTGATGGTAATGAATCTTAGAAGCAAATAGTTCTTTTTCAGCCCTTTCATATTATGTTCATAAAGGTATGAGGGCAGCTCGAATCATTAAACATTAAACTGAAGGCAGCATTCGGAAGAGATCTGAGTGGGGACCTCCCAGCTGGATTAAATGTAATGTTCTCCTTGCAGAAAATGGCTAACTTGGCTGCACGCAGGAGGTTAGCTCAACCGCTCCTTTAGTTCCCAGAGAGAAGAAATTGTGGTTTGTGCAATTTTGCGTTATGGAAGAAGCAGATTCCCAGTCACTGCTCAGATGCAGTTGCATTAGGCAAAGTCTTTGTACCTTTTCTGCCCTTTGTGGTTCTCTAGACACAAGAGCGTTGTCTTTCTGCATGTAAATCTCTGCGTGTTTTGAAGATATTTTTCCTCCGTGACCTGCCTACTGGACTGGCTACAGCTCAGGTTACAGTGGTTTTCAATGGCCATTAAGCACATGCTGGTTCTTTTTCAGGCAGGAATGACCTCTTGAATTCGGAGGTGTAAAATGTAGCTACTGTGTTTACTCAGTTGAGGGACAAATCGTGCTCCACAGGTCTCATATTCTCAGGTTGGTTGTAAACCTTTTTGTTTTGCTTATACTATGTTCTGGGACTCAAATTTCTCACCCTTCTGGGGTCACTGCCTGTATGAGACTCTTGAAAAATACAACTGATTCAGTCCTAGTTCTGTGTCAAGTCACACATCCAAATCCATATGTCAGATTACGCATAAGGCCCGATAATGGAGAAAACTCAGCTGCACTGGAACAAAGTTGCTACATGGGATTGTCTTTTTTATTCTGATATCTTTGAATGAGGCTATTTCAGGAATTGAGAATAATTCTCTTGGAGCAACAAAGTTTATATAGCCAACATAAACAAACCTATGCCTGCTTCATGCCAGGGGAGGAGAGAAGGAGGTGATATTTCTTTTGCTACCAACATAGGCTCTTTTGCTTGAATAGTATTTTTGGCAGATGCTACCATATTTAACTTCCCACAATGGCACTGTTTATTTAAGGCCAATATAAAACATCCCTGGCCCTTCTCTTAGATTTTTCAGTCTGTTGCTTCACTTTCACGTATCCTTTTAAGCACATTTTTTGTGGTGCCTTTGGAATCACTACTCAGTGCCTTTAAACGAAATACTTCCAAGCAACAAGAACTCCATCTTAGCAGAGTAGGGAAATGAGCTGTACCAGCTACACTATTGCTCAGGGATTTCACTGCTTTCTGTACACCCTGTTCTCATGAGTATTTCAGAGGAACAAAATAACTGCCAGACCAGAGGTCTACCTAGCCAAGTACCTCGTCACCAGCAAAGCTCAGTTGTGATTACTTAGAGAAGAGCATAAAAAAAGTACAGTGGTGCTCTGCCTAATATGTACTTGAGCTTCTGGCAATTGCTGTGCCCAAGGCTGCACGGTTTTGTTTTATCAGGGTGACCTAGGAGAAATTAACTTCTGGTTTTTGCTCTCTGCATTTTTGTGGTATAGAAAATGTACCTGCAGCTATAAATCTTTCCCAGATTTGCATTTGATTTAAAATCAGATATCCGTAGCTGTAAAAAAAAAAGTTTCAAATCTTTATACGAAGTTTACCAGGTCCTTACAGATAATGGCTTATGGTCAGCCTCAGCTTCCTACAGAACATTGTTATTTTTCACCCATGATTTCAGGCTGAAGACTCCTTCTCTGCGTGAGTGCAGTGATACCATTTCTGTTTGTACCTGTTATGTGTAAGTTGCCGGTCTCTGGCTTTGCATACGCCGGAGCAGAACTGTGCTCACAACCAAAGCCACTGCCTAACAATACCCAGCTGCTCTGCAAGCTGCCACAGCTGCTGCTGAGCCACCACGGGCTGTCCCCTGTGAGTCACTGTGGCCACAGTCATAGGACACCTCTGTCCAGGAGCACCCTGAGGTGTGGGCTTGGGTGGCTGGAGCAGCCAGCACTTCCCTGCCTGCCGGGGACAGCTGGGGAATGCAGTCTTTACCTTCCTCTCCTATGGAAGCAAAAGTGTCAGGGATGGCCTTATAGTGGCCTGTCTGCATCCTGCCTAATGTTTCTCCCAGATGTGTTATTTCTAAACAGTAAATACTGTAGGTATTTAGGTAAAGCTCTGGCTTTGGATGCTCAGAGCTTCCAGCCATGCTCTTCTGTTGTTTTCCCCAGGTAAAAATATCGCCTATTACTTTAGCACCCTCTCCACCACCATTGCTTTTTTCTGTGTTTTCCTGTGAAATACCATGGGTGCCAAACACAACCCAAACAGCCGTCTGCAGAAACAGTGTCTCCCAGAGGAGGTGCAGAATGTGCACAAACATGTGCTCTGTTTTCCTAAGGACACCTGCCAGAATCCTGCTGATGCATCAAGCATAGGAAAATATTTGGCACGAGCCCTGTCTCCAAAGATTTCTTTCCTTGTAGGTAGTGGAAAGTATTCATTTTTAAACGTACTTATTTCATTTTTTTGGTTCTCTCTATATAAGTGAATGCTTCTGTCTTTCCCTGCTGCCGTGTCCAATAAGCACAGCCACTCGATGTTTTTCAGATCTCTCAGAGCACTTACCCAGTCCCATTTTAGCTCCTGCCTCAAGGTGCATGGCGTGAACTGTTGTCATGCTGCACTCTCTCTGCTCTGTCCCGTGCTTCTGAATTTCCTTCATCCCCAGAAGACTCCCCCTAATTCTTTTTCAGCTTTTTAAGTCCCTGGACTTTCCAATAAATGCATCTTCTTAATAGCACTAAGAATTTTTTAACCCATTAATGAGTACTGCTTTCACCGGTATACTCACAAATCGTGCTGAGGTGGTGGCATGAATAGAATATTAATAAACAAAGCATTAGCTTGCTCAGGAAGGACAGGCAAGATTAGACGGAATGAGATACACTGCTCTGCATTCAAGGGTACATATGTATGCTGGGAGATCCAGAATGTGGAGGAAGTTACAATTTCTCGGAAGGTAAAAGGGAAAAGAATATGAGGGGTTTAATTGCGAGGATTGCAAAATATCAGACAACAAAGACCTGAGGCTTTTTGTGTACAAAAAGCAGAATCAGCCAAAGAAGGACTTTGTATTAGAGATTTTAACAATCCAGGTATTCATTGGTGAAAGAATGCCACAGAATGCCGATGTCCAGTGAGTTCCTGGAATTACTGGCAATGTTGTTTTAAAAAGTGGAGGAAGGAGTCAGAAAACAGACTCTTCCAGATTTGATGCTAACCAGTAAAGAATTATGTGAGAGTGTGAAGGTGAAAGATAACATGTGTAAAAGTAACCTTGGCGTCACAGGATATATGATCCTCGGAAAGGAAACGAAGAAGAGCAAAAAACGGTGATGGACTAGACATGTGGAGGCTTCAATAAAGTACTAGATAGCTGGTAGCTAAGTGAACATAAGCAATAAAGACAGCTGTAAATTCCTCCAAGTGTTTCTAAGGACAGTAGTATACATTATTCCACATCAGAGAAACGATAGACAGTGTAAAAAGAGACCAAACTGGTCAAGCTATGATCATTCCTAATGTATAGCCAAAGGAAGTAAAATGAAACCAACTCAGAATACTCAGAGTGCTGAAAAAAAGTGGCCTGATCATGTAGGAAAAGAAATCTGTGCTTTGTCTTTTGTGATTCTGCTTCTTCTGATCAAAAATCAGATGCAAAGAGCAAGAGGCACGAGGCCAACAAGTCCAGCAGTAATGAGAGTGAATCTGGGGAAAGTAATCGTTTCTACTTAAAAATGAAGGAAAGCTATAAAGCCAAGAAGGCTGAAGTAGATAATTTTGCATCAGTTTTCACTCAAATGATTAGCTCTAACCAGCTGTCTAGCACAATTAGGACTGAGGGTTGCAGGGCTTAGAACAGAGAATACATTAAGGAATTCTTAGACAAGGTTAGGTGCTTGCAGATCATTTGCACCTGCTTGATACACTCCACCTGTGGATGGAACAAAACCTTGGTTAGAAAACTGTATCTAGAAAAAAAATCTATCGGCATTTCTCTGTTACAGTACAGGTACATTTCTGGAGGGCTTCCACAGGGATGTGTTCTGGATCATTTTCTGCCTGATGTCTTTCCTGAGGACCTGAATAATGCAATATATTTAATAAGTCTGCAGACGACATGGAGCTGGAGGGACTGAAGATGGACTGCATAATGGGATTAAAATTCAAAATTATCTTGAAGAAATTTATTGAAGAAATGACCTGCAGAAAATAGAATGAAAATGAATAGGTCCAAGCTCAAAGCCCTACATTTGTGCAAGAATTATCCCCTAAAAAATACAGGTTGCAGGGGCCCCTGGCTACCTGTCAGCTCTTCAAAAAGAAGCCTGGAGTTTAGTGGGTCATGAGCTGAGCAGGACTCAACACAGTTGCGCTGTTTCAAAAAGGCAGACTCCATACTGGACTGTGTAAACAGGAGTATAAGTTACCAGGCATAGGAAGGTTTTCACCTGCTCTAGTGAGCATTGCAAGGGCATCATCTGGAGCATCATACCCAGTTTTAATCAGTGCTCTTCAAAAAGCATGGAAACTACTTCAGAACAATCCAATGGAGACCAACATGAATGATTAGTGGTAGGAAACACAACCTGGGATGAAACTCCAAGAGAAACACACTAGCACAACCTAAACAGCATAGAGGGAAGATAGAGGGAAAAGGAGCTATACGTAGTAAATATTCCCAAAAAGATAAAAGGTCCCATTAAAAAAAGAAATACTTTTTTTTTTTCAAAACCACCGGCTTACATTATAGCAAATTTTATAACTTCAGCATTAGGTAAAACTTTCTAGTGGTAAAGAAGTAGAGAGCTAGATTAGATTATTTGTGAACAGGGAAATCACAGAATTTCCATCACTGGAGGCTTTTAGGAACAGATGAGACAGACAACTGTCAAAATTCACCTAGAAATAGCAGGTAAAGCGGAGGGCTACATGACTATCTTTCTAGTCATATGTTCAATTTTATGGAACTGTGCTGCATTTATCATTTAATTTTGCAATTTGTTTACATGCTCCCTTTAGAGGGAGTTCATCACACAGAGGCCTAAATCTCACTTGTTTATCACTTCCTTTCTGTGGATTTTTAGTGTTAATATTCATGACGGTCCTGCTTTGACTAGTGTACCTCTGTCCTCCTTAGGATTTGGAACTGTCCCACTTGCTTTCAGGTTTATAGTCCCTGCATTTTAGACGACAATATTTTCCAGTGATCCTACCAAAAAAATCCTCTGAACTGGAAGTTCTGTTATTGCCCTTTCCGTCCCTGCTGGGCATATTTTCCTGCCACTTGGAAACTCTTACACAGTGATGCTGTCCCTTAGGTCTTGCATTTTATTCCATGGATCAGCATTACTTTTCCCTATGTTGTCTGCACAGAATATAGCTCTATAGACTGTTTTGAGGGACACTAATTCTTAGCATCAGTCATGACTATGTTACTCCTTTTACATGGTCAAACCCATTCTAACTGTGGTAAATAAAATTAGGAAAGATGACTTGTGTCACCATTTCTATCCCTATGCTATCATTCCTAGACAGATGATCTTGAACAGGTACTTGAAAAAAAAGGGGTATTTTGAGACTAGATTAATGGTAAGCATGTTCAAAATTTTAGGATGGTGGGTGTTTTCCTTTCAAAATATAAACAGGAGAGTGATTAGAAGAATGAAGGGTGGTGGCAGGAGCACATGGCTTGAAAGTAAATTAATGGCACAGGGGCAGGTTTTGTTAATCTTTAAGATTTTCACTGGAGTAAGCTGCAAGGTAAGAAAGAGAATCAGGAGGATCTGGTGACTGAGAACAGCTCCTCCTTTTTTTCCTTAACCCCACTCTTCTCAGCAATTAATTCTTAGGGATTTTGACTTGTGCTCAATTTCCCTAGCAGCAGAGTTCATATGTACTTGATTACTCACACAGGAGACAATTTAACCATGAAAACCCTGTATGTGAGGGATTAGCTGAGGGCAAAGTAGGGCTCTTAAACTCTTAATGTAAGTATAGTCATGACAGCACAGTTTGATTAAATCGAAACATTTCACTTGGCAAAGTATAGATTTAATTGTAATAATTTTAAAGGCGTCAAAATGGAAGGGGTACTCATTTCACTCAGTGCATACTGTCTGCACATCTGTCTCCCTGAGGGGAACAGTGAACAAACCCTGCACAGAAAAAAAAAAATAAACAGTTGCCCTCCTGTACATCATTCTTCTGGTACTTGCAATTGTTATGGACACATCTTCATGATTTCCACAAATCCTATTACACCTCATATAGAGAAATGAGGTTAGTGATACAAAGTTTTATTTGAGAAGCAAGACATGCTCTTTGTCTGCGGTAAGATAAAATATACTCATAAAAGTGTTAGAAGTTCTTGTTTATTTCCTGTAGATATAAAAATAACTTATTTGTAATGTCATGCAAATGTTTTTCAAGATACTACTGCCACCTTTTTCACATTGCAACAGTTTCTCCCCTGACCATGCTTTTCATGCTTAATTTTTATGTTTACCATCAGTCATGCAATTCCAATGGACATATGATTTGATTTTTCTGCTACATAAACCAATTTTACATCAGTGTAGTTCCAGTAACTGAGGTTACTCACGCCATAAGAAAAGCACCAAGCCCTTTAAAATTTCCTTTAGTTTTTCTTTCCTAAAGTTCTTTGGCCAGATTCTTCGCTGATTTAATTCTTCTCTGTTGTCTTCAGCACAGCTTTTTTGACTTACTGTATTAGCAAAATTTGCCCTTCGTTGTTACAAGTTAACTTTTAAGTGAGGCAGTTAAAACTTCTGCTGTGCTGTTTCACTGAAATCTTTCCTCTGGGTTGAACATTTTTGGCTTTTGTCCTGCCCTCATGGGCACCCATGTGATTTGCTAAAATAATTTGTATGATATTGGAGGCCCAACTTGCAAGATAACTGCCTAAAAATAATCACCTTGAAATCAATGGACCGTCTTAAGAAACCTGGTTTATACGTTTTATGTGATGTGATAAATTACTGCTGCACTGCATTAAGAGTGAGTGACTCAGGTGGATGGTATGAACTGCTTTATTCACCAGCTAAAAATCTGTTCTCTTCTGCCTCACTTCTGCCTCGTAGAGAGGGGAAAAAAAGCAAAGTAGATTCCTGACTAGTTCTGACTCCTGTAACCCAGAGAACAGCCCCACAGGTGTGTGTGGAGGCTGAGAAAGTGTGCAACCCTCACCCCTTTACAATTGCTCACGATTTAAAAGCCAGTCAGCCGCAGGAACAGGAAGAGAAAAGGTCACAAGAGGACAGTGTCCATGGCCAGCATCAGGTTTCAGAGTAGGAACCATAAGGGAGAAAATGAAAAACATTTGGACTTAATTAAGGCACTTATCTGGAAAAATGAGGAACAGTTGAAAGCTGCAGAGTTGGGGCATTGAACAAACTTATTTTCTTGATTGCAAAGTAACTTTGCAGTAGCTTCTGCTACTGAGAATGAGGAAGGAAGAGGTTGGTAGAAACTGTGTCTCCGAGGTCTACTCTGGAGCGCTGGCTTTATAGTGCAGTAGCGTCAATAAAGGCAGAAGAGGGAGGACAATAGGAAAGGGGTCTGGGAGAAAATGGCTTACATTGCTCAGAGCTTTGACCCTCAACAGATAATGCTTTCACATCTCTGAAAATGTGTATTTCTCCTAGAAGTAGCTTTTCAGTTGTCACCTTATATTTTCTGCTAGAAAATTTACCTTGTCCTTATACGTAGTCTATAAATAGCCAGTAAATCTTGAGTTATATAAAATAACACTGTGGATAATATGCACATATTTTCACTTGTATTTATCTCATAAAAAAAAGAGAAAGGTGATGAAGACAGCTGCACAAAATGAGATGAGAGAAGACAAGATTCTGGGGTAGCTCCTACCCTTTGCAAGGCCTATCTATACTACAGCTTTAATGAGGTAAAGGCAGGGATATCTGACAGTTCCAGTCCTCTGCGTTTTGCACAGTACAACACTGCTGACGAACAAAATCAGGGGATTTCCTTACACTTGGTGGTCTGCTCATGCTTCAACATGGAAAGCACATCAGAAAAACTAGAGTTCTGGGCATCCCAGACAGGCAGACACTGAAAATGTTCAACTTCAAAGGTTATCTTTTCATCTGCTGTAAAGTGGCATAGCTGTTCATCTGAGTAATGTAGTGCTGCTCAATATGGCAGTGGTATAAATTTACCCATTAGAAGCTGTATGCACCTGTATGAGGTAATTGAATAAACAGGGATTCCAGTTAAATGAGAGTCAAAACGGATGTTGTGTGTCTAAATGCATGATTTCTTTTCTTCTTTATGGCCAAAACAAAGACTAAGAAGAAACATATTCTGTACATCCGCAGAGGCTAGGGCAGATTTGCTACAAGACTGGGTAAACATGGCTTACACAAAGCTTTCTATGGAAAGACAGGTTTCTAGCCCAGAATTCAGGAGAGAGTGGTGCTCATGAGTAGGAAAAAGGAACGCAGCAGTTATTATTTTATATCAGCTGGCTTCTTCCTTTTAGAGTCCCATTTAATGGAGAAAACTAATTTTCAGTATAATCAAATGAAAAGTTGGATATTAGACTTTTTATCCTGTTCTAGTTTCTATCTGAAATTTCTTGGCTTTACCAGTTTGAGGACCCCTATGGTCACATCCTTATCTACTGAAATCTGGCTCCCTTAAGAACAGAGTGATGCTGACTTATATCATTTAGGGGTATGGCCCTCATTCCAATATGTCTTCAGTTGAGTGTGGGGCCCAGATTCTCCCATACATTTCTTCATATGAAGCTGTCTGGGCAAAACAGTTGCAAACTGTGCATAGAAAGCTGCTCAAGTACCTGATGGTCACCTCCATCTATTTTGCATAACACCTAAAGACAAGGTAGTGCAGAATCAAAAGCAACATCTTGTTCCCTACCATGTCAGACGGGAAAAGCACAGAGCATGGATGTCTACTGAGGTAAAAAAAATTGTGTAATAACTTGATATTATTAAGAAAAATGAAATATAGCTCAATTTTCGATAGAAATACGTACTATTCAGTAAGTATATTTAGATGCTTGTGGGTCTCACATGAAAGTTCCCTTAAAATTACATTTTGTGGCAATTCTTTCTAAAAACGGCTGTGGTGTGCAGTAAAGAGTATAGTTTTTCCTTTGAAATATCTGTGTCTGCAGTGGTATGAAAACAAAATCCCACATCAAAGAATACAGTCCATGTTAGCCCTGACCCACAGACAAAGGATATTTATGCAAGAGGTGCGTGGGGTTTTTTTCTAAGCAATGCTTTTCCATTTTGTTCTTTTTGAATTGCAAATATTTTTCTCTTGTCTTGTTTCCCCATCACTGGTGAAAAGTGTTCCCTTTCAATCTTAGCAGAGAACTGGAGAGGTGTGCCAAAAGCCCCACACTTGCAATTGAAGAGTTGCTTTCATGGTTCACTACAACTTGGTAGAGGTTATTCTGGTACCATTTAAGCCAGACTTATGCTGATGGAACATCTCTGGTCTTTTTGAACTCAGGGCAAAGACTGACTTGAAGAATGGCCAAATGAAATCACCTTACAGAGAAAGCATTGGAAATACCTTTGTTATTTATACATTTGACTTAAGCCAAGTAATCTAATTGTTCATGAATTTCGGTTAAGTACGTCCCAACTGATGCCACTGAAGTCAACCAAGTTAATCTTGTTTTACACACGTGGGATTGGGATCAAGATGTGTCTGAAGACTTTTTTTGTTCATTAAACTGGAAGAAGTGAAACTACAGGTTCTTATTTACAGCTGAATAAGGATGTAAAAACAAGAGTAGATGTGAGGAGAAAGGAAGATTACAGTGAAGCCCTCTAAAATGTCCAGACTACTATGGAGCAGCTTCTGTTGCTGCTGCCTCTGCCAGTCTGTACAGTTACACAGCCTCCTTATGTTTCCTTTCCAAAAGCCTCGTCAAGGAAGTTTCTGCCTTTTCTTATGTTACCTTGTTCACCTAGAATATCACCATGCAGGTTTTCTAGTCCTTTTTAGCTCTTGAGAGGGTTGGCAGCATTTTAATGTTTGTAAATGGTATCTGTGTGGGACAGCTAGATGGGAACTCCTTTTTTTTTAACCTCTACTGCTGTGTGAGGCAAATTGAGCCATATGTGCCAGGCAGTGATCATTACTGCCCTGCCATGCATGTGTGTGGACTGCTGCAGGGGCCCTGGGCTCAGTCCTGTCCTTCAGAAGTGGTACGTTTAGTTCCATCTAGGAGTCACTGAACACAAACACCTAGAAGGCACCGCCAGAGCAAATGAAGTGGAAAAGGTGCTCCCAGAAAACAGTGGACACAAATATCTCCCCTCTGCTTTCTGAAGAGATGCCAGTTCCTCCTGTGTATACACCTGGTAGAACAGCACCGCTCTGAGAAACATCTCAATCTTCCATGGCAACCAGCCCAGAAGCTGATCTGCCAGCCCCAACCTGCTTAACCACCAGCAGGCAGTAAGTGGGGGCAGCCTGCTTCCCAAAGAGCAAGAGCAATCTATTTCTTCTCCACTGTGGGCAACTTACACACTGCTGCTCTGGCGCTGCAACTCTTAGGTGACTTCCAGGACACAGATTTCTTGGAAGTGTCCTTTGCCT
The DNA here is from genome assembly GCF_036013445.1 of Caloenas nicobarica. Classification (NCBI taxonomy): domain Eukaryota; kingdom Metazoa; phylum Chordata; class Aves; order Columbiformes; family Columbidae; genus Caloenas; species Caloenas nicobarica. The sequence goes on from NC_088246.1 coordinate 16,572,118, forward strand.
TTCTGACATTCTGCTAGGAGGCCTGGTCATCCGAGTTTTGCTTCCCCACCTACCCCAGGAGTCCTGCTAGCTGGCCGAGTCCACAAGCGTGTCTCATATCATGTGCAGTGATTCCAGAAAAACAGCTCTTCAGTCTTCATTTTCCTGCTCCTTGTCCACTAAGCACGTTCCCATATTCTCAGCAGCCCTACGAAACTACGTGGCCGAATCCAACTGCCTGCGCGCCTGCCAAGGCATGTGTGCCCTGACAGACACGCTGTGGCACCCAGAAGCAGAAGTGGCACTGACAAAATCATTAGATGCCAGCAGAATAATCATGGGAATTGTTAGTTTTTAGTGCAGTGCCTGAATTCCTGCAGTTTCTGGTAGGTGTCCTGGAATTCACTGTTAGAAAAAACACTATGGAACTGCTTCACGGAATAGTAAAGTACTCCTTTATATAGACATAGAGCTGTAGAGACTGCGTGATTAACAATAAAAGCACCTTGACGGAGGAAAAAAAGAGGTGGTATGGGTGCACTTCTGCTTAATAAGGTTTAATTACTGCACTTTCAGTAAATTAATAAACTAATCCAATGGAACAACCCCAAGTAGACATATCCATGAATTTCTCACTGATGTTCCCCATGGGATACCTACTCTTTGCATGTTTCCTATCTATCATTTAGTAAAAAGGACTTCTAATTTTGTACGCTTTATTCTTCAGCCTGTTCGGACTAAGAGTACCCCTAAAATAACTTTGTTTCATTCTCTCTTCTGTAGAGAGAAAAGCTTTTACGTTAAAAGTCAAAACAGCCCTTCTCCCATATTCTGCTTTTGTGTTGTGTATATACTGGTGTCTTGAATTTTACCAACACAAATTCAGAGACATGATCTCTCAGCATGGGGGAGAGATGTAGTTATTTATACATAACATAGAACACACTTTGGTGTGTGTTCCTAGATAAATATACAAAAAAAGACAACTACCAACTCAACAATATCTCCTGAAAAATTAACATCCTCAATTCAGTGACATTTTTCATTGTGCACCTTCATTTGGCTTAGTATGCTCTGCATGAAAGCATCAGACAGTTACTAAACTTCAGCTTTTACCTCCTGTTCCTAGGTTGTTGGGTTTTTTGTTTGCTTGTTTCTTTGTTTTTGTGGTGTGTTTTTTTTTTTTATTTCAACATAATTCTGACTACATTTTCAAATCTAAAGCACCTAATTTATAAAAATATTAAGCAGACATTCACATACCTTTTTCTCAGATTCACCCACTTCACTATGTAGGACTACACTTATGTCTTAAAGGCTTGAGTGTCAATATCAATTAGTGATGTTTCAAATAACCTTTTTGTGTGACATTTGGGAAAAAAATGGTGGTAGCAAAATTTACACTTTCTCCTTGTTCCTTCCAGGTGTAAATCAAACTTTGACTCCCCCACACTCAGCCTGTCTTTCAGACGTGTAATTTATACCCATTACATTTCATTTCTAGATATGATGCTCTGACTCTCAGTTTCATGTAACTTAAATTGTATAATATGCATGCTCATGAATTAAAAGATAGGTGTTGCTTTTTTTTAAAAGGAAATAAACAGCAGGATATATGTTATTATCAAAGAGAGCTTTATTGAATTATTCCTTTGACTATGGTATGAAACATCCAACTGTAAATCTCAGGAACTCAAGTATGAACTCAAGTATGAACAAATGGACTAATAAAACACTTTTCTGACCAAAGTTTCATCTATTCCAGTGTCCTATCTCCTAGAAGATACATAGGGGAAGTGTATTACAAGAAAAGCATATTTCGGTACTTCTTTAGAATACTGTCCCACCTTCCATAATTTGTGGTCCTGGGGCTACATAACCCAGAGCTGATTTTCTAGCATGTATGAGCCCTCCCTGGATTTTTGCATTTGTTCTCTGAAGCCAGGTAAACATCTGAATGCATCTGAAAGTGCAATCAATAGAAGAATATACAGTGAGCCAAATGAATTGGCAGTCTGTTGAATGCCGTTGGTAAGATGGCTTTATATGTTGACTGTAGTTCCTAACTGATGTTGCATTTTTGCCCTCCTTCCTTGCATGCTAACTGAAAGAAGGTCCCTCCTGTATACCCTATGACTGAAATACATCAGCTTCTAGATCTGCTCAGCACTACGTCCTTGTCCAGTTCTCATAGTCCTTATGTTTCTACAGAGAAATTTAGCTACAGTTAATATATTTTGGTATATATTATTATATTATTATTGTATATATGAATATAAGATTATAATTAGAATATAACATAATATACTATGTATATTATACTGTATTACATATAGTGTATTGTCACTATTTGGCTAACACGTATCTTTAGCTTTATTCCATGACTGGAAATTCTAGCTAGATTGCTTGTGCCAAACAAAATTGCTCTCCTCACTTATTTCCCAACAGGTCGTGCTGCTCTGGAACCTGGCATGGGAGGAAGCAGCCGTGGGAGACCTCAGCTGGAGGTCCAGCAAGCCCTCAGCACGGAAACAATCCCAGTAGCTTTCCCCTTGCAACTTGGGTGCATCTATCGTATAATGATCATGATCTGTCTCACTCCTTTGCTGTTCTCTGTACCAGAAATATGAGATTACTGAGACCAAGCATCTCCTTTCGTATCTCTTACATCTGCTAAGCAGTTCAGTGAGTACATCTGATCTCCATTTGTGTTCTCGTTACTATGTGGATTATAACTGGTAGGAATTCCCTAGGATATCCTGCATTCTTCTTGTGACATATTTTGCCCTTTACTCAGGAGACAAATTACCAAAATGGTTCAGTTTCTTTCTATTCAGGACACAGATGTCTTGGCACAGGACTTGCACTGAAGAGTCACAGCTCAGTATTACCGGCCTTTTCCTTCCTCTCAACTGCCGGACTGCTCATGGCCAAGAGCTGGACTGTCGCAGGCCCTATAAGCTTCTTTTCTAAACCTGGCTGCTTAAGGAAATGAGACATTTGCAACATTGCTTTTCATCTGTATTTTTTTTTCTGCCTGTCAGTGCCCTGCCACTAACATAGGAATCCACTGGGAAACCCCATCTGCAGGAGCAGAGTCTCGAAGCAAATTATGTTCTTACTGGGTTTGCAGCAATAAGCAGGTAGGGGAGAACAGCGAGCTAAAACAGTGCCATTGTGGGGGATTATTGGACATAAATTGTGCTGTATTTTAGGTGGCAGCAGCTGGCTGATGAGCCAGCAAGCTCATAGCATCCTCACTGTAGTAGTGGTGCCCCTTGCAAAACTGGAAGCATCAGAATGGTCCTGAATGAGACTGAGGTGGACAAATGTGTGGGAAATCAAGGTTCAGGAATGTTAAGACTGTTGGAAAAACTTATTTTCTTGCCTTGTGCTGTCCTTTTAAGAACATACTGTTTATGGTTTTAAAGCTAAAATCAGGTTTTGTGTTAGTATAACTTTTCTATTTGAGGATCTCAGTGTACTATATGAGTGTTAGATTATTGTCGCACATGCCTTCTGAAATTAGGCACAGTATTAACAAGTAAAACGTAAACTGGCTTTGCTCATTTAAGGTATAGCTCAAGCTTTTCCTTGGTGGGCCTTATTCACTAACACTTCTTTTAATATACCTATGTACAAATAATACATGTGAAAAATAAAATAATAGTACATAAGTCAACTATGTAAAATACTCAGATAATAAACTATGAAAATTATTAGGCTTCTTCACCATTGATTAAAAATGATGATAGTTGTTTTCATATACATGTATGACATTAATCCTAAAAGGAGCAAGTATGAAGAATAAATTTTGAATGCTTTTAAACATACTGATTTTTTGGGGGATTTCAGAGGACAGCCTTTTGTTTAATTGTATTTCTGGTCTGTTGCCAGGCTGTCACTATCCCCTACAGCTGAATCTCAACATCAGAGGCTCTCCCCTGGAGCTGCATCTATAGACATTAAAGATTCAGAATCATTACATACCTTAAGCTAGGAGAGACAGGGGACTAGGTCCTAATTACAGCTCATGCCCATTTAAGGTTCCTTAAGCTTAATGCAGAAGCCTTGATGCAAATGAAAATCAGGTCCTCATTCACTTCAAAACTACTCACAAAAAAGGTTAAAATTCTGTTTAACTTCCTCTTCTTATCAAAGTCTTGGGAAAAGAGAGCCTTTCACAAGCACTGAGGCACTACATGTTTTATCTGAAATCTGCCATTTAAAAAGGACGATTGATTTTTCCACATTAAGGGCAAAATAGCAGGAGATCTGCACCTCGCTAACTCTCATGCTCACACCTGCTAGCAACAGAGAAGCTCACTATTCAAATCAGAATGAGATTTCTGGGTTTTAACTGTAGGACTTGCAAGGCTCAGTTCCTTTGGCCTCGTCTTAAATGAAAAGCCACAAATTATTTCCCCATGTGACTTCAAGTTAGATCTTTGCCAAGGCCATGGGTCACTTGATTGCATCCAGAAGTCTACTCTAAACTTAGCTGGTGATGTGTTGATGTGATGAGGTTTCAGCACATGATATTCCATAGTGACCAAAACTCATTCCCATGATTTTTTAATTCAGTTGGGGAATAGGAGTACATAAAATCTGAATGCAATTTTCGGCTATATTTTTCCAGAAATGCAAGCATTTATGAGGAACTTCGATTTCTCACTTTTATCTGTAGGACACAGAGTTATTCATGGAAACAAAACCCAAAACTGCCACGTAGACACGCTGCTGTGAAAAAAAAAAAAAAAATTCACTAATTACATGTGGAGTAAGTGAATATAATAAAACCTCTTGGTAATATGCCTGGCCACTGTGGGACAAGAGGTCACGCTTCATGTGCCAAGAATGACAGCGTGATGCTACAGGGGTTTGAGAACCAGTCGCAGAGTCAGTTCTCTAGTTCGGTGACCTCACTTCAGTCGGAACTGTGTAAACACAGAAGTCGACCAAATAAATTCAGATGTATTTATAGGTCCCTTGTGTAGTGAAGTACACTGAAGACAAGGGATGTAGAAATTACAGATTGCCAGTAATGGTACAAGAAAACAACAACAAACACAACTTTAAATATATATTATATAGAGCAGACAAGAAAAACAACCAATCAACCAAACATACAAAAACTACTTTGCAGAGAAGACTGCTAGCAGCTTGGTGACACTCAGCTTTTCCATACCAGATCCTTCTCCTACCTGGTTTGCCTCTAAGAGGAGCCTCCATGTCTCCATCTTATTTAACATTCTGGGCAGAACAGATTGGCCGGGGTCCTCTGAGAAACCTTGCAATAACAATACGGCTTCCCTGCCTCAGTGCCTAACCGGAAAAGGAGAATATCGTTTTCTTGCTCACTGGGTATTGTACAGAGAAAGTATTTGAATTATTTCTTTAAAATGAAAGAAAGGAAATACTAAGTAAGAACTGCTTTAAAGGCATTAAAGAACTATTTTATATTTCTTGAGGTTAAAATGAAGAAAATTCTTTGCAATCCAGTCTCTCACACATCCCATTCCTATACATTTTGCAGAGACCTATAGGATGATGTAAAACAAGTCCCGAAGCAACAAAGACGACAGCAATTTTCCCTAAAACCACTGGTTTATCTTGTGATTCAAGAGCAATTCTCTCACCCTCAGCTCTGCAGCCAGTGCTGCCTGTTTGCCGCCCGTGGGCTCTCGGGACGTCCTGTGCGAGCTGGATCCTGGGACAACCAGCTGCAAGAGGGGAAGACCCAGTGAGCAAGTCTTCTGCATTATGGAATGGAAACAGAGACACATACCCCAGCATTACAGCACAGACATATTGCAAAAACACAAAAATGAAGATTTTAATGAGAATGCGTAGCAAACCATATATAATAGAAAGGTGTATCCTGGCCACGGGTCGGATCACCAGGTGTGAAAAGGAGGGCTGTCCACAGGATTCCTGCTCCGGCCACTGCCCCGAAGAGTCTCTGTGAGCTGGAATCTTCATTCAAAGGTTTATTTATATGAAGCATCTCTTCATCGTCAGGGTAACAGCTTCAGGAACTCAACCAAAATTCCAAGCAAAAATAACTTAACCCTTCAATCTCCGAAACACAGCATTCTCTGTTGCTAGAGAGCATTTCTATAAAAAGATATTATATATAGTGGTAAAGTATTTCCTGGATTGCAGTCACAAAGGGCATTCTATACTTTTTTTTTGAATAAGAAGCTGTATTTGGTTTTTTTTTCAGGCTTCTAGTGTTTGTGCTTCTTTTCAGGCTTCACTGATAGTGCTACAGGAAGTTTCGTAGCAAATATCTTTTATTCCCTGGGATGCGTAGCAGCTGAGCTGGCTGACAGACTTACAACTCTGCACATTTTTCAAATGTTTCCTTAACTGCTTTTTAGGAACAGCTATTTTTATAAACCTTTTGTGACTTCTAAGTTGTCAAACCTTTATGGAAATTTCTTTCCAAATGAATACAACACAGTCTCTTCATTGCTTCAGAATCTTTAATTTATGTCCTTCCCATTCAATCTTGCATTTATTTTCAGTTACCCCTTCGCCATCTTTGTTCTGTTCATGAAAGCTTATTTTTCTCATATTTTTAAGTGTCATTTCATTTTTTCTGTCCTCCCATTTAAAAAATATTTTATTTATGTACTTGTATCTCTTATCTTGACTTTTCCAAAAATATCTGCTTTTTTTTTTTTGTCTTCCCATTATTATAGTTCTTTGTAGAGTCTTTTTAGTCCACAGCAGTAGTAAAAAATATTTTGATGGTGGGAGAAGTGAGTTTATGTCTTCCTGCTTGCAAGCCTGCAGGTTTCCTCTCAGTCAGGCAGATTTCCTTGGCTTCTCACTAAGAAAAACAAAAAAAGAGACAGAACTATGTGTTCTTGGCTTGTCATATTATTTTATTACCTTGAAGGACAGAGATCAACTTGTTTGGCATAAAATAAAAACTTTAGAACAAACAGCTTCATTTTTTTAAAAATCATTTTTATTTGGCACCAGTCGAGTTTCTCATGTTGCCGAAATCTATTGCTGTCTTTGAAAAATCAGTCATCCTAAGCTGGTACAAAATCAGTTCAAAGAGAGATTTTTCTTACTTTTTGATTTCTTAGAAGCTTTTGAAAGTGTCACCTCAAAAGAAGGATAATAAATACTTAAAATATGTTCCTACTCTCTTCTATGAAGCAATTATAATAGATATAAGTTCTGGCCTTCCAAATATCACAACACAAAAGCTATGTTGAAAGAATATTAGGAAGTTGAGAAATCCTGAGAAGTTAAGAGATGCCAATCAGAATTATTTTGGCTTTTGTGCACTTACGTATGATGATATTTGTGTTCTGTTTATGGCCAGGTGGGTGAGTGACCATATGGACCTCTGCTGTTTTGGCTACTGGGCTGACCACTAGCAGTGAAGGGTTCTCATCTCCTGTGCAAATGAAGTTGTATGTTTTTCACCTTTAGTCTGCAAATACACATTATTGTAAGGGGAAATAGGTCTTCTTGTGTCATGGTCTTCTTGTGCTGTCGGTTTTAAGATAAGATCGAAATTGTTATCTGAAAACCTCTGTTGGGTGATCCCATAACCCAGGAGGTACCTGACCTCCGAAGAACTGGGATTTATCCACTTGAGGTAGTTGCCGTGAGCTCTTCTTACAGTCAGAGAAGAAACAGGAACTTCCAGAGCACCATTGATCCATCTGAGAGCTTACAAGATAAACTGCTGCCCAGACTTCTCTGACATCCATTCACTCTGAATTTTACGCAAAGGTGTTTCTCAGTAACACACTAACTGCCCTACCAATTGCTGGCAGCATTTGTTTCAGATTTTCTTCTCATGTTTTCTAAGCTGCATCTTCTTAGATTTGCCCTGTTCCTTGGATTTTTCCCTCAAATTTATTTTACTTGCTTGTTCTGCTTAGTTGATTTGGATCTTGGCTTCTTTATTATCTTAATTGGCATTTATCTTTTTCTTTTTTTTTTTTTTTTTCTGAAGAGCAGTGTTTCAGCATTTTAAAGGTTTGACAGGTTAATGATGACAAAAAGGAATATACTTAAACCTCATTATATTTTTAAACTTCAAAGAGTTTTCCTCATATTTATTAATGTATCTTCACAATATTTAAGTCAGAATTACCGTTGCTGTTTCAAAGCTAGGGGAACCGAGGTGCAGACATTAAAGCCTAACCATCTTATTAACAGGTACAAATAGCCAGCAGGAGGCCTAATCTGTGGGAAGTAGGAGAAGTCTGGTACTTAAAGGTTTTCAAAGCTTGTGTTTGGTGTTGTCCAAGTTCCCCAAACCCTTTGAGTCTGTGCTCTAGTGCCATGAATTTAAGTATGTTAATCATCTTTAAAAAACCATAGTATTCTCAAAGGCTGCTGTAGTACTCCAGACTTAACTACCTAAACCAAAACTAACCTAAACTATTCTCTACCTGGTCTAAACCAAACTACTACTCGGCAGTAATGCCTTCACCCCTTTATTACACGTATTGGCATTTACGCTTCCGCTGATATACAGCAAAAGCATTACTTTGCAAACATTGCTACTGATGACATTGACTTTGCTAAATATGAAGAAAATTGATGTGGGCTCTCGCAGTATGAATTTTTTTAGCCAGCTTATTACCCTAAACTACGAATTCTAAGCAGTGCATGTTGATACTGTACATCATAAAATTCTTAATCATGTAGGTATACTCTCCAGTTTATGTCATAATCCACTACCACTTACAATTTACAAATGACAGAGAATATTCTCTACAGAGCATTTATTCTAAATCATTAGTAACACAATTTTTAAAACAGTATCTCTGTCCATTGTAGGTTGTAAACAGATGAAGTAATATCTTCATCAGGTATCATAGCTTCCATTTTTTCAGTTGTATTAATTGTTAATTGGTTACTAAGTTCTGTTTACTTTCAGTTCTAAGTGTAAACTCATTCTATTACTTTGCTTTTAAGAAAAACTCATTCACAAAAGCCTGTAAAATAGAATTGAGGTCACTGATACACTTTTTCATAAAATATTCAACAGTACTTCAGAATATCATAACCTAGGATGCTGAGGCGCTAATCCGCACAAAATATTGTTTTCAACGAGTTACAAAAAATTATTTTTCCCAGCATTGTTTTAAAATGATATTCCAGATTGACATTAATTAGCGCTGCTGCAGTTTCTATAGTTTATTGTGAAGTGAGGTTTGAGGAAAATTAATATACTCTCTATTAGGAATAACTGATCTTTTCTGTGAATACAGAAACCAGTTTATAATGGAAGTTTACATTGTCATCAGATCTCTTTTCTTTTTCACCAGCAACAGATAAATCCATCGTAGTATTATATTATACTTTTAAATGAAAACTAATAGCTGGTAAAGGCACAAACACATTTGCACATCAGAATGAATATTTTGTGTCTCTCCAAGTGGCACACAATATATCAAGAACCATCATATGCTAATTATGCCTCATTTGCGGTTCAGAAAGGCAGTACACATACTGAATATAGCAATGGGCTTGCTTAAGCAACAGTTAAGACTTGTATGACTTCAAAAGGAATTACAATTATTTAAGACCATCTGGAGGATTCACCTTCAAATTAATTGTATTTTATAGGTTCTGTAACTGCAAAACGGTTCAGCTTTAGCAGGCACAAAAAGGTGGAGAATACGTATGTTTACTTTTAAACTTCGGTTTCTGTTGAAATTGTAAATGACTTTTAAATAAAATATTCTGAAGTACAGGAACAGTTATTATTACAGAGCCTCCAATTGGAACACGTGTTAGAAGGACAGTATTATATCATAAATGTACCTCGGTTCTGAAATGACTTTGAGCCAGTCTGTCTGTTTTATCACCACACATTCCATTTGACTAGATGACGCTACTGTATTCATAAAATTGTGTTTACATTCAAAATAACTACCACTTATTCACATATATTTCCATAAAATCTGGGTTCAAAAAGAGCCTAAACTTTTAATTTCTTTTTATTGTTTGGCTACACTGGAAAAACAGTTCTCAGGACCAAGACTCAGGATAACTGCTTCCTTAGCTGTCATTTTGCAGTGAGCTACAGAAACATATTTTCAGGAAACTGCACACACATTTTAAATATATTTCTAATTGTTAGCATATTGTGTAAACCTACACAGTTCAAATTTCAGACTTAGGTACATGTAGAGAAACGTGGATATTTAGAAGGCATTCCATATGCCTTGTATCTTCTCCCACATTGACTTTTTGGACGTTTTTGGTGCTTTTAGACTTAATACTACATCAGCATCATGATTCTAAGCACATGACAGGAAAAGACATCAGAATTAAATGTTCAGCCTAACCCCATCGTCCCCGTTTCCCTTGCTCCTACTTCCCAGGAGCTGTGCCAATGCTACCTCACAGATTCTTTATTCTAGCCATGGCTGGGGGTTCTCCGCTGTCTCCTTTTTCCAGCAAAGGGCTACAGCACAACAGAACAGCTGTGCTGGGTGTGGGTTCACAGGAGATGGGGCTGTCCTGGCAGAGCACATGTGAGAGATGAGGCTGTGAAGATGAAGAAAGTCCTGTGATATAGGATCTCCACAAGGATCAGCTGTGTTGAAGAACAGATGGTTGAAAGAAAGAAAAACGAAAAAAAAAAGGTTCTTTTTTTTTTGTTTCCTGAATGTTATGTTTCCCTCCTCTTTTCTCATCTATGCATGCTACGCTTCTTTCTTCTGCACCTTCTCATCTGCCTCCTCCCCGACTTGCTTCTCCCTTCAGCCTTCCCTTAAATCCCATATTATCCTATTTCTGTCACATTTTCATTTTTCTTCTTTCATAGAATCATTTAGGTTGGAAAAGACCCTTAAGCTCATCAAGTCCAACCGTGAACCCAACACTACCAAGTCCACCACTGACACCAAGCTGGGAGGAATGGCTGACATGCCAGAGGGCTGTGCTGCCATCCAGTGAGATCTGGACAGGCTGGAGAGTTGGGCGGGGAAAAATGTAATGAAATATAACAAGGGAAAGTGCAAAGTCTTGCATCTGGGTAGGAACGACCCCACGTTCCAATATAGGTTGAGGAATGACCTATTAGAGAGCAGTGTAGGGGAAAGGGACCTGGGGGTCTTGGTGGACAGCAGGATGACCTTGAGCCAGCACTGTGCCCTTGTGGCCAAGAAGGCCAATGGCATCCTGGGGTGGATTAGAAGGAGGGTGGTTAGTATGTCAAGAGAGGTTCTCCTCCCCCTCTACTCTACCCTGGTGAGACCACATCTGGAATATTGTGTCCAGTTCTGGGCCCCTGAGTTCAAGAAGGACAGGGAACTGCTGGAGAGAGTCCAGCGCAGGGCCACAAAGATGATTAAGGGAGTGGAGCATCTCCCTTATGAGGAAAGGCTGAGGGAGCTGGGTCTCTTTAGCTTGGAGAAGAGGAGACTGAGGGGTGACCTCATTCATGTTTATAAATATATAAAGGGTGAGTGTCACAAGGATGGAGCCAGGCTCTTCTCGGTGACAACCAACAGTAAGACAAGGGGTAATGGGTTCAAACTGGAACACAGGAGGTTCCACTTAAATATGAGAAGAAACTTCTTCTCATTGAGGGTGACAGAACACTGGAACAGGCTGCCCAGGGAAGTTGTAGAGTCTCCTTCTCTGGAGACATTCAAAACCCACCTGGACACCTTCCTGTGTAACCTCATCTGGGTGTTCCTGCTCCGGCAGGGGGATTGGACTAGATGATCTTTTGAGGTCCCTTCCAATCCCTGACATTCTGTGATTCTGTGTAAACCATGTCCCTAAGCACCACGTCTACACATTTTTTAAATACCTCCAAGGATGGTGACTCAACCACTTCCCTGGGCAGCCTGTTCCAGTGTTTGACAACCCTTTTGGTGGAGAAATTTTTCCCAATATCCAATCTAAACCTCCCCTGGTGCAACTTGAGGCCATTTCGTCTTGTCCTATCACTTCCTACTTGGGAAAAGAGACCAACACCCATGTGGACACACTGGTGGCTCATATTCAGCTGGCTGTTGACCAACATCTCCAGGTCCTTTTCCACCAGGCAGCTTTCCAGCCACTCCTTCCCGAGCCTGTAGCACTGCCTGGGGTTGTTGTGACCCAGGTGCAGGACCCGGCACTTGGCCCTGTTGAACCTCATACAACTGGCCTCAGCCCAACGATCCAGACAGTGCAGATCCCTCTGTAGAGCCTTCCCACCCTCCAGGAGATCAACAGCAGATCAACACTCACGCCAAGCTTGGTGTTGCCTGCAAACTTACTGAGGGTGCACTCAATCCCCTCGTCCAGGTCATTGATAAAGAGATTAAACAGAACTGGCCCAAATACTGAGCCCTGGGGAACACCACTCGTGACTGGCCGCCAACTGGATTTAACTCCACAACTTTTTGGGCCCAGCCCTCCAGCCAGTTCTTTGCCCATTGCAGAGTACACCTGTCCAAGCCATGAGCTGCCAGTTTCTGCAGGAGAATACTGGGGGAAACCGTGTCAAAGGCTTTACTGAAGTCTTAAGTACACAACATCCACAGCCTTTCCCTCATCCACTAAGCAGGTCACCTTGTCATAGAAGATCAGGTTGGTCAAGCAGGACCTGCCTTTCACAAACCCATGCTGACTGGGCCTGATCACTTGGTTGTCCTGTATGTGCTGTGTGATGGCACTCAAGATGATCTGTTCCATAGTATCGAATGTAAACATGCCCTGGTGCAACTTGAGGCCATTTCCTCTCATCCTATCACTTGTCACTTGGGAGAAAAGACCAACCCCCTCCATGCTACAACCTCTTTTCAGGCAGTCGTAGAGAGTGATAAGGTCTCCCCTCAGCCTCCTTTTCTCCAGGCTGAACAGCCCCAGTTCCTCAGCTGCTCCTCATCAGACTCGTGCTCCAGGCCCCTCACCAGCTTCGTCACCCTCCTCCGAACTCTCTCCAGCACCTCAATGTCTCTCCTGTAGTGAGGGGCCCAAAACTGAACACAGGATTCAGGGTGTGGCCTCACCAGTGCTGAGCACAGAGTGGCAATCACCGCCCTAGTCCTGCTGGCCACACTATTCCTGATACAGGCCAGGATGCTGTTGGCCTTTTTGTCCGTCTGGGCACACTGCTGGCTCACGTTCAGCCCTGTGCTCCCCTGTGACCCTGCGCTTGCAGCTCCCTCACTCCCACTTCCCAGACCAGTTCCTGCACTTTCCATGGACTCCTTTTTCCAGCCTCCTCGAAGTCCCCAGTCTCACCACCCCCAGCCCACAGCACGGTGACAGTCTGTTCTGGGGCCGCCTGGGGGCCCAGCTCCCCCACAGCAGCGGCTAGCTGGGAAGGGAACGCAGCACTCGGAGCACCGAGGAGGCCCCGTCGGACCCTGCACCGCGGCCGAGCCCCGCACGCGGTCAGAAGCGCAAGCGCGGCGGCTTTCCCGCCAACACCGCGCCCCGACCGCACTGCGCCTGCGCGGGCGGGGCTTTCCCCAGGGGCGTGACACCACATCGCGCCGTCGCCGTGACGTCGCGGCGGCATGACGCAGGCACGCAGAGGGGCACGCTCGTAAGTTCCCTTCCCCCCGGGCGGTGGGGCCGCGGCCCGGGCGGGCGGTGCCGGGAGGGCGCGGCTGCGCTCGCTTTCACCGCCCCGGGCCGAGGAGCCGGGCGAGGGGGCTGGGGGCGGCCCGCTGAGCGGCCGGGACGGAGGAGGAGGTGGCGGGGCAGCGGCTGCCGGCGGCAGCGCCGCGCGGAGGTGGGCGCCCTCCCGGCCCCCAGCGAGCCCTTGTGCGGGCCGTTCCGCCGGGGCTCCGCGCTGCTGGGCTCGCCCAGTCGCGGGCAGGCGGGTCCCGAGCCCGCCGTTCAGCCGGCGCCGGGGCCCGCTCGCCTCCCGCCGCCGAGCCCGGGCGCAGCCCGCGGGGCCTCTGCAGCGCTCGGGGCCCTGGGCGAGCGCCCCGGGAACGGCAGCCCCGGGCCTCCTGCTGGACGTGGCGTCTGCCCCCGCGAACGCAGGCGGAGCGGGCGGTTGTCGCTGACCGCAGCTACCAGACGTGATGTCGTAATAAAGATCCGCAGGAGGAGTTCTGCGAGTCGCGGAAGTTACTTACACAGTTCACTTCCACTTTCCTTAGTACACGTGGCCGTAAAGTGTTGGATTCGCGAGGGAGGGCAGTGGATTCCCTCGGTTTGGCTGAGATGTGGCAGCGTTCAGGTCGCGGAATCCCCTGCCGGCTGAGTCAGAGCCGTGCGCCCTGTGCTTGACACGGAGACCCGAGCGCTGGTGCACAGACCTTGCCGCAAAAGCACAAATACCAGGTACAGCCCGCTGGGCTCCTGGGGGCTTGGAAGGAGCCTGAGAACCAAAGGGTTTTCTGTAGCTGCAGAAATGAATGCAATAAGTGGCTATGGAGTTTGTGCATAACTAGTGCTGAGGCCTACTGGTTTATCAATTCTATAGAACTTTTTGTATTGGTAATAATGAAATAAATAATATATATCCCAAGTTCTAAGTGATCTGAGGTGGCTGGCATTGCGAAAAGAAGGAGGGAACTGTTCGAAAGCAGTGTAAGAGAGTTTGGTAGGGACTACAGTGATGTCTGCAGTGTGGTGAATTTGAAACTCTGAGAGACCGGCTTGTTTCAATTTGTTGTGTCCAGAAGTCCTGCTTTGTTAAAACACTTAACAGGTTCCATACCTGAATTAAAATTGTTATACATCTTACCTTTTATTGGCAGTCTTTTGCTCTTCTGTTTGTACTGTCTAGTGTTCTGTTCTCTTTCTTTTTCTCCATGTTAAAGGTATCTTGTTGAGGTCCTTAAATGCTATGTAGTTCAGCTGGCTTAGTTTAGAAATTATAGTCGGATTTTCTTGTACTGATTTATTTGAACCCGGAATAGGCCATTAAAATGGTCCTTCATATTATTATTCCATAATAAAAAGGAAAGAGGAGGGTAACATAAGGTAAATACACATCTCCATTGGATCACAGTAGTTTTTGTGTGCAGGTTTTGTTGTTGGTTTTGGTTTGTTTATTTGTTTTGTTTGTGTTTTTTTTTTTCCTTCTTCACAGGACCATTCAGCAACCAAAACACTGAGCTGCTGCTTTCATTTTTTTTAATCTAACCTTATTGTAGGTAGTTATTTTTAGTACTAGTTTAAGTTAATTTTTTAAAAAAATGTTATTTTTATGCAAAGCAAAATACATATTTCAGGGATTAGTGCATATTTTTTCTGCTTCAGTAGTTAGAAGAACAGGATTTTTTCAAACTTTGTCAAAAATCAGAAAGGAAAAGGAAGGAAAAAAGCTTATGACAGTTATGGCATGTGTTTAAAATATTTTTTGTGATGATCTGACATGACGTTCTTAGTGTTTAATTAAAAATATTCTTGGGTAATGTTAACTGGAGAACTAGCACTATGTTATGGTTCAAATGATTTTTAACTTTTGGGCAGGCTGTGAGAGTAAGATTTTGGGGTAGCTAAAATTTTGTACCTACATATTTTCAAAGCATTCATGAAGGAAAAGCTAGTTTCCTATGTATCCTCTACATCTCATTTGTGAGAATATCAGAACTAGCCATGACAGGGCCAACATATGATGAGGTATTTCTGACTTACGTGAAACTCTAGGTAAATGTCGTGATTTTCATACATATTAATATATGTTTCTGATGTACAGGTTCAATGATTACGCTGCATTAGACAGAAGGATTGTTCTTCATCTGTGACTTGGGTTGTTTTGAGGATGTTCATGTGCAGAGGTAATATGTTATTTATGGAAGTGGTTTAATGTTTTAAATGTTTATATGAAACTGGTGATGGTTTCATGTATTTATTTGCCTATAATGGGGTAAACGTCAGGTCAAAGTGAAATGGTCAAGGTACAACTTTGATCTGAAGTTGGCTGAAAATTTTACTCCAGTTACAGTTATAGAAACTTACAGAGTTTTATAAGTATGTGGTCAAATCAGGAATGTGTGAACTTTACCAGTTATTTTAGCAATATTTATTCAAATATTTACTATTGCAATTTCTAATCTTGAAGTACTGTTAATATATAGTAAACTTCAGAGGAGATGCTGTCGCATTGAGGTAAACATGTTTTAGTAGAGTTCTTGTTTATTGACCACTTTCTAAAATGTATGTCTCTTTTATTTAATATGATTTTCTGTCCTTTGCTAAATACATTTCCTGGGATATTGAGACTTTCTGTTTTTAATTTTCCTTGAAACAGGAATTAAGATGGATGAAATATTTTATTTGCTGTAGCAGCAGCAGGATGTATAAGGTGGGTATGTTAAAAGAATATGGTTAAGATCCTTGCACAATATTTTAGTTTTTGATTCTATGTTGGTCTGAACAAAAAGAAATGACATACGGTAAGCTAGGGTTCTTTCCAGTGGCAGATATAGGTAGCCTCCCTGCTTTCGATTATGGTAAACTGCTATGTGTTCCGCACAGGTTCCATGAGGAGATGCAGACAGCCTTAGGTAGCTGATGCATTTTAATTTTGCATCCTTGAATGAGAGTTTTTTAGTGTGTCCTTTCCCTAAGATTTATATGCTTTTTCTTTTGTAAAACTAGACTGAGAAAATACCACAAAGTGTTTTGGAATCGTGTTTTCAGTGTCCTGGTTAAATGTGATCACGGAATAAAAAAATTCAGTTGCCATCTCTGTACTTCATACGTAGACAGTTTTTGTTTCTGAGTTGCTGTTTGTTTGTTTGTTTGTTATTTTAAAATTATTTAATGTCATTGAGGTTGTACTCCAATGGCAGTGTACTCCAATGAAACTAATTGTTTTCAGAATTTCCATAAAAGATAATAGTGATTCAACATCAGTAAAAGATGTTTTGATGCTCATCCTAATCTGTGGTCAAGTTAAGATTTTGTCCTTATTTGCTTAGACTTAATGCTTCATGTTTATCATCATAATTCACTTAAGGATCCAGAACATGTTTTTACTGAAAAAGATTTTTTTTTTAAATCAAAATCATGAACATATATTTTTACAAGAATAACATTGGTAAATAAGAGAACAGCAATGCTTGAATAATAGTTGAGCACTTTCTCATGAAGTGGATTTGCATCTTATTGTTATCATAGTTGAATGAAATGCAAACTTCCTCACAATGTAATTGATTACAAAGAATATGTATGATGTAGATGCTTCATGATTTTTTTTTCTAAATCTTGTTAAGAAAAAGTGATAAGTTTTTGATTCCATGCTTTTTCTTGCTAGTGTAACAAAGAGGTTCTTACTGTAAGCTTAAAATGACATTTGGAGAAGACTGTCTTCTTGGTGTTATATTTGCTCCGTGTTACTATTGGTCTTGTCACCCTTCATGAAAACACACAGAAGAGCTGTAGAAACTATCCTGTTCTTCATGTGATATCTGCTGATTAAGTATGTCTTTGGCTTATTATAGTACTATATTTGTAGGTATTGGTTTGTCCTTAATAAGCTGATTAAACCTAGTGTAAGTAGTATTCGAGCATTATTTTTTCAAAGGACTGATTTAATGGGTATTTATAGTGTAATT
The DNA here is from genome assembly GCF_036013445.1 of Caloenas nicobarica. Lineage (NCBI taxonomy): Eukaryota > Metazoa > Chordata > Aves > Columbiformes > Columbidae > Caloenas > Caloenas nicobarica. Next base: position 16,589,616 of record NC_088246.1, read on the forward strand.
AGATGTTGTAGGAAATGTTATCACAGTTTGCGGAGCAATACATCTTAATCTGATTCATCCTAATTAATATCAAAAATGTAATCAAAGCACCATAAATCTGTGGTAGAACTGTACTGTGTATTAAGGATATGAAAGTGCATAAATTAACTGAAGGTTGAAATGGCTGTCAGAAGTACTTAATGGTTTTACAAAAGCAGAAACCAAACCAAACCCTTAAAGGCGTGTCCTCTTTTTGGTGCATTATTTATCCATCGCAAGGGACAATTGCAATGGACTCTTCTCTTCTGAGGACTTTTCCCTAGGGACAACATTCTGAAAATGATGCGTAGCAGCAAATTACAGCTTAGGCCAGTGTGATTTCTGTTGTACCCAGGCTTCTTTGCCACTTCATTTTTATTATGTGTGTGTTTGTGGTTCTTTTGGATGAACCGTAGAAAATAGGGATGTTCCTGTTACTGATTTGTATAGTTCTGAGCACACTGCCATCTCCTGTGTGTAACTGATTTGAAATGGTAACGATACAAAACTTAATTTTAATTTTTTTTTTAGCCATCCTTGACTGAGTAGCCTCCCTAAGTGAGGTTCCAGTCTGTGAGTGCCTGTAATCTCGGATTTGTGTCAGGCTGCTGTTTCAATGAAGTAGGGCTGCAGACACCAAGACAGGAGCTTGTGGCAGTTCTTGCTCTTGTTCAGCTCCATCAAAACAGAACAGGTGTGGAAGAAACAGGGTAGATCAATAATTTTGGGGAAGCAAGGCAGTGAAGTTTAAGTATTGGCATGCAGTGCAACATCAGTCACTGCTAATGATATGCACTGTCCTAAAAGTCAAAGTGTATGAACCCCCAAGATACTGTTAGGAAATCAAAAGGGATCGGTCTATAAAAACCTGCATAGTTCTGCTGCATACATAAGCATGCTCTGTGTATGATGAATCAAGCACTTTTAAGTTTTCAGTCTTACTAGTAAAATGTCCTAGATTAATAATACGGATGCTCAGGGGTTTTTATAGCTTTTGTCATCAACAGATTTTGAGGCTTTACTGAAGAAGGAAAGCGAATTGGTATTGGATTAGAAAGAAGGGACTGTTCTGTATTACAGGACTGAAATTGAGACCACCCAAATGCCTTCAGCTGGTTTTTGTTATTTTCACAAATAGTTTGTTCTTTTAGGAAAGTGTTTAAGAACAGAGAGCTGAGTCAATCGCTCTATTATGTTTTTGTCTAAATGGCAATATTAAGCAAACTTTACAATACTGTTCATGATTGAGAAAAATAAAAAAAAACCTTAGACTTTTGATTCTCTTGGTTTTTTAGCTTCCAGAGAAAAAAGTAATGACAGTTGTGGTTTCAGATCTTCAAATGCACCTTTTTCTTGGAAGCTTTTGTTTAGTTTTGGCTGGATATGTACCCTTTAAGGGTCAATATAGTATCTGTTGTATTTTAGGGTATTTCAGTAAGTTAATTCAGGGATGTCATATGTTTTCTATAGTTCTTGTAGCATAAGTGTCTTCCATATATACATATGTATTATGTTTTCTATTAAAGTTTCAATTTTTGAAAGGGCAGGTCTGCTGCATTACATTACAGACTTGTTCTTACACCGAAGCATACTTGGTGCCTCATTGAAGGCCTAAAGGTAAAGAGTCCACATATCTGCAGTTTAGGGCAGTTACCTTTGCTTAGTCTGTAGTCATGTTGTAAACCAGTGATTTTCTTGCTGGGAAGATACTCTGATGAGCATATGACAAAGATTTGTGGACTGTAATGGGTGAGATACAAGGAAGAAATTACGCCGAAGGACAAAAAAGCAACGACTACCTGGCCCAAAATAAGTTCACATGTTCATTGTGTCACGTATTCCAGGTCAGGGGCTGTGTGTTAAGAATCTTGCTTCTGAGAGCTCCGTTGGCTTCTGATATCAGTGTTTGCACTTGCAATCAGAGTAAACAAAGTGTGATGGAGAAGAGCATGGGGTATAAATTGCCATGGTTAAAATCAATATCTTACTGTCATATATAGCATGCCATCACAGTGTATGCAGTGCTGGCTGCCGCCTCTAAAAAGGAAGATGTAGAGAAGAGGAGATGTGGACAAAAGGGTGAGAGCATAATCTACAGGGATGGAAATTTGCTTGTATAAAGAGAAATTGGAAAAAAAAAAGTTAGATTGTTTAGCCTTTGAAAGGCAATGAATATGATGAAGTATAACACAAGTACACAGAATGATGAATGGGTTGAGAAAAGTAATTCGAAAGCTTTTGTTCTGTTGGTTCATGCTATAAGAGTAAGGGGACATTCTGTGAAATTAGGGTGGCAAATTGAGAAAGGAAACTTGAGAAAGGATATATTTGTTAATAAATGGTTAAGACAGTGAGCTCTGCAGTCTAGGAGTAATTTTAATTTAGGAGAATTGTAGTAGAAATTGGATAATTTAGAGTGCAAGAATATTTGCAAAGGATCAGGTTACCTTTTTTCCCTGAAAGAATATTAACTCCTCAGCTTTTGTCATTTATAAGATTATTTTTTTCCATCATGATTTTTTCTAAAGCTCATCTAAAAACTATATATTGATGGTGGGAAGAAGGGAATTAAATTTGTCCCTAGTTTGTTTACAGGAGAAGTGGTTATAGTGTCTCGCTAATTTGTCTGCTCTCTGTCCCTGTATTAGGTCATATCCAGGTGAAACATCTGCTGGGTACTATGTCTAGTTCTCTTGGTAGTATCCGCTGATGAACTTTGTTTTTCTTCTAAGTGAGGGCATTGAGAAAGAAGTTTTGGGGAATAACATTGGGTTCCTCGTCATCTTAGAGAGAAATTATGTAGGGCAGTTGTTTTTGTGACTTGCCCCTTGTGAGAGCCTGTTCTGTTCGGCTTCGTTTTTTCTGTTTCTTGGCCTCATGCATTGAGTAGGTGTTCCTGCAGCAATTAATCCAAGTCAGTACACGAGTTCGTTCTGTACCTAGAGCGATGGAATATTTAGAGAGAGTGAGATGAGCTAACGCTGGCCTTCTGTGTCACCCAGCCAACTTCCAGCAAGTATGTAAAAAGTCATAAAAAATAGCAGCGGGTGTATGTTAATTGAATGAGCATGCTTGTCGCTCTGCCAGCCTTTCCTCTTGGCATGGTTCAGGTCCTAGAAACTGTTTGCTTTCAGTCTCTATCAAACTCAAATACAAAACTCTGTGATAAAAGCATCAAAAGCAGTGTTCAGCAGGAAAAGGCTACAGAATGAGCTTTTGCCCGTTCCCACCGAAATGTCCTTTTCACTCCATTTAATGGAGGCTGCAGTTTTTACTTTTGGTGTGTTTAGCAACAGATTGACTAAAATTTGTTGTATTTGGCTCTAGAGCAGCAAAGAGCAGATGTCAGGGAGGTGCCGTGACAGGAATAAAAAGATTCAGGCTGCTTGTGGGAATTTGGAGGATGAGGGGGAAATCTTCCTCCTATTTTTTACTTGTTAGAATCCATATTATAACATTTAGAATTGGCATTCAGTTCAAAACTTGCTGTGCTGCAAGGGTTGCTGCATTGACACAGGCATTCTTTCCCACAGCTCAAATTGTGGAAACAGATTTTATTTATAAAATAAAATATGTCCATGAAATTATAATTGATACCTTAATTATGAAGAACTTGCCTGAAAGATGGTAGCTTAGTGACCTGCGGGACATTTTTCTGGCTTAGAATAGCCATGATTTATACCGAAACATTTTCTCTGTATGATTCTTAAAAATGGAATTCCCCTGTCAAGGCAGGAAAACTTCACTAGCTAAGAAGTACTGTGTCAGGGATGATAAGCCTAAAATAATGGTCAACTTTTAAACATTATTTAGTGTTGGAACATCTAAATAGTAAGCTTTGCTATTTGAGGATTGTTGCTATTTCAAAAATATGCATTTAAAAGCCACCACTACATGCCAGTCTTTGCATAAGCAGGTGGATGCCAGATGTATGTGGGACCCTGGAGAAGTTTGTTGCTTTGGTTTATTTCTTTTCACTTCTGTAATGAGCAGAAGTTAGTGGTTGCTTTTTTTTTTTTTTTTGTAAAGGCTGGAAGTATTTTATCTTCGTCTTGATGAAGGATCAATTTCTGAAAACACCTTGTGTAATTTGCTAGTAGAATGATTATTTATCTTTCTCACATTTTTTTTTTCACTCAACATCTACCTGTAATTCAAGACTATATATTGCCACAGTGTAGTTTACAAATTAGAAAAACATAAATTGATGTAATTTGCAGTAATTTTGATTGCGGGTTGCTATACTTGAAAGTTGTGGCAAATCTCTCTTATGTCATGGTGTATTTAATGTTTCGTGGAGCCTGAGGAGCTTTTTTTTTTCCTGCGATGAAAAAGAGTTATTAAGAATCTGGAGGGGAGGATAGTAATAAATATTCTGATTTTTCTTGAGGTGATGCTCTTTAGTCTTGTGTTAGTGTTTTAGAAAACCACGTTGCCTCCTTCATATTCTAATGGTGATTGTAGTAGCTCTTATCATTTTCTGGAGAGACGGGAATTGAAATAGAAGAAATGTATCTTATTGTTCACTTATTCAGAATGTAATGAGTCTGACTTTTTTAAAAAAAACAGCATAGCGGGGTAAGTTGTCAGAAGCATCGTATGTGTAAGGTATATAATGTATGTTCTCAGTTCTCTTCAGGGTTTACAAAGTTATGATTGGAATATGCTGTTCAGATTTGAGAACAAATCTTCTCTTTTTTTTTTGCTGATGAGCAATGTAGTTGCACAGCTGAAAGAAAACAGGACAAACCAGCTTGTCTGTTCTCTGTGGCATGTGGAGTTGCCTGGTTAGGTGGCTCATTTCAGCACTTGCAAGTGGCAAGTCTGGAAATAATTGTGGTCAGAGCTGATGCAAGAGGATTGAGCGAAGCCTTTTTGATTTCCTAAATGCAAAGAAAGGCAGGTTTGATTGGCAGCTGCTGTGAGGGTTATTCAGACAGTGAGGAAGTCCAGTCCAGTGCAGGATTTTGCGCTTCTGACCTGTTTAGGGCATGTTCTTTTGCTTAAGGTGAGATGCTGAAATTGGAAGAGTTTGGTGTGTTTGATTAGCATCATTTATGTCTCTCCTGTACTTGATTTCTTCCAGGTATTTTCCACCTGCCTGTCACCTTCCTTTGTTTACTGCAGTATCTGAAAGAATTTGTAACCTTATTAATAATGTTAGAAAACCGGATAAATTATGGATTCTGCATTTAAAAACTTTATTCTAGATCATTTAATCGTATTTGTAAGGTTTCTTTTACATGGTAAGATTTCATTTTAAAAGAAGCATGAAACCGTATATTCCATTTAGAGTAGATCAAGATCTGCAGGGATCATACCCATTTTATTTACTTTTTCATGATTTCATGCGAGTATTAAACCTACATTTATGTACTAGCATGTTGTGAGGATAGCTGTGTATTGCAAGGAGAGCTGGTTTAAGACTTTATTAAGGTGTAATTAATCTAATTAACTGTAAAAGTTTTGAAACTTTTTGAAGGTGTTTTTGTATCAAAATCTTGAAACACTTTGTATATAATATTGATGTTCAGTGGAAAGTGGGTTTATTTTTTATGATTTTAAGACAAGCTTATTTTCATGTTCAAGATTAAAGTAGAGCAAACTCTTTATTTTTCTTTTGATTTTTAAAATCAAACTGCACTTACAGAAATGCAGATGTCTTTGAAAGATTTAGATGATCAACTTTTGAGAAGCAGAAAAGTTCCTAATACTGCTAACTAAGTTCATGGAAACTCCTGACTGTAGAAGTGCTTTATTCTGCATATATCTCTTTCTGTTTCAGGAAGGTGTTTATTTAAGGAAAAAAAGCATAAAAAATTAAGAACTAGAAAATGTTGATTATAGCAGTCGTGGAGTAATGAGCTTTAATTGCACCATCAAAAATGCAAGCCAAGGAAACAGAATAATAGCTTGATAGCGATATCTAATAATTTGAAAAGCACGTTGCCCCTAGAAAACAAAAAAAAAAATCATCATTTGGATAACGGACTGTACGTGTATACTATTGGAATTGCCCTGTCTTATCAGGGAAGTAGTACAGGCCAAGTATCTCAGGTCTTGTTTAGCCCTGAGAGATTTTGGTGGTGGGAGAAAAAATAATCTTGGACAGTATAAGCCTTTTTTAGTCTAACTGGAATTATGTTTTGAAGTGTGCGCTGTTCACTAATGAAAACAGTTTACTTGAATTGTCACTTTATAACATTTCATAAATGAAACACTAGAAAGACCATTTCCAAAATGTTTATTAATAATTAAAAGTTAATGAACTTCAACAGTTTCTATAGGTTATTACTGGTCGGCACAGAAAAACCATGCATGTGTTCTTGGGGGATATTTACATAGAAGAGTTTTGGGGTTTCTTTAGCAGCCTCTCTCTCCAGTACTCGTCTGTGAATAGCGTAATTATCTGGTAATTCAGTCTTTGGCAATTGTGTTTAGAAAGCTGCTTTATATTGGGAAGGAGAAAATATCCAGCATACATACTTGCAGTTAGGAAGAGACTGGGTGGGAATATTAACACATGTGTTAAGTTGATGGACTGTAGACACCCCCAAAATAGGAAATTTTAAATTTCTGTTGAAACATAGTTGCATTGCAAGTACTGGTATTTAGAGGCTTAATAATTTTCAAAACTAGTATCTTTGGAATTCACTTTTTCATTATAAATTGGGTTCACAGGCCCAGAATATGATATTCTTTACTTACAGGTTTTTAAAATTAATTGTATTTCTTTCTGGAAATAAAATTAATGCTGATAACCTCTCCATTAAAAAACTTTACTGGTACTGGTACGTGACTAGTTTTTAGATTATAAATTCTAAAGAGGTTCTGTAAAGAGTATATGTGGTCAGGTGGAAAATTTTGTTGATTTGCAAGGGAATCTTATCTTAGTGGTGCACGCTGTTGTGAGCCACAGTGCTGCTTCAGGGCCCAGCAGATGGATGGGTTACAAATGTATGTACTGGAAGGAATGCTCGTGTTCCGAGGTGTTGCCTGCACTGAGGAGATGCAGGAAACACTTCCCAGTGCTGTTGCCATCAATTGGCTTGCGTGGTAACTTGAGTTAGCTCCTGGCTTCTGACAGAGCTTCAGACTGGTCAGTTTATCTTGCTGGAAGAAAGGCTGGGGTTTTATGCACATTGGAACTGCCATAGTTCACTGAAACAGCAATAGCAGTACGACTGGAAGTATTTTTACATATAGTAGTCCTTTGAAGACAGAAAATCTTGCAACAATACAGCAATATTTTTCTGACCGACATGTAAACAATGTTGTGTGCTGTGAATAGCTTTGTATCAAGTTTATAGGCTTCAAAAATGTAATGGCTCGTCTACTGTTGCAGGTTTTTGGATGACATCTTGTGTGGATACTGTACTGCTGGATATTTAGTCTGCTGTAGAGACAGACAAATTTAGGAAAAGTGACTTTAATCTCAGAAGAACGTGAATCGACTGGAAGAGTTAATTCAGTTTGTTTTTGCAAATCACCAACACTTAGAAGTGGGATTAAGTTAAGTACAGGGGAAAATGAAACTTTCCCTTTGTCTCCAGAATGAGGTCATGGTGTTTTCAGCTTCCATCTCAGTATAATAAGAGAAAATATAATTGTTTTGTATTTCTGTTTTATCTCCTGAAGAGTAGGAGTTACAGTTATTTGTGCAGGCCATAATGTCAGCAATGGCTTTTTTGCCTTCTTGACTGTTACTTCTTTACTGCACCGTATCGCCCTATTTGCATGCCCATGCTTGAAATTCTCATGTGTTGCTTTAGTATTTAATTTTCTTCTCTTCCTGTTTTATTTATTTAACAATTCCGCTCTGCTCAGTGAGTAGCTGAGTAGAATTCAGTCATGCAGGAGCTGGTCGTGCAGACGGCGTTAGTGATGGCAAAGGGCCGCCGTAGGTGTGAAGGCAGAGAAAGGGAAACAAAATAGAATCCAACGGAACAGCTGAGAAAAGGAAGAGCTGGTAGTAAAGGCAGGTAAAGAGGAGCACTTGAGTGACAAGGTGGAAGAAAAGAAGCTAAAGTACAGTAATGCAATGTGTGATGACGTTTTTCTGATGTGTAATTTTAAGAACAACTAAAGAAGCGTGTTGTTTAAATAAGATGATTTCTTGAATTTTTTAATTGTAAAAGTATCTTTATATCTCATTTTCGAGTAGATCAGATTTACACTAATACTCATTTCAGGAGAGCTTATTATTTTTGTTTACCATGATGAGAATATATTCATAGTTTTAATCAACAAAGTAATAAAAACACCGGTATTTTGTTACTTTATTGCTCATCTCTTGTCTGATCAGGATTATGTGCTAATACTTTGCAGCATTTTCTGTTGGTAGATATAAAGGAATACATTTTTCCTTAGTTGGGAGCTTAAAATAGAGTCTCTTCCTTCATTAAAATGGTTCTCAGGTCTGTGTGAAGAATGTGCATGTGTGGTCACTGTTCACTTTGCAAAATGCACTTGAATGCTTTGTAACTAGATTGAACTACACTCAGATTACCTAAGTTTCCCCTTACTCCTAGAGGACAGAAATTGTTTCACCAACAGATACATAGGGTAGCTTGAGTGCATTCTGTTGAGCTATGGGGTTTATTTCAGAATTTGGGAGATTTGTTTTTACGGAATAGATAACTGAGAGAGTTAGCATTCTTGCTTGGATAGTGTGCTATTTGTTTTGGAAGGAAGTTTCCCATGACTAAATAAGAACAAGATGTTTGACCACCTTCTAGGGAGGAGGCTGTTTGGTCAGCATAAAATTAAAAGAAGAAATTCAGAAGAGACAACTGACCTTTCTTACATGGTGTCTGAAATGTTTTCATGTTTCTTCTGGGCTTTAATTATACTGCATATACATGGCAAGAAGAAAGACCAGAGGTTTTGTTCTTTTCTTGGAAGTATAGCTTTATCACATTGTTGGGAATTTATAGCTTAGTAATATAGTGTTTTTTCCATTCCTGCATTTTGCAATTGGTTTGTACAGCCTCACAGTTTGGCAGCCAAGTGCTCACTTTTTCATGATTTTTTTTGGCATGAAAGGGTTACTGTTCACATTTCCTGTGTAATTCCTTCTGATCTTGCTGGGCTGTAATTACTTTCTTGATGTTAAACATTCCCAGGCTCCTATAACCTCCTAGCCTGCCTGCACTGGCCAAGTTTGTCCCAGGTGATCATGTGGGCGAACCTCCTGTTTTTAAGGATAAAAATCTCTTCTTCCTGTGTAAGATAGGCTACATACTCATTCCTTTGCTGTACAATCCCAAGAGAAATCTTTTAAAAAATAATAGTAAGGTAACACATCACTCTTTCAGAGTCAGATTTAGCAGCTAAATAGATGACAAATCAAGTGTGTGGGTTTAGAATTTGCTGAATCTTGGTTGAATGCCTGCGAGTTCATATTAAAGATTATTTTTTCTTAATACCTTTGGAAAATAGGTTATGACATAAAAAAAGACAGATTTTGACTGTAGCTTCTTCCTTTTGACCATATATTTGGCAAATCATTTTAAGCTTGCTTGAATGTAGAACTACTTAGTTGAGCCTTCAGGATTTTTTTTTTTCTTTTGAGTTCTCTGTAATAGCTGCATATCTTACAAAAAACAAGAGGATATTTCTTAACTCTGTCTTTCCCACACAGTTCAACTATCCCGTGTTTCTTCTGATTTTCAGTTTGTCGTATATAAGCAGTAAACACAAGGTATTATTTTGTTTTTAATTTAAGTGACTGCATACTTCTGAAAAATGTTGGCTTCAGAGGCATGGGAACCGAAGTGTTCTGTTCTGCAAAGGCACTGGAAGATCCTACGTGCCACCGCTCAGCTGCTCTTCAGCTTTAATCTGGAGGAGCCACCTGTAAGAATGCCAGTGAAGTTTGCTTTCCATGACCTTTCTGCTATTTTCTCTCAGTGCCAAGAAAGATGGAAGATGGTGATGGCAGGGTTTTTTTTAGGGTGTGAGGAGTTGTAATGTGCAGATATATTGACATCGGTGGGTGGTATTTTCCGACAATGTCAGAGAAAGTAGCTGGAAGTTGTGTGCACCATTGGATCAAGAAGTAGCCCCAATTTTGATACTTCGTTCAAGAGTCATCTCATTAGCTTATTATCCTGTAACAGATAATTTTTTTGGTCATAAACCTAGTCTTATTACCTTATGCATTTAACTGACTGCTTTGTGAAATTCTCAGGCTGCTAGTAATTCTATTTTGTTTAGCTGTGGTATCATGCTTGCAACTCGGATGTCTTCCCAGTAACTGACTGAAGTCTCATGAATGCATAACTGTGTGTGAGCTCAGGCGATTATACTTGGAAGAAAATGTTGTGTAGCTAATAAGTTGTGGCTGTTTGAGCCCCTTTCTTAGTTCAATTCTCATGCATACCGCTGCCTGTTCTTTACTGTATAAACAGAAGTCAGAGCAGTTGATGTGCATGTTGTTAACTGAGCTGCTATGCTAGCAAAGGATAGGAAGAATACATTTTAAGTGAAAATGTCTTTTTAATTTTTACCAGGAAGTCTTCTTGAATTTGATGGCTTAGTTATAATTGGAATGCAGTCATTATGCAGCCCAGTTCTTAACTGCATGCTCTATCATATAATTGGGAACATGCCTGTCAGATATGCCTGTTATTGAACCCAGAGGTGCTCACTGGCATATGACTCAACACAGAGCAAACCAGTCCTGGCATAAAGTATTTATATAGTAGTCATGTGGAGGAATAAAAAACCCCCAACCAACTCATAACAAACAAAACCAAACAAACACCTCCCCCTACCCCAACAAAACCAACAAAAAAACCTGCCAAAAAACCCCAACTAACCAACCAAAAAACCCACAAAACCACAGCCATGAAGGACCAAGTAAGTATAACTGAACAGCCAGAAGAAGACAGTGCTGATATCTTGATTAGACTGTTCCTTTGGCATTTCATTGTGGCCTGTATGTGATCTCCAAGTACCTGAGATTTTGTAGGAAACTTCATTTGAAGAGGGCTTAACCTAAACACATCCCCTTGGGTATGCAATCAACACAATGCAAGTATTTTAGGCTTCCTGTGCAACTAAGGGCAGACGGGTAGCCTGTTGGTTAAAGCTTTCGTTGAAAGCAGCTTGCTTTTGACTTTATATTATGAAAACACTGATGAATTTAGTGTTAGTCGAAAGAGAGTACAGCTGTAGTGAAGCCTGCTTTCCATCTAATAGGTTGTATAGATCATCTTCCCTTTCTCTTTTCCTGTTTAATTTTTTCTCCTGCTCAGATGAAGACAGTGAGGAATTACTCGTTATATTTTAATTAAAGGTAACCTGTTTTGAATTTACTTTGTAAAGTGCTTAGAATGTAACTGACCTGGCTCCATTATAAATTTCACCTTTGCAGTGGAAAATACCCTGAGTGGTAATGAATCTCCTTCTATGAAAAATGTGTGGTTTCAGAGTCCTACATAAATTACCTCCTGGTTTTTGTGCAGAAGGGATGTTACAGGATGTAACCTGGTGCTGTTGATCTTGTGTGTGTGTGCGTGTGTTGATCTTCTAGTGGTTTAACTTAAAACTCTTTTCAATTTAGATGTCTCTAATGTACTGAGGGCAAGGTGATGCATGTAGCTGTGATGCAGGGAAGAACTGGACCTAATTTTAAGTGTATTTAGTGCAGAGAAAGCAGCAGTTTGATTTTAACAAGCTACTGTAGAATTAAGGAATGATTTGAATTAGGCAAGTTTTTAAGCTTTCAGACAATATAACCAACCGTATTTTTATATTCAGAGTTCTACAAGTTCTCTCCTTGAGAAGACATGTAAATTACTGTTATGACAAAATGCATAAATATGTCTAGGATTTGATAGTAATGAATTCATTTAACTTATCTAAAGCAAGATTAAGTTCCTCAGTTTGAAACTGGCTATAAAAAGTAACACGTGAACAAATTTAACACACAGCAGGTGTAATAGCACATTTCGTAGAACTGCAGACACTTTGTTTTTAAATGCAATGGTTTCTCACTTTCACCATTCACAAACTGAAGTTTAGTCACAGGGCACCTCTTGACTAGATTTTCTATGGCATTTTAATGTCTCTCTTTCTTGAGTGTCTTGAACTGTATGTAACAAAGTATTAAGTACTGCTAAAATGTTGATTACCACTCTGATAAAGTTATCTTATTTACTGATGCACAGAAAGAATGATTGGCTCTTTGAGTTTTCTTGGATTTGTCCTGGTTCAGCACATGCCATGTATCCACTGATGGGAGAATCTCTGAACACGTGGTCTTTGCGCAACTGTCTTTCAGGATCTTTTTTTGTAGATAACTAGATTTCGTGAGCTGCTTACCTGAGAGTTCCACAAAATTGACTTTAAAATTGCTTTATCTTGCACATCAGCTTTTTTTGTGGTCTACATTTCATTGTTGGTTCTTTGTATGTACACACACATTACATACATATATATTTATTTGTAAATATATTAACACTGATGTTTTTATAGGAATTGGCTATAGTCTTTATTCTTAGATAAGTTAAGCATGCATAAGGTCTTTAAATTACAGCAGTCCTCTGTACACTGACTATGTATGTATTGCATTTTAATTCCATCTGTCTGCTTCCTGTATATTTAGTAATGCTTACTGACTTGATGCACACATTTTTGCTGTTATTTATTCTTTAATTTACTTACACATTTTCATTCCTAGAGTTCTATATTGATGCATCAGGGAGAAAGAGAGGTGAAACAGGAGCAGAGATCCCAGTGATGAAGGGGGAGAGGATGCTGTGGTAGCACAGTAAGAGGTTTTAGAAATCAGTAGTATCGAAGTTAATTTGAATCATCATTTATTTTGAAAGGTTCATTATTTAACAGACACATATGTTGGAAAGCAAAATTAGTAAGTTGAAAAAGGATGTGCCAAAAGTAATGTGTTCTTGTGGGTACACATTATGGAATCACAGAAAAAATTATTTCGGAACGGACCACTGGAGGTCATCTGCTCAAATGCCCATCTCCGAACAGGGCTACCTTCAAAGGTGGGTGAAGTTGTCCAAGGTCTTGTTTAGCTGAGTCTTGATTATCTCCATGGATATTACACAGCCTCTGGACACCCTTTTCCAGTGTTTGACTGCTTTCACTGTGATTTTTTTTTTTTTCTAATATCTCGATTTCCCACGTGGAAACCTGTCTGTATCCTCTTGTCCTTGTCTTGTGCAGCCTGAAGGACAATCAGTCTGCCCTCATCTTCCGTACACCCTCGTTTTAAGTGGATGAAGATAGCAGTAAGATCCCCACCGTAGCTTTCTGTTCCTACTACTGCACTCGGGTTCTCGGGTTTGTCTGTGGGGAACCCGAACATGAGCGCAGGCCTGTAAGTGCAGAATGCATGGGAGTATTCAGTTCCCTCAGTTTCCTCTTTTATATCTATGGAAGCCTTTCTTGGCCCTTCACATCCCTTGCCAGGTGCAATTCCAAATGATTTTTGGTTTACTAATTCTGTGTACGTGCCCTCAAGCAATGTTTCTGTATTCTTTCTGTTAGTTGCTGCTTTTGTCCTGGAGCTCAGTTAGGAGGACTTTGTTCATCTGTCGTGGTTTCTCCCACACCTGTGGAATGTCAAAATGCTGGACCATTCTTGTACTTAGATGAGGTTCACCTTGAATATCAACCAGTTCTCCAGAGCTCCCTTGTTTTTCAGAGTGGCCCTCTCAAAGGGGTCACACCAACTAGCTTTCCGAACAAGCAGAAATGTTTCCTCAAGTCTAGGGCTGCAGTTTTGCTGTTGGTCTTGATTGCTTTTCTCAGGATCTTAAGATACACCATCTCTTACAGCTAGGGCTGCCATTGACTTCCACATTCCTGACCAGTACTTCCTTTAGCTTCCCCCTATCACTTTGGAAGACTGTTAAATTATCACCCTATTCTCCTTCCGAAAACGTTTAAGCCTTGTTATAAAATACTGGCAACATGTAGTAGGATAGAACATTGGAAAATTACGCAATGCAGCTAGAGTTTCCAGTTCTTAGTACAAAATAACGTTTTTATGACCCAAATGTTAGAAGAATTAAATACTCTTCTGCCTATTGTTACCTGAAAATGAAAATGTTTGGCGGAAAAGCTTGAAAATGTTCTTGAAATGTTAATGGAAACAAATTTCTTAGTTTGTCAAAAATGTGTATGAGAAAGAAGAATATAACAGTTTCTGAGACTGTGTAGTTGCTACTTGAGACAAACATCTCTCTTCTGTTACACTGCCCACTCAGAATTTCTTGGTTTGAGCACTGCTTGTAAGGGGAAAAACAAGTATCCTGGGTAAAACTGCCATCTTTTGTTTAAAAACTGAAATGGGCATGATTTCTGTAGCTTAAAATTAGATAATACTCGGCTAACAAAAGCAACTGTGCATTAAAGACTTGGCACTCAAAATATTAATTTCAGATTTGACGAGAATCTCTACCACTGTAATAAGTTGTTGGACTGTTGTCTTGAACATGGTGATCTGCACAAACTATTTTAGTTTCTGAATCATACCCATTGAGAAAAAAAAAAGTTGTTTATATGAAATAAATGAAACCATTGCATGTGTTCATATTTGTTAATGAATTTCAGGTGGCATTATTTTGTCCTATAATGGGAAACAAAAAGATCAGGTTACTGGGGTGATAATTTTCCCACTTCTAATATTTAACAGTTCTGGTTTTTTGTTTCTGGGAAATTCATATATTTTTGAAAGTGTCTCTTTTCAAAGTTCACGAAACATGCATTCAGCTTATACTTGTTCACCAGATTTTTATTAAATAAAATAGGCAGTGATTTTTGAAGGGAAAAAAACCTGTAAACACCCTTGCTCTCTGCAGTTTATTCATGTTTACAGTAGTGTAACAAGCAAGATCCCAGGTGGCTGTTATTTCTGACCATTTACAGAAAGCAGGCAAGTTCAGTGAAGGAAACAGCTTTTTTTGCAGGTTTTACCAACTAGTTAAAACATTTTCTGTCCCCCATAGATAAATATAGGAACAAAAGATGCCTGACAGGCTTAGCTGATGTTGAGCTTTAGTGCCCGGTTTACCACATTTAGAGACCACGACTTAGCAAATGAAGAAAAGTGGTTTAAGTGTAGTGATAGACTTGCTGGCATTTTTTCTGTGCCAAGACAAGATGAAGCATCATGATGTTTTTGAGATGAAGTACCCTCAGAATTTTTTTAAGTTCTGTCTATATTTTTAATGCTTTTTAGTTGTTTGGGTTTAGATGAACAGGCATGAAAACCGAGAACTCTAAAGATGCTTTACAATTTGAAAGGCGTCAGAAAACAGGAGTACACTGCATGTTTATTATACGTGTCTCTCCTGTGTAGAAAGAGGTCTATTCTTGCCACCTGGTCTGATGCCCAAAGTAGTTTTGCACTTTCTATGTGCTCTGCTAAATGGATATACATTGTCTAAATTTGTTACCTCTTGGAGGCTTCTTTTGAAAATCCTGTCTAAAACTTAGCATTTCAGAAACTTAAAGCTCATTCTTCCATCTGCATAAAATCAATTTGGTTTTTAGTCTGTGGATTTTTATCATCTTTAAATACAATTAGTATTATAGCTATTGCGGAGGACACTTTTGCAAATCCTTACAAGTTATATGTTTATGTAGCCTGAAATACTGAAAAAAATGAGTTACCTATTTATCTTTAAAGATAATAGTCATCAATGGAAATACCTTTTTTTTTTGATTAATCAAAGGACTGTGGGTTTGAATGGAAATCTGTCTTTGCCATTCCATGTTTCTTTTTTAAGGTTAATTCAGTTCAGACTTGTAGTGTGATCATTGACATTTACATGCTATGGATCATGAGGCCTGCATGCAGTGAGTGAATTCACACAGATCAGAAATATCTGTAGAAGAAAAGTCGGAAATATATTTGGCAGTTATCACCATTATTTTTTCTCTCCCCTCCTCCCTTTCAGCACTCTAAAAAAACATAGTTGGGCTGGCTGGATGAGTTTTGATGCAGGAGAAGATGCAGGTTGTTGACATGTGCCCAGTGCGCATGCAAAAAATAAAAACTTTACAACACAGATGTTAAGTTATTTCACTATTAGTGAAATACAAATGGACTTTACAGAGAGAAAGTGAATGTGAGAGAAATAATATTCAGGGTTTTCTGCTTTGCTGCAAGGGAAGCATTGATTTTTATTTTTACAGAAAGGCATTCACTAATGTTCTTTCCATATTGAAACTCTTATCTAAATCTTTACAGGATATCATGTTCTTTGTCCAGGCTTGTATATTTTTGCTATTTAGTGCTAATTTTTAAAGATAAAGCAAAATAATAAATTAAAAAAACAAAACACAACTTTGTAGTGAAAATTAGACTGGACCCAAATAACTTGTATGTTAAAACATTTTTAATGAGCGTTTACCCAAAGAACCTATGTGAAAACTGAAATGTCACAACAAAACCTTACAGACTGTTCTGTGGTTTTGTATATTAAACTTTCTGTTTTCTACTTTGAGTTCTCACAATTCAGATGAGTGGTACTGTGTGTTTTAACTGACAAAGTATATTGGAGGCTTTTAATAAATGTAATTGAAGTCTAGAAACATGAGTAGTTCCTTAAAACTTGTTCTGTATTGAATGAATGAAAATTAAGAGAATTAAGAGAATTCAGTCTGTTGCATGTATGGGGAGTTTGTACTGGTAAATCAAATGACCACTGATCAATTTCTGAAGCTTCTAAAATGCTTGTTCATACATAAATATGTGACAGTTTTCTATGAAATAAATCTACTTTATTCTGATTAATTCTGTACAGGTTTTCTTTCTGATGCCTGTAGAATAAGTAGTGCAGATGTGTTAGGAACTGTGACCTAACTTGGCATGTTAGGAGCCAAGAGCAGATTCTGCATGCACATATCTCCTGCTTTAATCTTTAAAACAAGAGCAAACTTTAAAAACAAGGAATACTTAACCATAAGAATCTGACTAACTTGACAATTGCTTGCTCATTCAGATACTCCCAGAGCTCTTAGGAAACATGATTAAAACGTGGTTAAAACAAGGTAAGAAGGGGAGTGAAGTTAGCAATACAGTTTAAAGAATGGGGAGCTGATGATGGCAAGCACTACATGGCTTGGAGGCAGTTGGTTAAGGAGGTATAGATATTAATAAAAATCTGTGGGCAGTAGAGTACAATAGAGTTCTTATAGAGGGTGTTCTTGAAGGATACAAAAGCTTAGTAATGATGGAAGTCCAATAATGGGCAAGGATGATAAATTTCTGCTGTGCGGAAAAAGGCATAAATATTCAATAAATATTATGTTCTGTATTCAGAAAGAGGCTGGATTATGCTTTAACATCTCACCATCTCCATCATTAGTGATGGAAAGAACATATCACCATACCTGCAGCTATTAACATTAAATGTTTTTAAATCTGCTGCACTGACACCTACAGATACTAAAAAAAAAAAGCTTAGAAGCTATGTGAATTATTAATTTTGAGTTTTAACAAATCATGGAACAGTGGGGAAAATGGAGGTAAAGCAGAACTAATGTGCCCAAATTTAGAAAGTATAAGACGTGCACCTTGAAAAGGCAGATAGTAGCGTGCTGTCAGTGAAGATTTAAAGAAGAATTTTACAATTAATGCTGATCAGAAGGGGCGAGTCAGCTCCAGCCTTGTACTGCTGCATGAGGTTACTCCATAGGAAGGCGATGACATTTGCCTTCGCCCTTGTTGAATTTCACAGTTTCCCGGTAGCTGTTTCCTCCACCCTGTCTGGGTCCTGAAGAGGCCCTGCCCTCCGGCTCCCCAGCTCCTGTTGGTCGCACACGTGCTGGGAGTGCACTCGGCTGCGTTGTCCGGGTCATTAATAAAGACGTTTAGCACTGTTGGCCCAGGATCGATCCCAGAGGCATACCACTGGTAACTGGTTTTCAGTTGGACTTCATACCACGGATCACCACCACCCTTTAGCCTGACAGTCCAGCTGGTTTTCCATGCACCTTAACATGCACTTTCCAACGCATGTCTCACCAATCTGGCTGTGAGGATACTATGGAGACCATGTCAAAGACCTTCATAAAGTCAGGATGAACAACACCCACTGCCCTCCCTTTATCCACAGGACTAGTAATCTCATCACAGCAAGTAGCTGGCTTAGTCAGGTGTGATTTACCAGCCCCCTGCCTACCCCTCCCATAGCTGGAAATGGCTTCTAGGCGGCTTTGCTCTGTACCTCTCTGTGGACTGAGATTAGGCTGGTTGACCTGTAGTTCCCCAGATCATCTTTCTTGCCTGTCTTGAAGATGGGTGTGCAGTGTGCCATTTTCCAGTTTTTAGGAAACTCCCTTCATGCCATGACTTTTAAAAAATGATAGAGTCCATCCTTGCAGGAAGGCTGACCAGCTCCCTCAGCACTCTGGGATGCATCCTCCTGAATTTGTACATGCCCAGTTATCTTAAGCATTTGCTTACTGAGTCTCATCTTCATCTACTGTTGGTAAAGTTATGTTATTATAGTACCTCAGCCTTTTCCATGTCTTCTGTGACTTGGTCCCCTTCACCATTAAGCTTAAGGCACACATTTTCTTCTGCCTTTCTGTTGGTGCCAGTGCACTTGCAGGATCCCTTCTCGTCACCTTTCCCATCTCTTCCTAGTTTCAGCTCCAGGTAAGCTTTGCCTTTCCTAACTCTCTCCGTGCATGCTTGAGCAGTGTCTCAAATAGTTAAAACTCTACTGAAATTTAGAGACACTGACTACCAAAGATTGAATTTGACCATGTAGGAATTAGTGCTGTTTAAAACAAAAAAAAAAGGTTTGGTTATTTAGTTATTGTGAGCAGAACTTCGGTGTTAGAATCTGAAGACTTGACATGACTCAAGCAGTATAGGTGTCCCACAGCATGTTTTTAATGGGAAATTAATGAAAAGGTACTGTGTGTCAAATCACAGAAGCCTAGTTGTTCTAAAAGCTTGGTCATGCTTCGTTGTTTTTCTCTTGAAGTACTAATTCAGTTTGGTCTTGCTTAGTTTGAGATTTAACTGAATGAATTAGGAATACAAATATCCTTAGGAACAGAAGGCGAAGCTGGAGACCCATAGAGAAAGAAGAATGTTCCCAGGGTTAACATAGTCTGTGCACCACAGCTGGTTGCTGGACAGTGGCCAGGAATAATTTTGACATGTTTATTTCGCATTTTTGCTCCATGAACATGTTTTGAGGACACTTCATTAAGTATGTCTGATAGTTTTTGAAGCTCTGTGTCTTTAAACATTTTTCAAATGACAAACAGGGTGGTAGATACCAAAATGAAAATTATATTGGCAAGGATTATTTGCACAACGAAAACAGCACAAGATAAGTGAGTGAAGGCAGTGAACTAGGACGGATTAGACTTCGATTTAATTTTTTTTGTATGTTTATCTGTGTGAAGGTTTTTGTAATAAGAAGGTATGTTTCATCAGTAACATTGTGCTGACAATAATAAATCCTGCAGAAAAGGTATCATTTAAGCAAATAATGGAATATGGGTATATGCTTTGTCTTGCAAGTGTTGTCCTGTATACTGCGTGGTGAATGGCTTACCCGTTTGAACAACAGCCGCTATTTTATGTTGCTTCTGCACGCTCATCAATCAAGCAATGTCACCACATCTAGATGAGCCTGTGGAATATTTTTGTCTATCTGAATGTTATGATTGGTATTAAGAAATGCGTTTATATCTGATTCACTAGAAAATGTAGTCTTCTGTGTTCTGATTTGTTCTTAAAACAAATGCTGTATCAGTCACTTTGGCCCAGTGGTTGCTTTGTTGGGTCAGACCTCCATGAGTTCCCAGCCAGGGAACTGGGGCATTCCGTGCAGGAGAATCCATCGAAGCGGCGACAGCCCTTTCCCAGAAGATGAGAGGGATGCGGCTGTATGAGCAAAGGATGCGGGCGATGAGCTGAGAGCTCTGCCGGGTCTGTACGCGGTGGTTTGTGGAGGTCGGTGCCGGCTGCTCTGCCTGCGCTCAGCTCCCCGCGGGGCTGGGGCTCCTGTGCCTGCAGCTTCCACAGGGGTCCCACCGCTGCGTTCTGCCGCTGTGGGACTCCAACTGCCCTTCATTTTGCAAGATAATTTTGACTACGTTGGTTTCGTGTTGGGAATTCTTTTTACCTGCAAGTGTAAAATATTCTTTAACAGCTATGGTACTTACTTTCACAGAACTTATGTAAAATATTGCCTTTTCATTTTTTTGCTGAACTTGGAACTCTCAGTTTTATGAAGGTGTTTCAGTGAGATGCTTTAGTTTATATACTTAATATTTGATGATTCTTCTGATGTGGAACAGTTTATTATATGCTTAGGACACTTTAAGGGTGGAGGACACATAGGATTTAAGTTGCTTACACCAGTCTTTAGATTTTTATGTTTTTTCAAAGTGTGATTTGTTAAGTACATATTCCTTTCTGGTGAGTAGGATCATGTTTGAGAAATATAGGATATAATACATAGTTGGGCAATCTTTTTAATGTTCAGCATTAAGAAAATCCAAGTATTCTGTTTTCATTGCTGGTTTTAAAAGTATATGTGTTCTTAAAGTGTACTGGACACTCAGCTATCCAGCAGAAAAGGCCTTTGGCCCTGAAGCACAGTCCAGGTTAGCAATGTTAGAGCAAAAGTCTGGGGGTAGAATCAGTGTAGCACAAAACCTGTCAGGACAATTCATAGTACAGCATCTGATTAGTTATCAGGTATATTTTTCAGTACAGGGCAATCTGCAAGGACCAGTTGTGTGTCACAATAGTTAGACATTCTTAAGTGAATTCTTCTTCTTCTTCTGTAGAATTTGGAGGTTATTTTTGAGTTCAGCTGAAGAAAATAGGCCTTTTCCTTCAACATAAGAAACTAAGTATTTCAGTGTATAATTCACACAGAATCACAGAATGTCAGGGATTGGAAGGGACCTCGAAAGATCATCTAGTCCAATCCCCCTGCCGGAGCAGGAACACCCAGATGAGGTTACACAGGAAGGTGTCCAGGCGGGTTTTGAATGTCTCCAGAGAAGGAGAATCCACAACCTCCCTGGGCAGCCTGTTCCAGTGTTCTGTCACCCTCACTGAGAAGAAGTTTCTTCTCAAATTTAAGTGGAACCTCTTGTGTTCCAGTTTGCACCCATTACCCCTTGTATTATCATTGGTTGTCACTGAGAAGAGCCTGGCTCCGTCCTTGTGACGCTCACCCTTTACATATTTATAAACATTAATGGGGTCACCCCTCAGTCTCCTCTTCTCCAAGCTAAAGAGACCCAGCTCCCTCAGCCTTTCCTCATAAGGGAGATGCTCCACTCCCTTCATCATCTTTGCTGCCCTGCGCTGGATTCTCTCCATTCCTATTAAGAGCTTTTTTCATTGGGAGAAATTAGGCAGTAGAATCTAGTATGCCTTGACTGGTCTCAGGCATTGGTCAGTATTACTTCTATTTTGGGTTTTTTTTTTTGGCACTAATACCCTTTTTCTCTTCGTTGTTTCTTCTGCCTTAGAAATGTGTGTGTTACAGGTGAGTACTTTTGGAGGGGAACTTTCTCTCAAAAGTCATTAGTTGATAGGCAATTTGAATATTAACATCCTTGAAATACATACCATCTTGGCCTAGCTCATTTATTGCTTGATCTGGCACGGTCATAGGTTTGCCTTCTCACTTTGTACTCTACTCTGTGTGATAGTAAACTTATTTTATTTTTTTTTCCCCACTTTGTGAATGCTTGTTTTGCTTGAGTCTCTGAATAAGACCCATTGAAGTTACTTTTTAGAATGCAGCATATTTTTGTATGGGCGATATTGCTGCACAAACATTATACGTGTCAGAATGTAGTTTTCTGACTGAAAGCTGTCTAGCTGAGTTTTTAAGAAACTTTGTAATGGGAATTCTTATAGAAACAACTATAGATGATGCTTACTTTACTTATTTAGTACCATGGCAAAAGTTAGTACTATGCTCAAGTTTGCAACTGTGAAGTCAGAAATAATTCCATTATTTGAGTCAGAATTGCAAAGTTTGGAGTATTTTTTTGCTTTTTTGTCAGCTCTTGGTTACCTTTCTTCTAAGGAGAACATTAACAACATGTCCAGACTTTATTAAAATAATAAAAACCCTGCTCAAAATCCTCCTGAATGACACAGTTAAGTTTTGTTTTACTTTATTTTCATCCCCTGAAGGATTCAGGTTAGTGTCCAAATAACTCATAATCAAAATAGAAGAAGTGATTAGGGAGTGATTGTTTCTTGTTTAGTCTTTACATGATTTAAGGGCCAGCTCTGATTCTGCAAAGACTTTAGTGCCACATTTCAAACTTAAGTCAGTCAGATTGCGCTGGTGAATGTGTTGTACTCTAGTCTTAATCCTTAAATTATTAATGGAATTTAAGGGCTGTGTTACCTGAGACATTCCAATACATTTTGACTATGTGTGAGTAAGTTTTGAGGTATCAAATATCTCTAAAAATATGTTAGGACTATCAAATTAAGAAAACAGAACACTTGCTCTCCTTTCAGCATTGCAGTCCTAGCTGGTTGTTTCTATAGTCCAAACTGATAATTAACGGAATCCTAGAACTTCATTTTCACTGGAAAATTGTCGTTATGCTACCAGTAACTGCTTATTCCTCAAATGTCAAAGTTGAGGAAGATGGAAAAAGGCAATTAATACACAAGTGACCTTTTTTTGGTCTTTCCTTTGGTCGTCTTTAACTATTTTGGTTGGTACCTTTGTTGTACATTGACCTCATTCTACTCTTTGAAATAACCTCTTTATCTGTAGTGCAGGAGCAATTAAATAAAAAAATATGTATGGCCATTTATTACAAAATATCTTTGTTCTCTGGCACTCAGGCCAATTCTCTTTAATTTTTCAGCATAGCACAAAACACAGGAAGGTGTTTTTTTTAGTAGCTTGTTAGCTAATTCTGAAGTGTGGTGAGAGCATTTGGGCAGGAATTCCTGGAACAATCTGTCCTATGTACATGGACCCAATGTTACTGTGATTTTCAGTCTATCCTTTGTTGTTAAGAGGTGAATGCAACTTAAATTCTGAAAGGCATTTGTTGAGGTTGGAGGTTTTCAAGACCCATCTGGACAGAGCCCTGAGCTTGGAGCAGGAGCTGGACGGGGTGAGCCAGCCCGGCCCCTGCCAGCGCGACGGGTGTGCGAGGAGCCCTGGACACCAGTGCGGCTGTGTGTCTCATCCTATGTCAGTTTTATTATAACTGCAATGAAATAGCTGTTTAGTATTTGTGATATTGTTTATCTGAAAAGAAAGTTAATGTCCTACAGCAGATATATAGTGAAAGATAAATTATGTATTTTTCCTTATTAGACCAAACCAGTCATTAATTATGAGCAAGAGCAAAGTCATAAAGTCTTGCAATTTAATCAGGCATTGCAAACTGAAAACCATAATGGTGTACTGCAGTTCCACTATGAGTGGCATTATATATTGCTAACGGAATTGTAAGATATATGGATTCTGTCTTATGAAACTGCATTATTGAGAATCCTGGCAAAACTTTTTAGCAGTATGGACCCATGCAATACATTATTCCTTAGTTTAGGACGAGGATAACATGGAGGGTGGGAACAGGAGTAGAAGGAATTGCACGGTTTGAATTTTGAAGTAGATTCTAGAGTAGTCACTGCCAAGTAAGAGTGCTAGGTGTTTCTGTTTCTTGATGTGTTTAAATGCTGAATTAATTTGAATTTAAATTGTAAGAACTGTTGACAGCATAGATTTCATGTGGTATCTTATAAAAATGCAATTAGTAGTTTGTATTTTCCAGATCTATTGTTTCCAGCTCTCCTCAGAATCAATAACAAAATGTGGCAATTTGTCCTGATTCATCATTTCACAGTTATTTTCACAACAGTAGAATCCAAGACTATATTTTAAAATCAGAAGCTTTGACCTTTTAATACAGAATAATGGCAAAGATGGCTAATATAGATGTGGAACTTTACACGACCCCAGTTCACGGCATTCAAAGCAGTACTATAAAGAAGGTATTTACTAAAGGAAAACATGAAATGACAATCTATCATTTGAAATTTGGAAAAAAATATTAATTTTTTGGCATTCTGTGAATTGTCTAATATTAGGCATAATAGCAACTGTGCTGTTCTTTGCTCTTCTTTCTTAGTTTTTCAGAATGGAGTTGTTTTCTCAAAGGGAAAATAGGTGGGGTTATTTACAGTTATAAAAACTGTTTAACTACGTTTTAATACGCATGCATTTCATGAAATGAAGAATCAATATTGCTCCTTCTTCAAGCTTCTCTTCTCCCAGGCATCCTTTTGAGAAACTTAGCTTTTATAATTGTTTCCTCAGGTCCCTGAATTTGCATTCTTGGTGATATAGTTGTAAAATAAGAATTACTGAGACTGAATGCTGGACTGTCTTCAATAGTAAAAAATGTGTGGAACATTCTGATTTCTTGCGGTGTATGTGCTAGTCTTTATTCATACAAACGAAGACGAAAACCCTCGGAAGTTGGTTTCAAAAGATTTATTTCCTCAAGAAAAGCAATCACTTTTTATTTGCTTTTTTATTATAAGCTAAACGCCGAAGTTGCCCTATGTTGTTTCATAAATAAGCTTTTATTATCAGCAACATGTTATCGAAAGTAGCATAGAGCCTGTCATGTAGGCATCGTTCCACCCTGACAGATGGGCAAGTGCAGGCGTGCCAGCCAACCCTCCTCCACATCACCTCACGGAGTGGGAAGGGAAGAATTTTTGCCCAGGATGGGCACAGCGGCATTCGGTGCGTGTAAGGCTGGAAGTTCAGGAAATGCTTTCAGACTGGTCCATCTCATAGGATGACCAAAAATTTAAAAATAGCCTGGGTTTTGGGTACTGCTGGGTTTGTACTGGGAAGAGTGACCAGTTGCAATGAGGCTCCTGTTTCTTTTTGGCTGTCTGCTGAAGTCACCGAATGGGCCCAGCCAGTTCTGCCACGGACACACATTTCTCCCTGATTAATTACCTAACTGTGGAAGCATAAGCGGTGTCTAGTTTCTCTTGTAAGAAAGCTGTTGTTTGTGACTACACACATATCTCTTTGGATATAGAATAGGAGGATAAAGATGTACTGATGTACGATGAAATCCTAGTGTGAAAATAAGATTTAGAATAGAAAATTTTGAATAAGAATAAATCACACTTACGCACCTGAAGATTTGGATAGTGAAATGCAGAATATGTTTGCAGGTTTTCAGAAATGCAAATCAGCTATTGCTTGGTTGTTGGGGTTTGGGGGTTTGGAGGTGTTATTTTTTTTTTTTTTAAACAAATTGACCTAATGCCTTATGCTTGATTTTATAAAGTAGCCAAGCACTGCAGGCTTTTGGCTTGAACAAATGCTTTTGTGCATTGCACTAGTCAATCTTTGCCTGTCATTTTTACCTTCCTCAGTATTTTTGTGTAGATTCAAGGTTTTAATCATTTATTTCAAGTCTAACGCAGCCTTTAAATACCAATAGATTTTGCTAACTTTCCTGGAAGTTAGACTGACACTCATGTTTTTTGGGGACTTGATTTCTGTTTAAAAGTTTTTAAATTCTGGGAAATAATGGTTTCATGGCACTGTCATTTACAAGATGACACAGCACATGGAAGAACAGGTGTGAAAAATGAAGTGAATAAAATTGCTTCTGAAGTATATATTGACATTTCATGGGCTTCTGTTAGGAGAACATATTTTCTAAACTATACTAAGTATTTAATTTTTCTTCTTAGCTGAATGTTTTCCTTCTGAAATGAAATTACATAGTAATATTTAACTAACACTTCTTTACATGCCTAGTTTTAAATTAAAGTTCATAATTAAGCTTAATATGAAATAATAAGATTTGATGTGATGCTTTCTTCCAGTACCTGAACTAATGTTCACTGCATTAGAAGGTACAGTTATCATTGAGAAGCTTTGTTCTTTTAACAAAAGGTACCAAAAATAAAATTCAGTTAGGGTCATAGTGGTTTAGTTTAATACTGTTATGATAATGAGTACCATAATTACTTTCAGGTAGTTCTTCCTTCCCAGAGGATGAGATTCTTAGTTTTGATGCCTGCTTAAAGCATGAGAATGACAGTAAAATTAATGTCATAACCTTTACAGCCTATTCATCATTTTCTGTGTAGTATCCTAAAGGATTTTGTGCAACATCTAAAATAAATGTCTTGGTATGGACAAGCATCAAATGAGGTTAATTGGGTTCACCTGATATTCAGATTCAGTCTGTCTATGAGGACACCAATTTCATATAAAAGACCTGTGGGTATCTTTCAGTGAAAATTGCTTTTCAATTATTACATATATATGCTCTCCTTCCTTTAATTGTTAAAGACCAATTTACAGTGTAGTTTTTTTCCAGTTTATTTGATATTTTTGCTTCTTCTCATTGAAAATTCATTTATCCTTTCATTCTGTGGTAACATAAGGTATAGGCATGATAGAGCTTATTTTGTGGCATTAAGATAAATTTTACTTTTTAATTCTATCCAGCTTCAACTCCACTTAACTTGAAATTCTTGTAATAGATTTCTATTCATCTCTGACCAGTCAGCACCAGATTTCCTATTTTGAGTTCTGGAGTACTGTGGCTTGAATGATGATATTTATTGTCCTATGGTTAGAGTCATCAGCTGAGCAAAACAGATTTTAAGATTATATAGAATTTTTAAAGTTTTGTCATTGGGGTAGGTTCTCAGATGCAGAAAACTTGATGTTAATGCCAGATAGAAATAAAGTTATTAACTAAATTTTGTACCTGTTTTACACTCTTACATCCAGAACAAATTTTAGGTCGGACACCAATAATAATTCAGAATGTCCTGTTGTTCTTATTGAATACTGAAGGTTCAAACATTCTTACAGTCTCCCTTGGGTGTATTTGAGTCCAATACCAGTTCTTTCTAAATACAGAAGATGATATGGATTATTTCTAAGTTGCGCTCTTTTCTGAACATGAACTAATTATTTATGGGAAGTAGCTATGGCAAGCCAGATTTACAGTTAAATGAAAAAAAAATCAATTTTCCTGAGGGCAGGTATGGGTAGCTGTATAGATGTTGTGTCCTTCAACTTCTGTACTGTGCATTGATTCAAAATTTCAGAACTTTTTGAAAGAAGACTGCAGTTCGATGCATGTCCTAAACATAAATAGATGTAGATATTAAGTATCTGTTAAACATGTTACCCGTTGGCTGAAAGGTGTCAGAGACTGTCAGTCCTGTCAAGGAACATGAATTGTTATACGTACAGGAAAGTTGTGGTGGGGCAGGTTACAAGACCAGCACTAGGCAGTGATCAAAAAGACAGTATCACTGTTGATAAATTGGAAAATAATGTAAAATGCAGACATGATAGTCACACAAAATTATGTGGTTTGCTTTGTAAACTGTATTTGTGTTCAAAGAAAACATGCTTTAATACAGTAATACGTATAATAATGGATAGCAAAATTTGAAGGGATGATAAGAAGCAGCTTTCTCTGACTTAAAAATCTCAAACTTTTCAGTTTTTCCACAAAGGAAGGTTACTTGATTAAATATCTGCAAAAATAAAGGACAATGAAAGGTTCTTTGGTATAACAGCAATTAAAAAAATCATGAATGGCTAGAAGATGAAAAGTTAATTTGAGAAATTATACTTTTTTGTTGTTATTATTGACAGTAGATGATCAGTGTACTAGTCTGTCAAAGAAGCAGTGGATTTTCTAGATCAAAGCCGCTATCTTAGTTGCAGCTAGAGTTGAATTCAAATCAGAGATGCCTGTACAAAGTGGATTTGTATGGTCCAATTTTCTGTCCTAGTGTTAGGGTTTCTGAATGCTTGGAAAAAGATGTGGAGCTTATGTTTCTGCATGGTATTCTAAGAATTATTGATCCATATCCTGAAATCTGATTTGTTTGCTGTAACTATAAGAGGAAGCAGTAACCGTAAGTGGGGCACTCTTTTAAATAATATAATGCTCCCTACAACTGGGAGGGACCATGAAAACCTGTGAAAATGTGACTTCAGAGTAATAATTTTGAGAACCTTCATTTGAACATCATTTCTTACGTTGTTTTTTACAAGAACATCCATTGCTGTATGTACTTCAGTACCTTTTCAAATGTTGGAAGTCCTAAAGCGGAAGAGAAAATCATTTGTTTCTGTGAAAAGATCTTGTTGAGCAACACAGTCTTAAAGAAGGATGTCTTACACTGTGGGTGACAAGTGAAAATCCATGCGGGTTCCTAGAAGTGTTTTGCTGTTCCAAAATTACATCACTGTGGTCTGCTCCATTCTTGTAGGTTAAGAGGGAGTTGTCTATGTTACCGCGACACAAAACTGTGCGGAGATGAGCCGCCGTGTGTTTGCGTGCTGGGTCGGACAGGTCTGAGGTTGGTGAGTCGAGTACCATGGATGGGGCCTCTTTGGGGCAGCCTGGGGCACCTTGGCAAAC
The DNA here is from genome assembly GCF_036013445.1 of Caloenas nicobarica. Lineage (NCBI taxonomy): Eukaryota > Metazoa > Chordata > Aves > Columbiformes > Columbidae > Caloenas > Caloenas nicobarica. Next base: position 16,618,095 of record NC_088246.1, read on the forward strand.
CTGGCCAGGAGCTGCTGGTGACACTCCAGCGCTCTCATTGCGGGCGGCTCAGCCCAGAACATACAGATACCAAAGAGCCTCACCTGTCTGCTGTGTGAGAGGTCTCCTCACAGCAGCCACACTCGATTTTCTTCTGTGCTTTGGTACTGAGCGTCCTTGAAGTTGAATTGGTTTTGCCTCTTCCACACTTTACTTGCTGCCCACAGAACCATCTTCTTCCTGGAACCTCTTCGTTGCTTTTTGAGAGGCAATTGCATGATAGTAGGGAAACATATTCGAGGCTTATTATTGTGTTTGGTAATTGCCTCAGAATTTGTCCTAACTGTTTTTCTATTGATCCAAACCCAATCTTTTAGTATAATACTTCTTGTGCTCAGAAGGGGGCTCTTGAGCGTGTGTCTGGACTGTTCCTTATTCTACCAGCTGTTGAATTGGCCAGGAAAGTCAGCAAACTCCACATCTGCACAGCTGGCCCTGCCCATGGGAAATGTTATAGATATGCACTGGTATGAAAGCCTAGATCCAAGTAAACCCCCGAGTAGTGGGAATTCCATCTGTGTCAGTCAATGGACTTGTCTGTTACTTTCCCAAAGCCTCCAACTGCATCAGGAAGAAAAGAGTTTTATATTGTGTGACTTTTAACATGTTAGTGATGTTCAGCTGAACCAAATTATTATGTAGCCATTCCAAAAGCTAGGCCATTTTATGATAAAGAAAATCTAACTGGTTAGTAACAAAATTTTATATTGTCGTTGTATTATACTGTCTTTCTTGACTGTTGAATCAGACTTGACTAAAGCATAAGCAACACACTGACTGCAATGGAAAGAAATAGCCAACTCTTAAGTTGCTGGGTGGCCACTTGGTGTAATGCTATTTTATGTCAAACATTATGCATCAAATTTTGCAATAAGTACCATCATCAAATTCAGGAGAGGTGGCAGTGTAATGTTTGCTTCACAAATGCAAGCTAATATCTTCATTGTAGCATCCATGGAAGATTCTGCTGGTCAGTGAGTTTTATGGGACCCATGCAGTCAGATGTTTGAAGGAAAATGATTGCTTAACCCTACATTGTCTGTGATTCTTCAGAATGCATTGACACATTCATGACATGCCCTCTTTTCCGACTTAACGGGGGTTTCCAATTCAAGAAGCCTAAGTTAATTGTTCCCAGTGCTGAAATATGGAGAGTGCATAAGGGTATGTGTGATCCAGAGAAACACTTGGTTTAAAACTGTGGTGGTGGTTTGCATGATGTATGGGTATACTGGGATCCATTCTGAAATATAATTTTGGAAAACTGTTGCCATTGTCCTGGTTTTTTTCGGTTATGAAAAGTTATCAGAACTTCTAAGTATCTGTATTTCTTCTTTCCAGGAACGTTGTTGTAACTATCAAAGGACATAATGCAGAATCCTTTAACTTTTTGTGCAGGTATAGTATGCTTTCTATACTTCTTTTTGAGAAATTAGATGCTTGTGATTCAAAATGTGGAAAAAATGTCATCATCATTAATAAATCACTGTATAACTCATGTCTACTATTCTACCCTAATGTGATTTAAAAAAAAAAAAAAGAAGCTGTTATACTGCAGCATTTAACACTTTAAACAATGGCAATAGCTAAGATTGTCGTCTTCTTTAGGACATTGCTAGTTACTGTTACCACCTCTTGTTGAAACCTGAAATATATAAATCTTCTTGTTTGATTCAGCAGAATTAAGTGTTCAGGATTTATTACAATTTTTTTTATCCTTATATATTTGAAAATCATTGAAATATTTGACCCCCGTATAACTGGGGGCCAAATCTATTTGCAAGTTATGCTATAAGACTGGTACAAACAAGAAAATAAATATTTTCTAAATATAAGCTTAGAATTTTAGATTTTAAGTGCCTTCTCTCCAGCATTCCTATCCTTACTAAAGTTTTTTGTGTTTAGCAATATTTTTCTATGTTTTTTCTCTTCAGAAATGATCTTTTGTTGATTTAGGGTTTTTTAAATTTTTTTTTTTATTTATTTTATTTAGCATCTTGGATTTTGCCCTCCATTATTAGTAAGGGTATTTGTACTGCAACTGTGTATTCCCAAGCCTCTAAATGTGTAGCCATGACTTTAATTTCCTTTCTCTTTTGATCTGTGTCACAGTGCTAATGTTTAAATACGATTTTTAGCTTGCATGTAATTTTTAATGATACTTCTTAAACATGAGTGTTTGATGGATACGACATAAGCTCTAATGGACCTTTCAGAACCACTGCAGGTTGTCAGTTAAGTTTCCATTGTTAGTAGTTATGTTAATTAAGAAAAGCACTGTCTATTACTTAACTTGAAGCCTTGAGCTTTTACTGTCATGTAAGTTTATACTTTACCTGTTTTGTGAAGACTGAGTATTTTTATGATACTGTAATAATTCTGAGGAAGCTGTTCCAGAAGGATGTCATGCAAATTGATCTTAGTTGATGAGTTCTGTGTCTAATGGGACTATTCTTTCAAGGGAGACAGTACTTACGGTTGTGTGAAGCTACCCACCCTGCAGCGTGCTCTGTGTCTTTATGGCTTATGACTTAAATACTTAATTCTAATACTTAAATGCCTTATTTTAATTTTTCCTTTAAATAACAGGAATTCGACCTGTATTGTAGTCAAAATGAATGTGTTATCTTTATGTTAAAGCCATTTCTGAATAATGGGAGGAGAATACAGACTCTGAAGCTGTTTGCAAGCTTGAAACTGATGAATCATCCACTTTGAGATTTTTTTTGAAGACTTTTCTAAACAAAAAAAAAATCCAGAATGAATTATAAGAGCCATATTGTACACTTTGAAAGTGAGAGTTCATGTTAGAAATCATAACCAGATGCAGACCAAGAGCCGTATCAGTGTGAAATCATGATGTTCGACAAATATATTAGTCTCAGTGTATTCTTTTTATTCTTTCACTGTCACTTTTCGTTGTCCTCGTATCAAGCATCACTTTCGTTTCTTAAATGTGTTATGGCACTTTGAAAATGTTAAGGCTGTTAACAATTTATAATGATTTGTGTACAACTATAACATTGGTACATTTCTTACAAATAAAAGGTTGGGAAATGAATGGTATTGGAAGTAGAACCTATCCATCAGTTACATTCAGTATAGCATTTTTGTCAGTCTTTCTATACTTTGAAAGTGCTTGTTATTTTTCAGTTGACTATGGAAGTAACGGTTAGTGCAAATTCTTTGAGTGACAACGTAAACCCTTCAGTGCTACCATTTGTCATGTAATAGCAGGATTTCTGTAATTTGATACATACTCCCTCAGGGCATCTGTATTTTTCTCAATTTAGAATATTTTATAAGAAAGGCGATTCTCATTTATATAACAAGCAATTACAACTCCATGTTCAAACAGATGCACTTTTCTGAATAATGATAAATGTTTAACTGCTAGGATTTTATTTTTTTCCTAGGAATTATTAAATCATTGAAGCATCATATTCTGTCATTTGCACTCATGTTAATATTTGCTGTTGAGCAAGTGCTGGGTATTTTTAGTGCTCCATAATGAGACAAAATACCAGTGCGCCTTAGAGAACTGATATACTTTTGGCATTATCAGGTTTATAGAATGTTTTTACTAAATGACTCTAACATGAAATAACTGTGTATCTTATATAATTAGTGTGCGAAATATAAAGCTGTTGTGGTTTATCTAGGAATTTATGTACTACTTTTTTGTCTTTTTAAAATATAAATTGGAAAAGTACAGGCTGAAAGCACAGTTTTTTGTCCTTGAGTATGTTTATTTTAATTTTTAAAAAAGTGGGTTTTTTAAAAGTCATTGTATAATTTAGTACATTTTGTATCCATATTAGTATGGTCATTTGATGCTGGGAGATCTCAAACTTCAATTAGCCATGTAAATGTGCTTCTTAGCATCAGCCTTCCCTTGGCTGGAACCCCTGCTGCCTTTATATCATTAACATAAATGCAGGTGCAAATAGCATTTATGTACTTTGATAGAAAGCAGTTGGAGCCATTTCACTGTGGGACACGACACTCTCAGATTGTGTACATCTGTTCAAATAATGTATCCAAGCCAGTGACATGAGCGCAAGGATAAAAACATCTGCCCCTGAGACCGTTTGCCGTACGGCAGATGCTCACATCTTTATTTATGCAGATGGTTCGTGTGATGAGTTGAGCAATGATGAAAGCGAGGAAGTTTGACAAAGATTTCAGGGTATTGCTCAGGATGGGAAAATATGTTTGTAACAGCGCTTAGTTTTCAGATGTCTACCAAAGGAAGAACATCTGTTATAAATACTGATGTTTTTAGTAACGTGGATGTGTTACTTGGGACGTTAACTGGATTAACACGAAATTGGTAAAGGATTTAAAAAAAAAAAATCGCTCATGCAAAAATTGTACTGCAATTATAGATCCTAAGTAGTTCAATAGAAGTAATTCCTTTTAACATAGTAACGTAACTCATCATGAAGATGCTCAGAGGGTGTGTGCAGTGCTGGAGAAGATTCCTTGGCTTTGGGGGTTTTTCCCTAGAAGTCGTATTTCGTGTTACAAAATGACCAGGCAAGTCGCTCAGCCTTTCTGCTGATTGAAAGTTCCCCACGGGCCGTGGCCGTGAGCCGCGGGTCCCCACGGAGGGGCTGGCGGGCGCCCGGGTGTCCCTGCCCGGCCCGACGCGGCGGTGACGGGCGCCCGACTCCCCCTGCCGGCCTCCCCGCCGAGGGGCTCCTCGCTCCGCCCGCACACACACACGTGGATTTGATTAGAAATGTGCTGATATTTCGGCACATGGCAAGCTAAGGATATCATCTTTGGCCGACATTCCTGTCGACTGCATTCCTGTTTTCGTTCCCTAGTATGCTGGCACCCCTTACAAGTGTGCGCTGATATATTACCTCTTATCAGCAGTGTATTAAATCAATTCCCTTTACAGCACATCCAGTACCTGCTTTTGAGAACTGGTGCTGGCTTTAAACAATGCAGTGGCCAGCACGGGCAAGCCTAGCAATGCCAAGAAGCACTGCGAACAATTGTAATTATGCACAGGGGGAGGAAAAATGTTCAGATACTGTAATTGAAATTGTTTTCTGCTACATCATACTGCCAGAAAGGCCTAGCTATGTTCAGGTTTGGCAGCAAGTGATAATTTTATATGTTCTGAAAACTAATGTCTTCCTAGCCAGGATCATAGTCTTTCTGAAGGTGTTTTAGTTTTCCTGTGCTATATAGGGCTGTGTCTGTCTTTGGAAAAAATATGCATATATATTTGAAGTACTGTAGAGATTCTCTAATCTTTATTTTTGTTTTAATCCTTAGTGAAATTGACCACAAGTGGCAATGTTCTGCTTATCTCAGCCAAAACTGTAGAGTCTTTTTCTGGAGAAATCTGGGTCATGAAGAGAGAAAAGAGGGGACAGCTAGAGCAAACAGAAACCCTGGATAGAGAATTCCCTGTTCAAGAGTTAGATACTTAGGTCATTTTCGAAAGAAATGAGCTATTTACAAAATCCCTCACAAAATACTTTCCAACTATCATCAAACTTTAACAATGTGTTATGTGTTCAGGCCCTTTCTTTGGGGAATGCTAAGCCCTGTTTGTATAGTTCATACTGGAAGACACAAAATAACCCAGGCCAAGACTGACAAGTCTTCTGATCCTCCATTCATCTTTAATAAGGGGGGACTTCCCAAGGTTTGGACTGCAGAAGTTACCATACATATGCTTTTAATGCTTCAACTAACATATACTTGCTCTTTTGAGCCAAAGTGGTGAATTAATTGTTTGTTTGTTTCCTCTTGCATACAGGCTCTCTTCAGAAATAAGTACTTTGATTTTCACAAAAAAAAAAAAGTGAGAGAGATATATATATATGAGGAATAACAATTTTGCTCTTCTATTGTGCTATTTCCACATCAGTATTTGAAAAATTAAATTTTGGGAGTAAGAGGCATAATTCCCTTACTGCAATCAGATGTGTTTTCTGCCCCATGCAGAGAAGGGAGGAGAGTTGAACTCTCAGTAAGACAAAGATAGATTCTGTTCTCAGCTTACTTGAAAGGGGAGCAAGAGTCTAGTCAGAAAATATTTCATGATTTATTCATAAAATGGTTCTACTTGACCTTTTTGTGCTGTGTAGTTTCTGAAGAACTCTGCGTTCACTTTTGTAGCGGACCTGGTCATTATTGTTTCCTGCACTTAATGAAAAACTAAGTCTATTAATTGCCACTTACATTAGGCATATTAAGATCTTTGTCCAGGTTGATGTGATCTTGATAGTTCTTTTAAAAAGGGTTTTACAGTGACTTTACAGTAAATGAATTACTGTTTAGGTCCATATCTTTCTTGAAGGTCGCTAAAAGGAATTTCAGCTGGCAGTTCTCCTAGAAAATAATTTTTTAAAATCCAATTACAGCCTTTTCTTTTGAATCTTCTGTTTATCCCCACCTTCTCTAGTACCTAATTTATATTTGCAATGCCACTGAAAGTTTATGAATTATGAGTTTATGACCTGGGCTTCCATCACCTCCCTTCAGCTGTTTTCTGAACAATTCGTTCCCCCAGGTGGCTGTGTCACTGAAGCTTCACAGATCTCCAGGGATGGTGTCCTCCATGGAACGGAACAACTGGGCAAAGCCAACAAAGATAAATTACTGGATTTGCAGTAGTAGCAAAATAATTTCCATTCTAGTCCGAGTCCTGTCAGAGCAGCATGGTTTCTAGATAATGCCCACCTGAAGTTTGACGTGGTTGCTGAAACTAATAGAGGCATGTAGAAGATGAAGCATAGGCTTGGATGATGTATCTAACAGTCTCTCTCAGACAGAAATTCCATGCTTAATCAGAAAGGAACCGGTGTTTTCATCTTGAATAGTGATTTCTGTGGTTGCAGAGGCCAGACACCATCTTGAGCCCAGAGATTTATCTGTATAAACCTTATTCCTAAATTCTCTTATTGATATAGTGAGAAAAATCTGTGTGTGATTTCTTCAGCTGTAAAGGTTCAAAAAGATACTAATAATTACAGATGTTTCATGTCTAGCTCTCTTTATGTCAGTTTTCATTTCTCGATATGAAAATATATTTATCTGCTCAAAACTTATTAATTGTTAGCCTTAATACGAAAAGATTAGCTTATAACTTGAAAGACCATGCTTTCAAAAAAATGGAAAGCTTTTGAAGTTCAGAAACACGGCATGAGAGGTGTTTAGAGAACATGTGGATCTGCTAATAAATGTATTCTAAATTCGTTGCAAAAGACTGTTTAAAGATCTCTTATGTATATGTGTTCTGACTTTTAGGAAATACTTCCAAGACTTTCCTCCTTTATACAGTAGAACAGAAACGTCTTTTTTCATAGTAAGTTAAGCCTGGCATTGCTCACATTTTATATAAGATGTTGCTTTTGAATATTGTTTTACCCACGTGTGGCTAATACATTTGATATTACAATTCAAAAGGTTACCTCAAAGCTGTTGGCCTCTTGTTATTCCCTATAGAAGTAGGATTTCATACATATTTTAAAAGTTACTTGTGTTGGGGCAGTACAGAGATACATACAACCTAAGTCTATGAGAAATCCAAAATGATGTCTTAAAATACAGAGTGTTTCAAACAGATGGACCCAATTTGAAATCACTATTGCTTTGAAATTGGGTCCATCTTTTTGAAACACCCTGTATTGTTGTTGCTAATGCTGATAATACAGTATCTAGATGCATTGATTTCTTGATGCGTTAGCTTCTGTTTAGTAGATCTGCTTTTGCATGGGCATTGTTTTGTTACATTTTTGTCTGAGGACAGAAATACTGGAGTCAAAATGCTGGTGAAATTGTATTGGCAGAAAGAGGTCTTAATTGCAGAAAGAAACCTTAAATAGAATCATAGAATTGTAGAATGGTTTGGGTTGGAAGGGACCTTCGAAGGTCATCTAGTCCAACCCTCCAGCCATGTGCAGGGACACCTTCCACTAGACCATGTTGTTCAGAGCGCCGTCCAGCCTGGCCTTGAACGCTTCCAGGGATGGGGCATCCACAGCTTCTCCGGGCAACCTGGGCCAGTGTTTCACCAGCCTCATTGTAAAAGATTTCTTCCTCATGTCTAGCCTGAATCTCCCCTCTTTTAGTTCAAAACCATCACCCCTTGTTCTATTGCTACAGGCCCTGCTAAAAAGTCTGTCCCCATCTTTCTTGTAGACCTCTTTTAGGTGTTGAAAGGCCGCAATAAGGTCTCCCTGGAGCCTTCTCTTCTCCAGGCTGAACAACCCCAACTCTCTCAGCCTGTCCTCATAGGAGAGGTGCTCTGATCATCTTGGTGGCCTCCTCTGGCCCCTCTCCAGCAGGTCCATGTCTTTCCTGTGCTGAGGGCTCCAGAGCTGGATGTTGTGGGGTCTATGTCAAAGGTCTTACGGACGTCCAGATATATGACAGCATGATAATGAAGCCACTGCTATGTATACTCTTGAACAACAAGAGGGAAGTGATTCTGGAAGTTGAGAAAGTGGAGTTACCTAACAGTGGAGATTATTAATTTTTTTCTCCTTCTTCTTTTTTTTTTTTTTTTTTTTTTTTTTTTTTGCATAAGTTATGTTAGATACTAATTTCCTGAAAAGCAGATTGTGTTAACTTTGGCATATATCAGTATATGGTTGATAGTGCAATAAGGATGTTTCTGGAATAAAAAAGACTGAATTAGAAAGGAAACTGAAGAACTTATCTAAATATGAACTATGTACCCATGATCTTGGACTACTGTATGACTTATCTATCCAAAATGACTGTTTATGCCAAAAATAGTTTTAACTTATTCCCACACTGAAAAATGTCACTAGAAATTTTAAGGTCGAATGTCTGCTTTAATGGAGTCCAGTTAATGTCAAAACCCCATTTTTATTGTGTAACTTCGTTGTTGTAATGCTCTGTTCTGCCAAGAAGAGTCTTTTGGAGACTATTTAAGGAATCCAGGAACTATCTCACTGCTCAAAGAATTTCTTGAAATGCACTATAATCCTAATCCCTTAAAATAATAAAATTGCACAGACTTTAAAGCAAATAAGACCTTTCTAAAAGATAAAATGCTTAGTGCACAACTAGCAAATCACATTGATGCTCAAATCAGAATTATTTATAGCTTTAAAGAGGTCTACTATTCCCTTTTAGGATTTTAACAAACTGTTTTGATCTTGTTCCTCGTGTGGTATACCGGAACACGTTTTCTAAGCGTATTTGTACATTTTGTATCTTAGTGTTTGTGTGAATGATGTACTGTGATTTTCCAATCTTACATTGGAATCTTTTGTTTTGTTTATTTTTTAATCTGTTTGAAATTGCACAAAAGTACTTCTATGTAGACAATTTTATTACTCTCAAAAAAAATCAAGTACTAAAAAGGTTAGAAATGCACAGTATGACCTTATCCCTGTGGCTTAAATGCTGCTTCTTTCAAGATCACATATTTGTTACCCGCCCTAGGTCTGCATTTAATTCCAGTGTCCCACCCTGACTCTTGGCTGATGCACTTTCCAAGTCTCAGTTTCTAGTTCTCTTGCCCTTTTCCTATTTGCCCCGTGTATATCCCAGTTTCTCTTCCACTCTGTCCCCTTAGCAGTTAAAAGATAAGGAGAGGCTGGTTCCTTGTTCCAACTTGGGTGTTTGGACCCAAACCTATATAGTTTTAGGAAAAACCCAGCCCAGCCTGAAGTAGAAGCATGTTAAATAGAATGTATTAATAATAGCTGGAAAAATTAGCTGCTCAAAGTATCTGTTGAACACATGCCAAGAGCTCACAACTTTGACAACTTTGGGCAGCTTTTCACAGACAAAAGAGGCACTGCTGTGTCAAATATCAAGGTCTTAGTCTAATGCACAGATGTGTTACTACATTCTTCTTTTTTTTTTTTTATGCAGACATATGTGGGGATGGCTGGCTTTTTCTGTTGAAATTAATTTTAAAAAATTATCTGAGGCAAATACCCAGAACAGAACATTTGACCTGAGCAGTTGTTATTAGGCAAAGATAGAAACAGCTGCAAATTAATTCCTGTAATGTATAGAGTTGGGCACTCCAGACGTGTAGGCTTTATTACCAGCCTTCATATCAGTGTGTGGCAAAGCTAGTTTTGAACATAGAAGGCCAGATTCTATTTTCTAGAATACCTGCAGTTCCATTGATTTGCGTGGGATTAGGGAAGGTGTAAATCAGCACAGAATGCAGCCCCTGTATTTAAAAGCCCCACTAAAGCTACTGAACCTTCATTTCTCTGAGCTTTTTGTTTTGGTGCTGTTGACTGTCTGCCCTGACACTGAAGCTGAAGCATCCCATCTGTGTACCACATTAACCAGCTTTACTCAATTATTAAGCTATCACTTTGCATTGGGCATGTAATATATTAGATTTTAAAACATTTTTTTGAGCAGAGAAAAATGGCAAAGAACAAGAAGCAGTAGCTTTCTTAATGCATTAACTGAAAGTTAATGTTGTATATTGTCATTTTACATTGTCTTTTTCTGGTTTTTGTTGGTTTGGGGTTTGTTGGTTTTGGTTTGGGTTTTTTTTGTCTTCTTTTTTGTCCTGAGATCTATTTATAACTGACTGAAGCGCTTTTGCAGGTGGTGTTTTTTTGCATGCTAATCCTGCAGAGAAACATTGTGTCCAACAAAGTATGCTGGGTCAGCAAAAACAAGAAACTTGTGCTGGAAAGACAATATCCACAGGTATTTAGTGAGTATGGAGATTTGGCAAAATGAATTATTAACTGTCATTGACAGAAATGAATCTGGTTTTGTCTGTTAGAAAGTTGCGCATTTTTTTCTTTCCCATAGAACAGATACTCTTCCTTTCAAAGTCAGCAGAAGACTCAGCAAAGTAAACATGCATTTAATAAAATATTTCATTAATCTCTTCCATCTGTATTCTGCCTTTCCCTTCAAAACAAGATGATCCTTTTTTTTTCTGTTATTTTCTGTCACTTGTCCAGTCATACACAAATTAAATACACACCTACACAAGTGAGGTGGTCCTACAAAGATTATTTGAAAACTTAACACTATTACGTAGTGGTTTCTGGCATTCTGGTTGTTTGTTTTAATGTTCAAAATAGACCAGATCAGTGGGGAAAATTAAATTTCTTCGGATGCTTTCTACAGTGTCTGAGTTCGCCAATGTTACGTGCTTATGTAGAGAACAAACTGAAGGAGGTACAAAAATAAGGCAGAACAGACTACAGCAGGCTAGACTTGAAAGACTCAGGAAGGAAGGGGAACCATAAATGAAAAACAGCCCTGTGAAAGACTCTCTTTCCTCTAGAGGACTTCCCAGCATGGCTATATCAGAGACTTGGATGCATCATTGATTTTGTATTGGTGTATCACTGTCACAGAATGACAGAATGGTTGGTGTTGGAAGGGACCTCTGGAGATCATCGAGTCCAACCCACCTGCTAAAGCAGGTTCACCCAGAGCAGGTTTAGGTGGAACCTCCTGTGTTTCAGTCTATGTCCATTGCCCCTTATCCTGTTGTCAGGCACCACTGAAAGGGATCTGGTCCCATCCTCTTGACATCTACCCTTCAGATATTTATAAGCATTGATAAGATCCCCCTCAGCCTTCTCCAGGCTGAACAGACCCAGCTCTCTCAGTCTCTCCTCACAGGAAAGATGCTTCAGTCCCCCGATCATCTTCGTAGCCCGCCACTGGTCTCCCACCAGTATTTCCTTGCCCTTTTTAAACTGGGGAGCCCAGAACTGGACACAGTACTGCAGATGCGGCCTCACCAGGGCAGAGTAGAGGGGGAGGAGAACCTCCCTTGACCTGCTGATCACACTCCTCCTAATGCACCCCAGGTACCATTGGCCTTGGCTGCAGCGGCACATTGCTGACTTGTGGTTAATTTGGTGTCCACCAGGACTCCCAGGTCCTTGTCCACAGAGCTGCTTTCCTGCAGATCAGCCCTAAACCTGCATTGGTGCCTGAGGTTATTCCTCCCCACATGCAGGACTCTACACTTGCCCTTGTTGGACTTCATTAGGTTCCTCTTCACCCAACTCTCCAGCCTGTCCATGTCTCGCTGAATGGCAGCACAGCCCTCTGGTGTATCCAGTCCTAGTTTGGTGTATCTAGTATCTGGTGTCCCATCCTAGACAATTTTAACGTTATTTAGAAGAGATGAAAGCTTATGACATCCTGCAAGTTTCTGAGTGATTTGATACTTGCAGCTACTAGCATCGTAACCATTAATCTTTTAACAGAGACTTTCAAAGTAAATGGATTAAGTTGCATTTGATTTAACCTTGTGCTTAATTATTTAAGATTCTACCTGTTGCCCCAACTCCATGCCTATTTGAAAGGCTGAGAACGCAGCAGTTAAAAATTAGCTTCGTGTCATTCATATATTAAATCTAATGTTTTCATTCATTTCTTTTATTCTTAATGAAAATTTTGAAGAAAGTATAAAAGTTTTTGCCTTTTAGTGAAGGACCTGTAGACTGACTCGTAGAAAAAAATGATGTATGAAACCAAGGGCCATTCTCAAAAATGCCACTGCAGAGCCTCCCTTAACTGAAAATTCCCCTTTTTAGATGCAGGACTTCATGGGTTTGCATAGCCATGAAGCCTTTTCCTCGGGCCACAACTGACAAGTCAAAATGAGTCCTTTCAATAAGAGACAGAAATAATTCAGAAGATGTGAAATAGATGTGGAATGTCCCTGAAAGATGCATTTAAGTTTCCAAGTGGCCTTCTGGTAGCCAGACCATACTGAATTCCTTCAGTGTCAGGGTGGTGAAGACATGAATTACTGTAGTGGTCTCTGTGTGCAAAGGAAATTGTTGAAACTTTTTACCAAGTATAAATGGAAAAGGTAGTTTTGCTCACTGATGATACTTGCACACTCTGACTGGGCTTAGTTGGACCTCTCGTCTGTGAATTGACTGGTTGGTTTTTCCTGATGCTGAATGCTCTTCCACCAGTTCTTCCAATTAGCTTTCCTTGTCCACAAGCAGAATCTTAACGGTGTCTGAAGGACCGTGAGATAGCTCGTCAGCATCTAGCCCAGCTCCAGATGTAGGCATGGGGTAAGCTGCATAGCTACAGCAGCTGTGTTGGATGAGAGGGAACGCCAGAGCTGGGTAACCTTTGCCTGCCAGAGGCACTGCAGTGAGCATTTCTGCACTAAACGGTCTAATGTAAACTTGAGAGAAAAAAGAAAAAATAATTGTATTGAAGGCTGATACCAAACTTAGCTTGCCTGGAAGACGTATTTACGATAAAATGATGCTGGTTGAAAAAAGAGCATTTGTTTAAAAATCCCTTCACAAGTAGTTATATCAATGCTTAGTATTGTGTTAACTGCATAAGAAGAATATTGATCTAAACATATCTTGTTTCAAAGAGCATTTTGTGGTTGATATTCATGAAAGTCTTGGCTTCTGGAATGATACTTTCTTGTAGAATGCTGAGAAAATATGTTGAGGCAAGTCACTGGACTTGAGAAGCATATGCTTCTTTTTAAAGCTAGTGTCATGCATTATTTCTACAAATATTTTTCCTGACCTCCAATTAACATCTCTTTTGTGATGCTTTGGCTGCACTTTTGTAGAGGTGGCATGTCCACAGCAAAGCTTCCATCTCACAGCATTTGGTGCTATTGGTTGGGAGCGGGTGCCTTATAACTTGGAGTGTAAAGCAGCGCAGGCAGGAATCTGCTGAAGTGCTGACATTCCAAAAAAAGTTTTGCAAATTGGTGAATGAGATTTTGAAATAAAAAGGGAGAGGTACAAACCAAACGTGAGAGAGAATGGAAACTACTTCATGTGAAATATTGTGGCAAGCTGAATAAAGGCTGATTTGGAAAAACTCTTTAATGTCAGTGTAAGACAAGCATAATCTGGAAAAATAAGAGGAGACTCTGTCCCCTAAAAGAAAAATATACTTGTTCTGTCATCTACTGTATACAAGCTGTACAATTTGAACTGTGACTAGCATTGAAGTTTAGGGCTAGTTTGGTTAATGATTCCAATACTTTACATCATTTTGTTGTAGTTCTCAGAAGCTCTTAAAGTGTTTCCTCAAAAGCAGGAACAAGACAATATCTTGCAGGAAACAAAAAGTAACCTGGGTATTATTAGTAATCTTAACAGTTGGAAAGATAAAGGTTTCTATATATTTAGTGATTGTAGACTGGCAGAAACTGAAGTTCTTAGTGAGAAGTAGTACACACTCCTAGCTTTTGGAGAATAAAAAGGGCTGTAGGGAAACAAAACTTTAGATTTATGTTTCTGCTTTTTCCAGGTTGCACAGAGTCTGTAGGCCTGAACTTATCCCTGTGCATAGAGATCTCTCTTTATATTTGTGCAGGATTTCCATATGTGCAGTAGTCCAGTCTGCACAGAATATCTAGAAATTCTGGACTTCTCTAAAGACATTGAGGAGAAAGGAAGTTATAGTGGTGCCCAGTTGTTTCACTGAATTGATGGATCAAGAAGGTGCATAATAGATTCAGGGTTCGATGCTGTAGATGGCAATAAAAGGATCAAAGGTTTATGCCCCTGCGTAGTTATTACTCTATGAACCTGCTGCAGGTGAAAGAGTTTGGAGAAGCATCAGACCTGCTATGTGTGAACTGTACAGTTTATATGCGCTTGCTCAGTGCATCTAGCGTGTCCTGAAGGCACTGGATTTGCTGCACGTGTGCATGCCATGAGTATGCACGTATAGCTGCCCAGGAGCTCTGGTCATAGAATACGATGGCTCTGTAACCTACAGTGCATGTTGCAAAATGTGTGACGTCTGAGAAGAACATCCAGGTTTAAGATACTGGAGTTTCCAGCATTGATAGTAATTCACAGTTACCTCTTTAAGTCCATAACCATGTATAAATGCGTTTGTAACACAAAGCTTCACAATTGTAAGGAATGGAAACTTCCCTATGGAATTACCTTATTGCAATATTTCAGGGTCCCAGCATTTGCTTTTACATATTCTGTTCAACTGTGATTCCTCTCTCAAAGTGAATTTTTCTTACATTGCTGCCTTCCCAAATTGCCTTTCTGCGTGGGATCTTTGTAGTTGCATTTTCAGTGGTTGAAATTGTTGGGAATTATTTTTTTTTTCAGGAAATCTATCCCAGTTTTTGAGAACTGGAAGCATCAGTAGTTGAATTTGTTGAGTGGCTAATGAGGCTGTTCTATGAAACGGTAGTGGTACAATTTACTGTATATTTAATCCTTTTTTCTGGAGTCTCTGAGATGTCAGCATATATCTCTGCTGCTCAATGCAGCTTATATCTTACACATTTTACCTTTTTCCTTTTATTTGATTTACTTAATTATCCTCACATTCTCCTTTACTAAAAATATTTACACCATTTACTGACACAAGTAGAAACAGGAATGACCTATGATATAACCTTGGTAAATTCCATCTTTCAAAAAAAAATCTAAATAACTCACTGCAGTAGTTCTATTATACATTAAAGGCACATAAGCAATGTGTGTGATTGAACACTTAAAAATGGTACATATTTTCTTAAGTCCTCTTCACTTTTATTACAGATATGTATGTTTTATAGCAGTATTTTTTTAAAGATTTCATTAGGTTGTATCTGATAAAATCTGCAAGTTCTAAATGTTAAAAAAACTCTGAAAGATAGCATGACTCAGAGCAGGTGCTCAGGAAAGTTCTGCATCATGGAGTTTAAATCCTGTCCCTGTTAGTTCTCCCAGATGAATATTGTCAGCCCGCTAGTGCAGCTTTTCCAGGGCAAAAGAGGCTTATAAGTGTATATGTTCTGAAATGCCATGTAGTTCCTAACCTAGAATGAAACAGACATTTAAGATTAGATTAAGAGAGCTTTTTTTTTGCATATCTATATTCAAGCACATTGCTTCAGGGAGTATTTTTGTTTTAACCATGAAACTTTTGTAATTCTAAACTTAATTTAGCGGTCATTTAAATACATAAATGTTTTTAATAAGTTTGTGTGTAATAGTATCCTTTGTAAGCAGTTTTATTTTTGATACAGTTTTTTTTTTAAAAAAAGAAATACTACATGTTATGTTACATTTTTTTTTTTATGTTATTCTTACAGATAAACACAAGTCCCCTTCAGATATAATACGAAGTTTTCAGAAGAAAAGTCAGTTCAGGACCATTGCTCCAAAAATGGTACCAAAAATTTTAACTTCTGGAGTCGTTTCTTGTCTTCAGTCTTCTTTGCCTGAGCGAAATACACCAATTTCAGCTGCAGGTTCTAAACCGCTGGTGGTACCAACTCAAAACTACGCTGTCATGCAGGTGGCTGGTCACGAGGGGACTTTTTCTCTGTTGGCTTTGCCGTATGTTGCCCCTGCCCTAACGCAGCAGGTCCAGCAGTCAAACATGGCCCTTTCTGAAAACCTAAAGCTGCCTATCCCTAGGTACCAACCTCTAAGAAACAAATTGCTGAGTGACAAAAAAACAGTGCAAGTCTCTGTTTTGGGTGCATATAACAAGAATCCTACCAAAGCATCAATCCCATCACAGGCTTCCCCTGGGACTACCTTAACTGAAGACTGTCCTGAAACTCATTCTAGTTCAGATATAACAGAGCAAGTGATGCAAACGGGCTGTGACTCACCTGAAATTACAGTTGCCACATTGGTAAATAGAAGCAATTGTGTGGAATCTGGATCTCCTTTGGTGAACAAATCTGAAATTGTTAACGGCAATGTTTCTGGACCATCTGTAGTTAAAGACTCTTTATCCAAACTGGCAAGTACAATTAATCCCATGAAACTAAGTCTATGCTCTGTGAAGACAGCATCTGAAACCACAAGAGGGTCATTCATAAAGTCTGAGAAGCTAAAAGAGAAGCCCAAAAATTCTGCAAATTCTGTTGCTGTCCTGTCACCAGCAGTTTTTGGCAGTACAATACAAATGACTTCATCAGCACCGAAAGGAAAACTTCCTATTTTGCCTTACTCAAGGATGAAAAATTCAGTGTTCTGTAAATCTAAGCAGAATACTAATGCTACGGATGTATCTGGTCCTTCACTAAAATCTGAATGTGAAAAGGTACCAGCTTTGGTGAAAACCTTGCATGTTCCTACTAAAGCATCTGATAAGCGATTAGCTGTCCCCAGACAAACCACTCGAGAAAATACCTTCTCTCCATCCAATAAAGTGGATGTCAACAGTCTTAAAAAATTGAACGGTGCAGCCTCTAAAAGAAGAGCCAGGAAGAGAAGAGCCCCAGATGATTTATTGGCTTTTCAGACCAAGCGAAGAAGATGCATCATTAATAAGTTTAGAGAAGGAAGAGAGAGGGCGAAAGTTGATCTTCAGCCACCTGAAGACAAAAAAGCAGACGCTGTGAAAAAATACCGTAGTATTAGACCAAAACCAGTGGTAGTTGTGCAGGCTTTTGCACCACTGACTGCTGCAGCAATAGTTGAGACACCGTCTCCTGACCATTTACACACAGATAGGTTTTTAAATAGTGCACTTCCCAACAAATATTTAAATTACAAGCAAAGTGATGCTACATCAGCTAAATCAAATGATTTAAGTAGAAGTACATGTTTAACTGTACCTAAGCCATTGCATAAATGTCATGTTTGTAACCACATTTTCCAGTTTAAGCACCATCTTCGGGACCATATGAATACACACACAAACAAACGACCTTACAGCTGTCGGATTTGCCGGAAAGCCTATATACATTCTGGCAGCCTGAGCACACACATGAAGCTTCATCACAATGAAGGCAAACCCAAAAAGCTTGTGTGCTGTGAATTCTGTGCTAAGATTTTTGGCCATGCGAAAGTGTACTTTGGCCACCTAAGGGAGGTGCACAGGGTCGTTATCAGCACAGAGCCCTCCCCAAGCGACCAACAGCTGCAAAGGGCTTCAAAGAAGCGAGACATGAGTATAAAAGGGGCAGAAGAAGCAACAGAGAGGTGAGTGTTTTCACTAATCAAACGCTAATGAAAATGGGACTCCAGATTGTCAGTGGAAGTCATAAACATCACCATTATGAAAATTGTTGCTTCCCCCTCCCCCCTGAGTGAGAGTCCTAATGGTTTAAATATTTTCTTATGGAATCTAGTCAATCCGTTAGACCATCTGGTATCTTTTAACTGATTTATCAAATATAATTTATTATTGACACTTCAATATCCAAAGTAATTTTGCATCCATTCTAGTAATACCCAGTATACTGCCAGCAGGGCTATTTTGATGAGTTGATTTCTCACAGCTAACACTTTTTCTGTTATCTGTGATGTCTTCTGTGTTCTACCCATTTTGGGTTTTTTCTGTGTTCTACCCATTTTGGGTTTTACCCAAAAGAGAAGAGAACCAACTGCAATAAGTGCAAAGCAACTCATATTTCAGTATTAGCTTGTAGTTTATTTGCCCTATTAAATATAATTATCCCGTTTCCTTCTCTGGAGTGCTGTGAACTAATCCATCTTGTGTGTTGATTACTGCTGCTCTTGCGATCACTTGGCTAAGGAGAAAAGTTAACATTTAGCTTATTAAGAGGGATAGAACATTCTTTTATCTCTGCATTACGATTTTGAGGTGAAATTTCTTGACAGAGTATAATTGTTGGCTTTTTTGTTTGTTCCACTGTGCATTTACTTCTTTTAAAGCACGTTTTAATAAGCTCAGGGCTTTAACCTGGTGCATCGCTATGACACTACAGATCAATTTTACACGTTTTGCTTTGCACAGCTCCACTCTCTGGCACATCAGTTAGAATTTTTCAAGGTATTGAACCTAAGAAACACCAGTGCCTTTCTTTCAGCCGTACCAGCCTTCACACAATGAATCATTTAGTTTATCTGTTTTGTTATCACCATATGTCTAATGTGTATAAATATACAATTTTACGTGGTCCTTTTCATAGACGTTGTGAGAAGGTTTCTGTGATCTTCTTTTGATTGGCTTAACTTGAACTAGGGATTTTCTAGCTCTGTGTGTCTCTGCATCCTTTATTCTGCAGAGCCACCATAAATCAATGAGAGGGGCTGTCCAAGTGTAAATTTTGTATTTAAACTTTTAAAAACTGTGTTACAAACTTTTAGGAAAAAAGAGGAACTTTGATGTTTCATTGTTTCCATCTTGGAGTGGGAGATGGAACATGTGGTTTTGCCTTAAACTGACCTTAGATCACCCAGTGTAAACAAGTTAGTTTCTACACTACATGTAATATTCATTTTCACTTTTCTAGCACAGAGCTAGAAGTATTTGGGTTGCCCTTGTGAAGTCAGGAGCTTAAAAAAACGCCGTTAACCTTTTATTGAACAGTTACTATTGTCAAAAGATTATTTCTACCAAAGCTAATTTTGGAGATAATTCTTAAACCCAGCAGTGCTGAATACCATTTGGTTTTAGTTGTTTCCTAACCAGCCTTATTAGGCTTTTTTTCTGTTCCTAATGAATTAGATATTGTAGCAACAGTGCCTGTTTTTAATTAAAAGAATGTTTCATGAATGTCATCTCTTCTTGGAAGTTATAAGGACAGAAACTGCCATCTCTATGCATGGCTGATACTGAAATAGTTCATATTTCCTTTTTTTAACAGGGGAAATAAGTGTAATTTTGAGGACCTGTTCCATAACCCAGGAGAAGTGAAATTACAGATCAAATGTAGTCGATGCCAGTTTATTGTACACTCTTTTGGTGAAATGAAGTTTCACTTACTATGCTCTCATGGAGAAGAGATCCAGGGAAGAGTAAAGGACGGAGTTTTGCACGGAAATAGAGGAGCTAAAGGGGAGCTGATCAAACATGCAACCCACTTCTGGAAACAGCACAACGAGAGAAGACATCTAGCAAAAAGCAGTGCCCATGAGGAGGAGGTTTACGCTTCTCCAAAGCTGAAAAGACAGATGCACTTTCACCAGCAGAATGATGTTGATATGGTATCTAAAAGTGAACTGACTCAATCAGGGAGTGGTGAAGCAGCCAAGGAGGTGCAAAATGTAGGTTTTGATACATCAAACAAAAAAATAGAAGTTTGGTCTAAAGTGGGCTATAACTGCATTTTATGCAAACAGTTATTTGGAAGAAAAGAAGATCTTTGTAATCATTGGCAGAGTCATCATAACTGTGAAGACCCTTCCACTTTATGGGCGGTTTTTAGCTTGTTATCAAAACAAGGAATTATTGAACTTTCTGATAATGGTGAATGTTGAAGCTCAATTCTACAGTGCTATGAAAAACATCAGCTACCTTACCAAATTGTTTATGGGGTTTTTTTCTGTGTTGCTAAACTAACTCAAGAGATTTATCACTTCAGAGGTTTGCTTGGTGGGCTTGTTGGTTGGTTGGTTGGCTTTTTTGGTTTGTTTCTTTGTTTTAAAGTTATGCTAACCTTTATTTTGTTAAGCAGAAAATGTATTTCTCCAGTATCATTCCAGATGGGTACATGCAAGCCAATTATGAAATACTGTGCTTAAAATTCATGCTTAAGGAACTAAGCAGCAGCAAATGCTCAATACTGTTGGTTAACATCAAGGAAAAAATTCTCAAGTTAAATTATGCTATACACACAGAAATAAATCAGTTTATACGAAGTAGTCTCAATCTTGAATGAAATGACAAACCAGACTGAAAGTGTGGTTTCAGTCCCAACTGTGCTTCCAGATCTTATGATAAATATATATTTCCGTGCAGTTCTCTGAATCATCTGAATGTACATACATGCAGCCAGCATTCAGGAGCTTTATAACCTATAATTTAAGAGCTTTTAATTCTTGTTTTCTTGATTTCACTGTCTTCAACCATATTCATTACTTGCAGATTCGTTATTGGCAGGGCTTTTAGGTCTTATATTCTGCCGTAGTAACGGCAAAGATCTTTGTATTTTTAAAGAGAAAAATCTACATGTATTTTTTTGCCTGTAGCTCTTTGAGTTGAAGATGAGTTAGTTGCTACCCATGAAGATGGAACCCTCAAAGCTTGACTGCTTTATGAAAAAAAAAATCTGGTTTGTTTTAAAAACAGTAATCTGAGTTGGTGACTCCTGGGAAGTTTGGCATTCTGCAATGGACTGCACATTTCACAGTGAACTTTGAGCGTATTCCGTGTACCTCCTGCAACAGCAGCACCCTTAGCACGCTGCCTTCAGCACTCTTGCTGTACGGCTCTTGTACCTCTGCCCTTGGCCCAGTCGGTGGCTTCAAAGCTGTCTCCACAGTACTGCTCTCTCTGTTTCTTCTCGTGGTCAAACTGTAATTGAGGGATTGCAATGATGAAGGAGTCGTTCCTAAAATGTCCTGGGTGGCTTCTCCCTGTTTTGCAAAAATTGTGATGAGAACATGGGAAGAGACCTAAAAATGTTGGCTTTTCTGAGTGGGATTCCAGAGGATGTTGCAATATTTTGTGAGTTTGGTTTATTTTTAAACAGTAAAGACAGTTTTGATGAGCTAATAGTTTTGAATGTAATTTCTTGTTGTGTGGTGCTTTGCCCTGGAGTTGAACTATAAGACTGGATCCAAAAAAAGTAAAAGCAAAATGCTCATAGAACTGCACAGGTGCCTGGTAAGGTGGAAGTATCCCTGTAGATTTTCAAAGCTTCCTTCCTGCTATCTGTTACTATAAATACATATTTGTGGTTGTTTCTTTGCTTTCGTGTATTAGTTTTGTGTGCGGAGCTACTTAAAGAATACTGCTTGTTCTTACTGTTGAGTATTGCACACCTGTCTTTTAATGCGTATGATATAGTCATATTTATTTTCATTGGGCATATGGAAGAGAATGGCGTAATTTGGAAAGGAATAGCTAATTTTAAAGTCAGTGTTCCAGATCAAACTGAGACTATATTTAACTTCGTAGAGTGTGTTTGCATTTAGAAGCATTTTTCCGCCCATCGTAATCCTTTAACTTTCAAAATCAAACAGCTTTGTGTTTCCTCTGAAACAGAAATATGAGAACAACCCCTCCTTCACATAGTTATAACATATCAAAAGGAAGTTCATTCCCAGCATAAAGCATGCATTTTAAGAGTTGGGGAAAAAAAAAATCGTTGAAAAGGTTCTATCATGTTCATTATTTAGAACAGTCGTTAAATCACCTTCCTTGCAGTATCACCCATTCCTTGGCATAGCGTAACATGAGCTGAAATGAATGCAGCTCAGACTCGGAGTCCCTCCTGTTCAGGAACAGCACCAATGATGGCAGAGTTGTCCTTCAAAACTATTTTCAAGAAGTATTTGTTAAAAATGGTGGTGCACCAGAGCCAGTGATGCAGATGAGGTTTTTGGTGGTGGTTTTCTGGCAAGAAGTGTCACCTTTAATTTTGTGTGAAAGCGGCGCGAGTTGCCATGATGATGGGAGGAGGGAGGTTTGGGACGAAGGAGGGGGTTGCATTTTTTTAAACGGCAATTTTCCTGTACAGTCTTTTCTTCATATTTCTGTGCTTCTCTCCCTTTCTTTAGTCCAGGTGAAATGGATAAAAGGGTCTCAGCTTTCAGCAATTTCAAGTCTGAAAACATGTTTTAAAGTATGGTTCTAAGCCATTTCTCGGTGTCCTTGTAAATGTTTAAAATTAGAAGCCTTTTTTTTTTTTTTCTGAGCCTGAAAGCATTCTTATGTTTCAGGCTGTTACGATTATGATAGATTATGAAAGGTTGGGATTTCTGAAAATAGCTTTGCATTAAATACAGATGTGTCCTTTGTTTAAAATGTGTTTGTTTGGCATTTTTGTTCATTTTGATAACATTTGGAGGTATGAAGTGAGCCTTATTCACAGCAATATTAAATAACGCATGTTTGCTGTTCAGTGGAAGGGTTGCTACGAATACAGTTTGCTGTTTACCTTGAAGCTGGACAAGTTAACATCTGGTTTTGCCCATAAATTATATTTTCAAGTTGTTAAAACGAATGTTATTGTTTTTGTAGCTGCAGTTTTGTTCCCCTCTGATTTTTCATTAAATCTCTGTTTCAGCTTCACTGTTCAACTTTAAAGCTGTTCCTCACATGGAAAGTTGTTCCTTCATCATCACACCATAAATAATCAAAGCTGGACGAGTTCCATCGCTTCTCTGGCTTGCAGAGCATTGCCCTGCTCCAGCTGCAGAGCTACAGTTTCCTATGGCTAACTTGACATAGCTGCTGGCAATAAATGTTTTACTTCATTTCTTTATTAGAATTTAGATCTCTGCCGTTTAGCTCCGTCAGAGTTTCTGTCATACCTCATTAGGTACGTATTTTATCTACTATTCACTGAGCTCTTTAGAGAAAGTGTCATAAGAAGGATGAACAGGTATTTAGGAGAGCAGATTTCAACCCTAACTTTGTGCAGATGATGCTGACGTTTGAGAATCACCAGCTTATCTAGGCTCAGCCATGTAGTATATTATATTTCTACAACACATCCACCTACATGCGCATCTATTTTGGAAAGAAATGTATACTTCAGATTCAGCTGTCAGTTATTATCAAACCTGTACAATGTAGGTTGGCGATTATTATGCATAAAGATTAAAATGCTATTAACCGTAGTAGGTTTACTTGTCAAATTCCTTATAGCTCTGAAAAAGGAAAATCTCTGCGTGCTTAGTATGACACAGAAAAAGTTGAGTCTCATGAAGAAAATTCTGATGGCTTAAAAAGGTTGTCCTCATTTCAGTGTGTGCTTTTGTAGCTGATCTGTCACACTAGGATTTTCTCCACGTTTTGTTAAATTGCCGTAATTTTTTTGGGTAGGAATACTGAAGAAGACCTTAGCCTGCAAGCAAGTTTCAGGAAAAAATGTGTTTCCTTCCTTTCTCTGTGCAGGCAGACATGTCTGTGGGATCAAATTAGCCTTGATGGCCTTACATAGCCATGCACAGTTGGGGCAACATGCAAGAGGCTTCGGTGTATGACTTCATGTGGCTGACCATTCTGCGGTTCCAAAGTAGAAACTGCAAATTTGAGTGTAAAAAGAAGTTGCTTTTCAGACTTGAGCGAATTTCTAATACCTTATTGAAAAACCTTTAAGAAATCCTAAGAAATAACAATAGCATACTTCTCTGCTTGTGCTTTGTTTAACGATTTTATTGATGTAGTAGTACCAGGAGTGTTCTAAAATATGATAGGTCTGGTGCTGTCGAGTACAAAGGAAGCTTTCTCCCTTCCACTTTTTTTCACATTTTATTGACTTCTCCATGTAAGCATTAGAAATGATGGGATGAATTGTGATTTCTGCTGCTGACAAATCTCAGAAATATTATTCCGAAGTTATTTTGCAGGAATTTTCAATTTAATCTAGAATAACAGATTAAATCAGTGAAATGAGATGAAAGAGACACATAAGCAAACTGTCGTGTATGTGGACTCCTCTGCACAATTACACTGCTGTAGATGAAATTTATCAGTAAAAGATCTTCTACTGGTAAGTACAAACAGTTTGTTCTGTCCAGAGTTATTTAGAATGGCCAAGGGATGTAAGAATTAAAAAAATATCTATACCTTCTCTTTGACTTGAATTTTGTTAAATGTTTCTACTGTTGTGCCACTCCAGATCGTGGTCCAAGGCACATAGATACTTGGACACTCTCTTGGGAATTTACAGCATAATTCAGTGGGGGAAAAGGGAAGAAATATGTGAAGGAAGTAGCGATGATGAAGGTTGGTGCAATGTACTGAATATAAGGTCTGTATACGTGCAGGTGTCCTGTAGCCTTAGTCTGAACTTCTCCCTTTACCTGTTCCATGGTTCCAGAGGCTGCTCCCATTTGAGGTCCGTCAGTCTGGAGCATCCTTGGCTTCCGTGGACACGAGCTCTTCCAAATGGCACAACTGACCTTGTGAATGTCCTTCTTGTGGTATCACAGTCGAACACTTGTAGATAGGTGAGCCACATGCTGGCTGCTGAGACCAGCCGCTGCCAGACTGGAAATGTGGTCTTTCAGACTTCCGAAGAAAGCATCTTTTAGCTTTAGTCCGTAAAAGTGAACTAAAATGCTGCATCAATCTTAGCAAAATAGGAAAATGGTTCACTCCGTTTCCTGCAGATACAACACTGATAAGTAGTAGGAAAAAAAGTGAAAGTTTGCTGTGAAAAAGAAGCTGCTAAATGTGATTTGAGGTCTTCATGTGCTGTTGGAAAAGACTAGAATGTCCCATCACCAGGTTAGAATCATAGACTATCATCAGGGAAGTTCCATAGAAGTGCCTCATGCAGGTCTGATGGTGTAAAGTGGCAATTCAGAGGCACTGTTACTGAGATTTTTTTTTTTTTCTCCTCTTTTCCCTTCTCTTTTGCTTTTTTACTTTTGCTTTTTCCATTTTCCTAGCCACCCTATGTTTTCAGCATCCTCTGTGAGGTGTTCTGGCTGAAGGCAATTTATAAATGTCTGATTCAGTGAAGTCAGCATTGTGCCCGGCATCTTTGCTACTAGCCAAAAGCCTGGCATTGAGTAGTTGTGAATGCTGTTTCACAGAATGTTTTGCAAAGAAATGGTTGCAGGGGACCCTGGAGGTCAGCCAGGCCAGCCCAAAGCAGGGCTTAACACCAGCCTGGGAGCAGGGCAAAGCTTGGCTTTATGGAAACCATTTCCATTGCTGTTCCCACTGATCCATCTCCAGTGGTGGAGTTGCAGACGGAAACAAGGCTTTGCTATGGTCACAGATACTTAAAGCACTGTCATAAACAATTTTGTGACATTTGTAAAGAAAGCACAAAACTTGAGACAAAAAAATCCCCCCAAAACCAAATAAAGTTGTGGTTTCAGCTTGTGATCCTTCAGTGGTGAGAACTTCTTTTGGCACCAAGCCCTGTCATTTTTGTTGTTGTAGACCATGGCCAAGCCTCTTGTCTACCTGCCTGTGCTCCTTCGGCTACTCTGCTTTTTCTGGGACTTCATTCTCTGTGCCGTTCGTATGCAACGAATATACTACTTTTTTCTACAGTTGATTTAGGACAAAATAAAGCATTTTATTTGCTGTATGCTGAGTAATTTTGTGCAGCTTCAGATTTAATCTGACTTTTGAACATACACCCCATCAAGGAGATCAATATACCTTCCTAGTGCTAGAAGCTATAAATGACATGGTGAGGGAGGAAAGCAATAAATATCCCTGTGACCATACCTTTGAAGCAATGCAGTTGTTTTCCACTGGAAGTTTAATTTCTTCGTGTTTTTAGTTAAAAGCTTTTATTAATTTTAGCTGAAGTAAATACACTGCTATACTTCGCTATTCAAATAAATCCTTTTTCAGCTCTGAGTCCTTGGAGTTTGAATCCTGTCCAGCCGTTTTCTGCTATCTGCCAATTCCTTGCTAAGTGCAAACCTGACACTCTTGCCAATAAATCCACCTTCATGCCATTTGAAGTCATCAGCCATCTTTTCTCTGGAGCTAATCAAAGTTTGCAAGAAGGCGTTTTTAAAAGGGAACCGGCTCTAAATTTGGGCCATTTAAATTACGCAAGTTAATTAAAAGCAATTGCAGCAAACTATAAAACAGAGAAGAGGTACAAATTGTTTGGAATCTCACTTATTTTTATTCTCTTTCGTGAATAATTGGAGAGCAAATTTTCCAGGGAAGAATTTGTGTCTTTTTCATGCTGCTTTATGTGCTGCTCTCCTAATCCACTTCTTAGCCTCTGCCGAGTACAGCACAGCAGAGCCCAGCCGTGCTTTCTAAGTTGATTGCATCCTGTTAAACTCAAAGCACCATTTTATTTTTACCTTGTGAGACAGCTGGGCTGATAAATGGATGGGACACCGGCTCTCCAGGAGACAACCGCCACGTCCACACAGATTAATAGTCTCATGTCTTTCGAGAGCAGCATTTCCAGTGTTTTTACACATGCACATACGATCACACACAGAATTACAAAAGGATTAAGTCTGTGGAACATCTTCAACTTGTTCGTTAAGTGTCACACTGTACACAGTGTATTCCGGTTATTTTTCTTTTATTACAATGCAGTAACAGTGTCGTTATATTGCTAATGTATCTGTGACTGCTCTGAATCCCAATGTACACAGTGGCCACCTGAGTTCTTCCAGGAAATTGGATTAATTGTTAAATTGCTGGAATTTCTTTTAAAAAACGTGCTACTCTTGCTGGTCAGCACCACATGTAGGGTTTCAACTCTATTTCTGAGAGTGATTTATTGGTCCAGCAGAAAAGTCTTGTGCTAAACCTTTCCAGTGGGATTTGCTTACATTAGGCAGCAATGCAGGTGGCAGTCTATTTCAACACGGAATGGATTTTTTCCCCTTTCTTGCTGATAAATGAAGTGCTTATGTAAGGTGAGAGATTGAGGAAAAAATGGAAAGCCTGAAGCCCTTAGAGGATCCATGTGAAACTCCGCGGTTGGCAGAGGAACAGGGGGTAAATCTGCTGCGGTTTCGGTACCTGCGGGAGCCCCGACGGCACCGCGGCCGCTCGTCCCGGGGACGCTGCTCAGCAAAACCTCGGAGCAGCCAGGACTTGCAGTTAGAAACATTCAGCATCATGAGCAGCACAAGAGGGTGTTTTGACACCGAACTCATTTCAACCATCCCTCAATAATAAATCATCCCCGTATCTTCATGGTAGGCATCCTTTATTCTTTGAACTTTCGTCTTGTGTTTTCATTTTATGCATAATCGATAGGATCTGGGTTTGAATTAGTTCTCAACAAATTGTCTGAAGCTTTACTGTATGTGAGACCACTCCCTTTGGCTACCGCTAATATGTATTGTCTTTCTCCCAAATGATTCGTTTGGTGTCATTTAATGACAAACATTTGGTTGTTCTTGCTGTCAAATATTGTATGCAAATCTCCTACGAGTGTCATATTCTTAAATAATTGTAGTGCTTGATTAAATTAGCCCTTGAAAAAAGGATCCAGGTTCACTAATAGCGTTTCCTGCAATGCGCATCTCTAGAGAAAACTGAGATCTGACTTTTATAGTCAGAACCAATTAGGCTCATCCTTCCCCCCCCCGCTTTCTCTCTGCAGCATTCAGATGAATCGCATTTTTCAGGCACAGTTCAAGCAGGCTGCCAGGTCTCTGGGGCGCTCTGCCTCCTGGGCTCTGCATTCCCACTGTCAGCTGTGAAAAATAATTCTGCTTTTGCAGTGGTGTCCAAGGGAAGTAAGATGATAAATCCACAAGTTAGATTTAAGAGGGGGAAAGTGCATTATTGTTTACTCAGCATTGAATAAAGTTTTGTTCTGGGAGATACGGCTGCTGTGAGACATGGGAAAGCCGCCTCAGGTTTAAAGCTTTCTAGCTCATGAAGTAGTTAGGATTCATTTGCACTTAAATGAAAATTTAGGGGTTTGTTCTTATTCACAATATTTTTGGAGTCCCTAAAATGTGGCAGTGGTTTTGAAAAACACCAGGCTGAAAAAAAAAGCGGATGGTAAACAGTATAATGAAGACTCATTGCAAAAAGTCAAACAAAAATCCCCAACATGTACAGGCTGAGTGTGAATAACTTCTTTCAGATAAAATTCATGACAGAGTAGACTTCTTGTTCACTGCTCTGATGAAAACCATATAATAAGAGCTCCTTTTGAAAAAGAAGAAAATGATAGATTTTTTTAGCTTTGGGGGACTGAGAAGTTCTCCCTGCAGTAGGGGAGAGGTGCAGATGCGAAGTTTGTCGCTTGTAGTCATTGCTCAGTTCTCTGTGCAGCATTTGTTTGCAGTATTCTCTACTGTAATGCCATAGTAGTGCTTTGCTGTGGAAAACAGATGCTAGAACTTTAATCACTGCTAAGCCTGCAAAGCGGCTGAATTTTCAGTTTACAGTGACAGGAGTCTCCAGTTAAAAATAAATAAATAAATGAATAAATAGGAGGCATTATAATGAAGCCTTAAGTCTCTTTCCACTCACCTTTTCACCTTTCAAGTTTCCTACCCCTCATTATGACAGTGCTAGGTTTAATAGACATCAGTATCAATTCAGCACAGCCATCCAGCATCCTTGCTCTGTACAGGCAAGCCCTGTCACTCTGCTAATAAACCTTTAAATGTATCCAAATCCTTCTCTTAGGCTTTCAGACAACACAGCAAACAGTGCTTTGCTCGCTGTAATTTTGAAGTGATTAGTTTATTTCTAAATGCCAAGCTTCTGTGAAATAAAGCAGCATGGTAAATGCAGCCACCTTCCTTCTTTAACTTGGTTTTAACAGCTGGCAGTACTAATGGCCAGAACTGTAATTGGGTGGGAGAATTTTGAGCTGCTCCATATTTCAACCGATGGAATATTATTACATATTGGAAACGTTTTCATAGACCACAAAAGGGTAATGTGTCTCAGGAGCGCGATTCATTCAGGAGGGGCCAAGGTCGCTGTGCGTGGCGGCTCCCCTGCGCCCAGGCATGCCGAGTCCTGCAGCTCGCGGTCCCTGTCCCAGCCCCTGCCTTCCCCCGTGGCAGCTGCTGTGGCCGCCCAGGACCCATTTGCTGTTCTCTGCCCGGGCGCAGCGTGGGCCGAGGCCGCGGTGCTGCCTCCAGCCGGGGAGCCCTCTGTCCAGAGAGGTTCTCCTCCCCCTCTACGCTGCCCTGCTGAGGCTGCATCTGCGGTACTGTGTCCAGTTCTGGGCCCCCCGGTTTAAGAAGGACGGGGAACTACTGGAGGGAGCCCAGCAAAGAGCTACAAAGATGATGAGGGGCCTAGAGCCCCTTTCTTATGAGGAAAGGCTGAGAGAGCTGGGGCTGTTCAGCCTGGAGAAGGCTGAGACAGGGTCTTATCAATGCTTATAAATATCTCAAGAGTGGGTGTCAAGAGGATGGGACCAGACTCTTTTCAGTGGTGGCCAACAATAGGATGAGGGGCAATGGGCACAGACTGAAGCACAGGAGGTTCCAGCTGAACATAAGGGTGCCAGAGCACTGGAACAGGCTGCTCAGAGAGGTTGTGGAGTCTCCTTCTCTGGAGGCATTCAAGACCCACCTGGACACGTTCCTGTGGGATCTGCTCTGGGTGAACCTGCTTTAGCAGGTGGGTTGGACTAGATGATCTCCAGAGGTCCCTTCCAACCCCAACCGTTCTGTGATTCTGTGGGGCGAGCTGCCTGCAGAAGGTGCACTCCCCTGCCTGCCAACATCCTGAGCGAGCCGTGAGAGCAGGTTCTGCAAAGACTTTGTTTTTAGGCATTTTGAGTATTTCTGTGATGGTTAATGGTATTTTCATTGCAAGCTTCTGCAGGACTGACACCTGTGATGTGACATCTGTGACACCCAGCTCCTTCTGGCATGTGATGGTTGCCCGTCAGCAAACAGCCATGTCACTGGGGGAGCGTACGCAGGCATACAACGAAAAGGGAGAATTAATTCGAATTACAGAGCAGAGTATCTTATCTCTTCTAATTAATTAATGAGAAAATTGCACATGTAACAAGAAAAATCTTGTTCCTTGTGCTGATGACAGTGTTCTGAACAAGTCAAGAAATCCCAGTACAAGAACCTTACTTGGACTTCAACGAATGTCCTCACTAGTAGGTTATTATCCTGCGAGCATTAGTAATCATGGGATGAAGAATGAAGTTCTGTCCAGAAGCCTAAACTGAGACAGAGGAAAACCAAGCAGTAGTTTCAGATACTTAGTTACAAATAAAGAGGTTAATTGCTGTGGGCGATTACGATACAAGTTGGAATAAATTGGTCTGAACTCACCACATTGCAGTTTGCAGAACCAGGGCAATAAAAGCTGGAGAGGTGTTGAAAAATTCAAAAGTATTTTCAGAGTTGGATATTTGGTAAGAATGAAGGCAAATAAAGATAAGTGAAAAAGTACATAATTTTTTTTATATCTGCCAAAGTCACTGCAAGAGATTAAGAGGAATGAGTATTTGGTTCCTCATCCTGGATTAAACTCACTGGGGAGATTTTTCTGCCTCCTGTTTGCTCTTTTGCACATGGTCACATTCCCTGTGCAGACTCTGCACAGGTACATGAGGTGCAGGCTTAAGATGCTCATGCCGACTGCATCGGGGGGTTTGGCTGCTCAGGTGGAAAGCGGAAAAAAATCCTTTATTGTCATTTTCTTTAGTGTAGCCTGTAAAAAATCTCACATAGTATCTGCAAAGAATAGCTGTACCTAATGCTAAGTAGAAATTCCCGATTGAAGAATGACTAGCCATGGATGGCCAAAGAGTGATGACTTTCTTGTGGACTTCAAAAGTACATTGTTTGCTTTAGATTTTTCTCCCTCACAGAGTTTTCCTACCTGTAGCACCAGTTATTAACTGATGGTTTATATAATAGATGGTCTGGGAAAAGTAATTAAGACAACCAGATCTGGAAGTATTTTCAGGGATTTCAAATAGAGAAAGATTGAAAGATACTTGGAGAAATAGCCTTGAAAATGTAATAGCAGCTTGGTTTTCAGGTGTGCTGTGGCAATCAGTATATTTTGTTGTCCTTCTAGCTGTATCCCCCTCCTGTCTGCATGCAACAGTCCTTCCGAGCAAAATTCCTTTTACTCATTCAGTGTATAAGAAGCTTTAAAAAAGTATTAGAAATGAACAAACAAAAACCCGGGTGTTTTTTAAGCAGGTAGTAAAGCTGACTGTCACAGCTGACTGAAGTGCGCGCATGGACATGTAGTGGGATCCCTTTGCCTTTGGGGAGATGGGCTGCCCGGGGAAGTGGAGAGGTACCAGAACACAGAGCCTACGGCTGTTGCTTCAGCATTTCCCAGCGCTGCTGAGCCGCAGCCCTCCCAGGAACGGTGTTACCGCCACCGGAGCTGTTTGCAGGCTCCATCAGTGTCCGAATAAGAGAAACGTGACTTGTTGCTGGGAACAGGATACCTTTTAATATCATAAAAAATGCTTTGCCATTGAAATCTGATACAGGCTTCATGTTAAAATAATCAATGCAAAGTTCAGTTTGCTGCACCTTGGTATTTCAACACTCAAAGCTCTTTGGTTAATGAGCGGGAGCAGGGAGCACGCTGCCCAGCTCCGAGGATGGCTTACAGACTCAGCGGAGCTTCAGAAACACTACAAGGGCCAGGTGGTTTTGTTGTCTCTAGTTCTCCGCGTTAGGTGCGGGTGCCCTGATCTGGAGTTTGAGGAGAGACCCGCTCCGCTGTGAGCAGCCCCGCAGCTCAGGCGCTGCCGGGCGAGAGGGTCACGGCTGTTTCAGCGCCTGGGAGGAGAAAGCCTGAGTGATCATGGGTGAGTCTCAGCGCAATAGGGATGCACTTCTCAGGTCATAAAGTTTGATCTCCTTCCTCACTGCCTCACTGCTCTGGTAGCACATGATCATCTTGTGAGCCAATATTCCTCCTCTTTTGCTGTCAAAGCCCAATAACAAGTCCCCATGCTAAAGCTACAGTTCCTCTTAGGTGTGTCCACGTGCATGATGTGGAGTTGATGCAATCAAATTTAATCCATTTCTAATATTCCAGCCCACAAAGTCATCTAAGTCTCATACATAATGTTCCAATATTCCTGCCATCCTTATAATATCAACTAACTGCCAGAAACACGGATTTCCTTGTGACTCTCCTACTTAGTTAATAAACATTGTTAAATAAATTATATTATTAATAATTTGATGTAGTAATTAAATAATGTTAAATTAAATAAATATTTTTAAATAACTTGAAATGCTGAGCCTTCGAAAATGGTGGCACCCATCTTTACCTGATGGCTGCCACCTCGGCACAGCCCGCGGTTGTCTTCCTCTTGGCCAGCTTCTGCCCATGGCAAAAGTACTTTGTTCAGTGACAGGTTCCTGTATGGCGCCTCTTAACTGAGGTGCGGGCAGCTTACACCCAACACACCCCACTGTGCAAAAGGTCACTTATCCTACAGAGGAACTGTATGAGACTGGGTTGAGGGCAGACAACTTTGGGGAATATATATAGACCTTTGTAGACACCTTTCATTGTCCTTTGACTTCTTAAAGGTTTTCAAATCGTAGTTCTACATTGAGGATAGACTAAAATGGCTACAATTGTTGACATTGCTTGGGTTTTCCTCTTTATGATGTATTTTTGGCGCACATATTGATGCTCTTTGTTTGATAGATATTTTGCAGCAGAGACAGGCAGGTCATTCCCAGTTTCTGTGCAACAAAATTTTTTTCAGCTGGGATACTGGCACTTCCAGTTTTACATTCACATTCCCATTTAATTTCCATTGCAGGGTCCCACTGGGTTTGTTGACATCCCTACACCTTCTTACCCATAAGAGTTAACTTTGCTGATCAGTTTTGTTTTCAGAAAGTCATTCTGCGCTTACTCCTGCTTCCCTCTCTGAGGTGACAAGATAAGGTCTCCCTTCCAAGCTTTTTCTCCTTGTTTGGGATTCTGGCATTTAAACAGCATTTTATGTTTATGGAGAGAAACGTCATGTTTGTCCCACACTTGAGTTCTTCAGCTGATGTCATTAACCTGTTTCACTGACTTCCTGAAGTTTGACATTATTAGAAGTTGAAAATCTGACTCAAATATTTACCTCAATTGCTTTTTTCCCCCCTTTAAGTTAAATTGAAGCAAGTCATAACGAAGTGGCATCAGTGTCTTACCTAGATGGACATCAGCTAAGACAATTTACCTCAATTCTATAGTGGCTTTTGGCATACAGAGCAGTACTCGGCCAGGCTCAGTATCTGGGAGGTGCAGAGATTCCCACCATGGACAGGGAAACCACGGAGCAGAAGGAAAACATTAAGTGTTTTGAAACAGTTGTGAGGGGCTCTGCAGGATTTATGGCCTTCGGGGGCCCATGAGAGGTTTACGAGGCCGGAAGGTTTCTGGGGAGCACTTTTGTGTGGGCTTTTGCAGGTGGTTCCCCGAGATCATACGTCTGTTTGCTGGAATCGCCTCCGTGCTGGAACTGGTGCTGCAGATGTGAAGGCAGCAGAAGGAGCACAAGTTATCTTACAGGGTGTCTGTGCACCCTCGAAAGGCTGCTCAGCCATGCTTTGGCTTTCTGAACCACGAGTCACGTCTTTCTGGGCAAATGGGCAATTTTGCCACAGAACAGCAGTCGCATTTTCAGGTCCTCTGCATCACCAGGAGGATGGGCAGGCTGCTGGCAAGTAGCATCAGTATCAGTAATCAGTGAAGATCGATATACTGCTTTGGAAAACAGTTGTTTGTAAACCCCTTGTATACAGGTCAGCCTTGACTGAACACATTTATTCCTCCAGATGGTTTTATTTTTTCAGTGAAACTTTTTGTAATACAGAAGATACCAAGTGATGTGCTGCAAAAATCTAGTTTTATGCATATTCTCTTTGAATTTTTATCAGAGGCCTATTAGATGTTTTCTGATGTTCAATTGTTAGAATTCCTTTAAATAGCAACAACATAATTTTAAGTGGTTTATTTAGTGTAATGCACAAAGATGAGCCAGAAACCTCTCCAGGAATGGTGGCCGTGTCAGTGCCTCCTTTCCTGAGATTATCTTTGTAGTCATTAGGAACTCGCTTAAAGCTACCAAGCCCACCTGGAAAAGGGTGTCCTTGCCAGTATTTCATATGCTTTTCATCCATCGATCCCAAAGGCTTCATTTGCCCATCCACCCCGACTCCCAGTGTGGCTCTGGGGGGGTTTGCAGCTCCATGCCTGCTCTCCGCAGGGCTTCCTTCCATGGGTGACCTGTGCCACGAGGGGGAAATGCAGCCACGCAGGTACCCGGCTGGTGTTACAAATTCATGACAAATTAATTCTTCTCACAGAATGCTGGGTCTCCCCCTCGCAGGGTTTGAGGTGATGCCTCAGTGAGAGTGGAGTCCGTGGCTTCCCCATCCAGCCTGGCTCAGCAGCAGCAGGTCCCAGTGCCGCGTCCCAGCCCATGATGGAGAAGTTGGGAAACTCCCACCCCGGTGCTGGAGGATGGAGGTTACTCTGATTTCCCCAGCCTTGCCTCAGTGGCCACCCCTGCCTCCCAGACATGTTGGTGTTCTGCTGCCTTTCTTGTCTGTGCTTAACATATTTTGTCTTAAATCCCATTTCTTATGGCTTTGGCTGGAAAAGAAAATGATGGAGAGGGAAGCTGCATGGGGGTTCCCCAACACTTGCCAGGCCAGAACATGTCTTATTGCATGTCCCACCTGCAAGCTGCATGCTGGTAAGGTGAGCTCAAGCATTTACTGAGCTTCCAAATAAATCCTTGCTGGGGCTGAGAGTCATGAATATTGATGGTATTTCACTGAAGCCTTTATTTACACCACTGGTGCAAGTATCATGGAAAGATTATTGCAGAGAGGTGGATGAGGGCTGTTTAAAGTGGATTTCAGAAAGAATACAGGAATTGATAATTCAGTTTTATGAATCACAAAACCGGACAGCTAATTCTTGAACAAGAAGCTATTTGGTAACTTGTAGCATAACCTGCCCACCATATAAAGGTATTATCCATTGTTGAAGAGGTTGTTTTAGCTGTGTTTTAAGGGATATACCTGAAGGTAGTTATTTCTGTTGGGTTTTGCTCTCCTATAGGACTAGCAGCTGGAGAGCATGCTTTCTGATCACATTTTGGTCCTATTTTCAATTCATTTCCCCCACCTGAAAGTATTCATCAGCTGCTATAACCTCTTGTTTCAGACAGCTGCTAGATCCTAGCTGATGGAGTTTATTGATTTCTGACTCTGATCTTGCACATCTTATTTCAAATTCATCACCTGCCAGGCCTGCACTGGGAGCCTGAGCTGAACTGCAGCATATTACGGATGAGAGAGCTCTTTCGTGGCCTTTCTCGTGCCACCAGCTGCAAAGTCCCTCTGCGTCCCCTGCTCTGGAGCGGCCCACCCTGATGCTCTGAGAGGTCTCAGAGCAAACCCTGTCCCCTTCCCCTCCTGCAGCCCCATGCATGGCTGTACCAAATACCTTGGTGTGCCAGCACCGACCATGCCACGTTGTACCGCGGGAGAGGGGAGGCGAGGAGCTGTACACAGCTGGGTGCAGAGAGTGGTTTGGTGGCCCCATCCCAGCCCACCTCCAGCACTGCTCTCCTCACACATGAATTATGGTCCCATCCTCTCCACTGCATCAGAAAGCCTGAAAACCTGAACCAGATGCAAGGTTTCACCTGAGTTTACAGACAGCCTGGAAGCAATAATTCTGGGAGGTATAAACCGCTCCTTTCATCGTAATAAGATGTTAACAGGGGGAAAGCCCTGCTGCTCCAGGCACTCCTCTATTAACGCCGCCACAGCAGCTGGGAAAGGGGGATCTGCGGGATCAGTTTCCGCAATGCCCACCCCCGTGCATCCCTCCATGCCTGTGGCTCAGGGTCTCCAATTCACATGTACCCCCCCTGACACGGTCCCACTCCCTGAGCCAGAGGGTGACTGGTTGTCCTCCCCCCGCACAGCTCAGGGTCCCCCAGGCCCTGAGGTCTTTGGTGAGGGCTGTGGGCAGTGGTGCACCGTGCCCCTTGGCGGCCTGAACAAAACATCTGTTTGCCATCGCTTCGGGTTGTTTATAGCATTTTCATGCTCTCTTCTGCAACACTTTATTTTAAGGAGCCTGGTGATACTCCCATGCAGAGTGCAACAGAAGTGCAGCATGCTCCTGGTTTATGTATTTCAGCTCAGGTTGCCTAATTTGTGAAGTTCACAGAGCACGTTCCCCTCTGATGCGAGGCCAGATGCAAGAGCATCATTCCCGGCTTCATGTCACCAGCCACGAGCTGAGCTGCTCTCCTTTCCCCCTTGCTTTCCATGGGAAGGGATGTTTGGGCAAAACCAAACTGACCCTTCTTTGACTTGAAGTAAAAAATCACATTATGACTTTGTAAGCCGGGCCGCAATGTCTCATCACACAGCATGAGATCAGAGGAGAAAAACCAGGCAGTGCCCCTCTCTGCAGTGCTCTGTACCTGTTCGCTTTTGTACGGTAGAAAGTCCATGTATGCGGGACGTGGCTCTGGCAGCATTAAGGAGGAACGGAGCGTCAATGTGTTTTCTGCTGGGCAACCTTATCTGCTCTGATTGCGCTGGATTTTCAGCTAAGTGTGACTGTGAAGGATAATTACCATCATGTGTTACCTGAGATTACAGGGTTGCTTTCCAACTAATGACACTCGGAGAACCAAGCAGTTGTTAATATTTAATCAGACTCTTGGCTTAACAATTGGATAAATGAGGTGTGTAATTACACAATTACAGAAGACATTTCAGATAGGAACTGTGCTGTTATTAATAGTGAAGGTGAAAGCTGGTGAACATACACTGTTCAGTCCCATCAAGCACGTCATTAAAAAAGATCTGCAGCACGAGAATATAACAGCATGTCCTGTGAGATGGTAAACAAAGGTTTCAGCTGCTTTTGAGATAAAAAATCCTGCTTGGCCAAGAGGTTTCAATGTTAGGAAAATATGAGACCAGATGTTTTGTTGATGTGGCAAGCTGTAATCAGGAGCAACTAGGGAACATTTAAATACGTACACAGAGTATACCACACATTTATTGCTGTGCTTTATGTATCATTTCTCAGCAGTCAGGCAATTATTTTCCCTAGGTTATTCATTTAAAGCGTTATAGGAAACAGAGAAGTACCTTTTAATTCACTGTAGTACTTACCTGCCCAGTGGAACTTTTTTTTAAAATAAATGTTTGTCGTATAGCACATGCAAGGTGGTGTATTTGATTGCAAAGTATCGGTCAGAATGAAGATGGAGATGCTCTCTATAATAATTTCATTAGTCTGTTCTTTTAGTCCTGTGCTTTATCTCAGTTCCTTAAAAACATTCTATTTTTTTCAAATGATATTGATTTTAAAAGGTTGCAATAGTTGCAGTTCTTTAGTCAGCTCCACTATAGTGAGCACTAACTGTAATTCTCTCGAGACTCAATTAGCAGGATACTGGAAAATTAACATAAAAATCAAAGAACTTATTGACCAGCATGATTGCAGGTTAGTGATATGAATGTGAATAATGCATGAAATTAAATCTTAGAAATGCTTTGCACAATGCAATGAGGCAGCATTCAGGTGTTAATGTGGTTTCTCAAATGAGAGGTTGTAAATCAAGAAGCACATTTGTTGGCAGATGCTATGGGCAATAGTGTTTTGATCCTCTCCTCTTCCTAACTAACATTACTGAAAAGTTTGCAGTGATCCCAGTCTGGATGCACAGACATCGTTGAGTTTCTCAGTGTCCAATTCTAACTGTGACTAGATACCACGACCTCTGGCGTGTGCTTTGAGGTCAGGGGAAGAAATGTCCTGTCGAAGTCACATTAGTGTTTTTCTTCTAGAGATATTTATATTAAGAAATCATGTAATCAGAGGAATGGCTTTCATGCTCCCTGCTCAGCTGAGTGCTGGTTTTGTGCCAGCAGCTGAGCTGCACCAAGAGCTGCCAGGTCCTCCCAGCATGTGCTTGCACATCAGGTCCTCTTTAAAAATTTGTACTTGGTGTTGAGCACATACTGTGAAAAGAGCAGAACCCTTCAATTACAGTGATGCAGAGCCAACAGAGATAATTAGGAAAATAAGCTCTCGGCCCCAACGAGGTTAAGGTTTACCTATATGACATGTTAGTGCAGAATTGTAAAGGAGATACAAAGAAATGCACAACCAGAATAATTTCCCATATCACATTAACTTGTGATCCAGTTTAGTGCAACCTGTTTCTTCATCCTCTTTCTTCTCTGCTTCACTTTGAGTCTGCTAACCCTGTCTTACCCAAACTGGTCCCACTGAAATAGTTTTCCTCTATTCTGACTTTGTCAAGCACCTTCCTAAGTCTGCATCCCTGCGGCTCCCAGCATCACTTTTGAGAGCTGCATAGCCATGTACTGCGCCTTCCAGCCTCCTTGGCAGACCTCTCTTGCTTGTATGTGATACCTACCTCCTTGTGTTCCTCATTCCTTCTAGTACTTTCATTATGTTGCCATCAAGAACATCTTTGATAAATAAAGAGACTTACAGTTCTCTTTCTTTTTCAATACATGATTCCTCTGTTTTGCTTTGCCCATGGGCTACCTCCAAATTCCTGGATGAACTATAGTTTAGAAAGCCAGGAACCGTGGAGGTATAATATTTGATCATTGCCCAAACAAGCTAAAATATATTGAACCTGTTTGGTTAAAACACATCTTTCCTTTCTGCTGAGAACCCACCCTCATGACAACTCCATCCATGAATTGTCCAAGCTCTACACTCCCCAAGGAAGGACGACCTATGGCACTTGGCTGTGAAACACTTCATGTCTTTATATCCCTGCATAACCAGATTGGGGATAAAGAAATAAGCTACACGCAAATCTTTCTACTCCCATCCTTCAAATCCATGCTAGCTTTCTCTCTGAGGGGTGAGTGCCAAAGTGGCGAAATCTCTTTTGGCACATTTGACACAGTTTTTCAGTGAGCACCATGGAAACTGCTGTCAGCTGGTGGGCTTGCGGGGGGGTGCAGGGAGAGCTGCCTACAAGGTCCTGCCTGCTGGGAGCACGGCACGGCGATGCACAGCGCCCTGGAACAGTCCGGCCTCCTCTCGGTGCGCTACTATTAAGAGATGGTTTCATTATCTCTAAAGCTTTTTATTGTATCACATCCCGTTAGCGAAGACATGATCTGTGCCCAGTGCTGCTCCAGCAGTTAAGATAGAGGCCTTTGCTGTTGGCTTTTGGGGGAAAGCCCAAGACTGACAGAGGGACTTTTCTAGCTAAGGCAAGCAAGATTTATTTGTTAATTAACATTCATGGCACCTTGAAAAAAGAAAAAGCTGCACATGTGCTTATGTATTTTTCTAATGCCAAAGTGGCTTGCATTTAAACCTTTTGAAGCCCAAATAACTTGATCTGTGAATTCCTGATCTATTAAATCTATAAAATAAAAAATGAAACAGAAAGATATTGAGTCCTGGCATCTGAAGAAGATTCCTCTTCTCCCATGTGTGGGGGGTATTCCCCATTTTATCTCTCTGAGCTTTTAAGTCCAGAAGACTGCAGAGTCAGTGACCATAAAGTACTCACGGCATGAATGCATAAAACATGTATTTAATTAAAATGTTAAAATATGTGGAATATTTCAAGGACATGGCTTTGTAGCTTTTTGCAGATTTGGCACATCAGTTCGTTATGTACTGTCTGGCTCTGCATGTTGTACTGGGCTATTTACTCTTGTCCTCAACTGGCACATGGACCATGGCAGCCCTTCCACTCTCTGCAGTACCTTGGTGAGACAGGATGCTTTGGCAAGGGAACACACAGCAGCAAATGCTGCCTCATGAGCGCTGGGAGCGGTGCACACACAGATACACACAGACAAGCAATTCTAAAAGAAAGACAAGTCACTCTTATCTTGGCGGTTGGGAGTAAATTTAGCGGTTGGGAGTAAATTTAGCTTTCTGCCAAACTGATACCTCAATTTCCCTAGTTAGGAATTGTGAAGGAAGATTTCATGGGTTTCATAAAATCAGTTTCTTTCTGTCTTGTCCTTTGAAGAAAGTCAGTGTCACCCAGACCTCACAGAGCTCTCAGCTGGATGCACATGTTGGCTTCCCTGTTTGATCCCCACTGATCTGAATGTGTATGTTTGCACTTAACCTCCTGTGAAGGGAGAGAGAACCCAGCAACGTATCACCTCTCTGTGCCGAGCCAGGAGGGTCCTTCCGTGGGTTTATCCCGTAGCCCTCAGAGGTGGCATTCAGGGCAGTTTATAATAACTTAGAGGCATCAGCTATTCCTCTATGTAATAACTCCCAAAAGAAAGAATTAAAGAGATTGCACAGAGTGTGGCTAAACTTTGGGTCACATCTTACCATTTAACGAAACTCTAAATATCAAAAGTAAATCTGCTGCTGTGGGCGATGGTAGTCAATGGAGAGTAATTAAAAGGCTTACTCAGCTTGCTTTGAAGGTTTGAATAAAGAAGGCTTTCTTTTGATGCTTCAAGTTCTGGTCAATGGGTGTTTTAAGTCCAATGCAGTCAATGAAGCGCAGGGAAGCCGAATGGCTGGGGAAGCCCAGGGAGAGGGAAGAGGGGCAATGAGCTTGTATTTTGGCAAGGAGGTGACCGCAAGTCTGAACTCACTTCAGCATGAAGAGACAAGTGAAATAAGGCAGTATTGGGTTCTGCAGGACCCACTTATCTTTTATCTGTAGATTTTAGTTTCTATTTGTAAAAGAATAGGTGGATGTTATGCAACATTTTTCTAATAGTCCAGCTGTAGAAAACAAAGCACATCTGGTACATAAAATAACAATGAAATTATCTGAAAGCTGTACTGTTCTTAAAAGCAGCTACAAGTACTTGTTCAAATAACTTGCTGGAAAACGACGGAGCCAATTTGTCAGAAGATAATACCTAAGCTTAGAAGGAGGAAAAAATTAAGCCAAGAGAAATATTGCACTTCAGAGAGTTCAAATAAAGAGGTTCCTTTCCACCAAACTTCCGTGGGCTTGCAAGGCATAAATTACACAAACAGCGTTTAAAAACAGGAATGCAAAAATCAAAGAGCAAAATTAAAAGGTCTGTTCATGTTCCAGCCGTGCAACAAGTGTGTAGCAGATGTCAGAGGCCTATGGTTCAGAAATCCCCTGGTCTGGATGCACAATTTCCAGCGTGTCCTGCCGGCACGCATCTGAAGGCAAGTGGTAACAAATGTGCTGTCAGCTACATAAAATACACAGCCCGTGAGAAGAGGAAATACTGCGAATCTGGCAATGGCACTTTTCTTTGTGTTTCTCTAACAAAGCTGCTATTTCTTAGCATTTCTGAACAAGAAGGCACCAGTGGCTTGAGAGCTGTCACACTCCATCTCGGTGAAGACCCATCTCCTTTCCCGGTCCCTCTCTCATGCTGGTGCTGAGGTTTCCAGTGAAGCACAAGGTAACTCGCTGTGTCTCAAAACAGAGCAGTTCACCTTAACTGCAGCTGACATTTGGGTGCAGAGGATGTATCCCGCTTTCATGGTCCGTTATACCATGTTGGGCTGAAAAGACCTGTGCTGCCAAAGGCAGAAAGGAGTAATAGAAGTAAGAATAGCATATTGAAACAGTTTAGCTGAGGGAAATTGTCACAAGACTATGGATTTGTTTCTTTATTTTTATGTTTAAGGTGATTTCTAAAGCTGCAGTTTGGTAATGTTCTTAAAATATGTCAGACTTTACGTGTTAAGTGGTAGAAAAATACCATGCTTCCTACACTCACAGCAGCAGGAAAATCATATTGTGATGACTACATAAAATCCTTCCTGCAACTGAGTTGTTCTTAATTTAAATATTTTTAACTACCAAACTATAATAAAGCATCGGTCAATACCACACACAGATCCCAGATGAATGCAAGACTGAGTGCAAATTATTAAAGTCTTTGCTGACAGACCAAACAAGAGGGTTTTTCATGCAGGTCTGCAGGCTTAACATTAAGGATTGGGTTCTCATTTAAATAACTCCCCTTTACATCACCTCTGCAGTTGCTATGGACCTTATTATGGGAGTGAATTACAAGCCTGCTTAATCTGAGAGGGTCTAGATTAAATGCAAAGTGTCATCCTGGGGGTGCAGGGATGGGCTGGTTGGGAAGAGGGAGGTGGCAGGGGGAGATGCTGCCTACGAGCCGCATATGAAATCAAATTAGCTAATTCTGCTCTGCGTACATTTTATTTCTTAGAATTGCTGTGAGTCTGAGTTGTGATAGGAAATGCTGATTGTCTGCGTCTTCTTCTTCGTATCACTGAAAAGATTAAGAAAAAGTATGTTCACAATCACATTTCCAATATAGTTATTAAGGTGAAAAGTATAATGTTTTTGGAGTCCAGTGCTGGAAGAGCAAAGCACGGGAAGGCAGGCGTAAAATGTCCTGCTTCATGTCAGTGGCAGCTGCAGTTTCATTTCTGTGGTGGAGTGATAAATGTCAGGAATTCACAATTTTCTCCCAACTCCCTTGGAAGATGTATTCTATAGAATGAAAATAGAAGCACTGAATTGTTAAGAATCCTCCCCTTTACATACTAAAATCGTACAGTGTCATGTTAAATACACTGTATTAAGAGGTCAATTAGAGACCTATTTTGAGTTAATGGAATTAGTTCTTTTTTTTATTTTACATTTTAAACACAATCTTTCAAGGTATGCTGAAGATCAAATGAACAGAAAAGAGAGTAATCCAGTTAAAGGCAGTTAATGCTTGCAGAATGCCTGAGAGCAATGCAGGGGCATAAGAGGGTGCGATGGGGCAAGGGCTGAGCAGGCAGCACCCTTTTCTTCCCATCTGCATTGACTCCCCTGTTCATGTAAGTGAGAAATGATGGGGGTTTTAGTACATTCCTTGTGTCTGAGTAGACCATAAAACGAGGGAAAATATGCTTGGGCCATGGCGCTCAACCACAGTCCTCATTTCCCTAAATCTTACAGCACTTTCTTTAAATCCTCTTTGGTTCAGTGGAAACTGAGTATATACAAAAGTCCTGAGCACAATATTGCAACTGGTCAAGGTACAATTGTTGCATTAGTCACTGGACAGTTGTTCAGCCACAGATTTATGCTGGAATCAGCTCCAAAGGGAAATAGCTACAACGAGCTTCTCTACTCTACTTCAAAGGATTTGCTGCTCTTATGATGTCCCTGGAATACTAATGCACATAAAATTGCGCACCCACTATGTTACAAGAGATGGCTGCAAAAGGAGAAGCCTCTGGACCAAAGGACAAGACAATAAATGAGGCACTAGGAGTATTTTTGGCATCTAAGGACAATCCTACCCAAAAATTCCCCAGGACCCTTGCTAACATTTCCTTCCACTCTGCCCAAGCACACGTACATTGTGGTGGTTACACTGGGGACTTGGATT
The DNA here is from genome assembly GCF_036013445.1 of Caloenas nicobarica. Classification (NCBI taxonomy): domain Eukaryota; kingdom Metazoa; phylum Chordata; class Aves; order Columbiformes; family Columbidae; genus Caloenas; species Caloenas nicobarica. The sequence goes on from NC_088246.1 coordinate 16,661,789, forward strand.
CATCTAGAAAATCAAACCAAGAAAAAAACCCATAGGCTGGTTTTCTTCCAGTTGACTTATTCTTGCCCATGTGGCATAAATTGCTGCCACAATAGATATATGTGTATGCTCTCCTTTTGCCTGGTCTCTAGGCAAGGTGCACACAGCACTTTCCTTTTAGGAATACTGTTTAAGGTCACAGAATCACAGAATCACAGAATGTTAGAGATTGGAAGGGACCTCGAAAGATCTTCTAGTCCAATCCCCCTGCCGGAGCAGGAACACCCAGATGAGGTTACACAGGAAGGTGTCCAGGCGGGTTTTGAATGTCTCCAGAGAAGGAGACTCCACAACCTCCCTGGGCAGCCTGTTCCAGTGTTCTGTTACCCTCAATGAGAAGAAATTTCTTCTCATATTTAAGTGGAACCTCCTTTTTGTACCCATTGCCCCTTGTCCTATCATTGGTTGTCACCGAGAAGAGCCTGGCTCCATCCTTGTGAAACTCACACTTTACATATCTATAAACATTAATGGGGTCACTCCTCAGTCTACTCGAAGCTAAAGAGACCCAGCTCCCTCAGCCTTTCCTCACACAGGAGATGCTCCACTCCCTTCATCATCTTTGTGGCCCTGCGCTGGACTCTCTCCAGCAGTTCCCTGTCCTTCTTGAACTGAGGGGCCCAGAACTGGACACAATATTCCAGATGAGGTCTCACCAGGGCAGAGTAGAGGGGAAGGAGAACCTCTCTCGACCTACTAACCACCCCGCTTCTAATACACCCCAGGATGCCATTGGCCTTCTTGGCCGCAAGGGCACAGTGCTGGCTTATGGTCATCCCGCTGTCCACCAGGACCCCCAGGTCCCTTTCCCCTACACTGCTCTCTAACCGGTTGTTCCCCAACTTATACTGGAACCTGGGTTGTTCCTGCCCAGATGCAAGACTCTACACTTGCCTTGTTATATTTTATTCAATTTTTCCCTGCTCAACTCTCCAGCCTGTCCAGATCTCGCTGGATGGCAGCACAGCCTTCTGGTGTGTCAGCCACTCCTCCCAGTTTGGTGTCATCAGCAAACTTGCTGACAGTGCACTCTATTACCTCATCCAAGTCGTTGATGAATATATTGAATAGTACTGGTCCCAGTACCGACCCTTGAGGGACTCTACTAGACACAGGCCTCCAACCAGACTCTGCCTCATTGACCACAACTCTCTGGCTTCTTTCCTTCAGCCATTTCACAGCCCACCTCACTACCCAGTCATCCAGTCCACACTTCCTCAGTTTAGCTGCAAGGATGCTATGGGAGACTGTGTCAAATGCTTTACTAAAATCAAGATAGACCACATCCACTGCTTTGCCATTATCTATCCACCTGGTTATATCCTCATAAAAGGCTATGAAGTTGGTTAAGCATGACTTCTCCTTGGTGAAGCCATGTTGACTGCCCCTAATGACCCTCTTACCCTTGAAATGACTTGAGATGGCACCAAGGATAAGTTGTTCCATCACCTTTCCAGGGATGGAGGTGAGGCTGACCAGTCTATAGTTACCTGGGTCCTCCTTGCCCCTTTTGAAGACTGGAGTGACATTCGCTTTCCTCCAGTCCTCAGGCACCTCTCCTGTTTCCCACAACTTAGCAAAGATGATGGAGAGTGGTCCAGCAATGACTTCAGCCAGCTCCCTCAGCACCCACGGGTGCATCCCATCTGGACCCATGGATTTATGGATATCCAGATTGCTTAATTGGTCCCTAACCCAGTCCCCATCAACCAAGGCAGACTCCTCCATTGCCCTGCCTTCTTCTGGGGCCTCAGGGGTACGGGGCTCCTCAGGACAGCCTCCGGCAGAGGAGGCAGAGACAAAGAAGGCATTCAGTAACTCTGCCTTCTCTGTATCTTCTGTCACCAGGGCACCCACCCCATTCATCAGTGGGCCTACATTGCCTCTAGCGTTAGTTTTATCTGCCATGTATTTGAAGAAGCTCTTTCTGTTGTCCTTGACCCCTCTTGCCAGGTTTAACTCTAAGGAGGCCTTAGCTTTCCTAGTTGCCTCCCTACATCCTCTGACAACAGCCTTATATTCTTCCCAAGTGGCCAGCCCCTCCTTCCATGATCTCTAAACTCTCCTCTTCCACTTGAGTTTGCCCAGCAGTTCCCTGTTTAACCACGCAGGTCTCCTGGCTCCCCTCCTTGACTTCCTGCGCGTCGGGATGCACTGATCTTGAGCTTGGTAGAAGCAGTCCCTGAATGTTAACCAACTATCTTGGGCCCCTTTACCTTCAAGCAGCCTTGCCCACGGGATTTCCTCCAGCAATTGTTTGAACAGGCCAAAGTTGGCCCTGCTGAAGTCTAGGGTTGCGATTCTGCTTGGTTCCTGCCACACGAGATCCTGAACTCCACAATTTCATGGTCGCTGCAGCCAAGGCAGCCCTCAACCTTTACTGCTTCAACCAGACCCTCCTTGTTAGTGAGGACGAGATCCAGCAGTGCACCTCTCCTAGTCGGCTCCTCCACCATTTGCATCAGGAAGGTATCATCAATGCACTGGAGGAACCTCCTGGACTGTGGATGTCTGGCTGAGTAGTCCTTCCAGCAAACATCAGGGAAGTTAAAATCCCCCATAACAACCAGAGCCTGTGACTGTGAGGCCGCTCTCAGCTGCCCGTAGAAGGCCTCGTCAACTTCTTCACCTTGATCTGGTGGTCTGTAATAGACATCCACAACAGTATCACCCCTGCCAGCCTGCCCCTTAATTCCCACCCAGAGACTCTCAACTCGCTCTTCATCTGCCCCTGGACAGTACTCAATAGATTGTAGTTGCTCTCTCACATAGAGAACAACTCCACCACCTATAGACATATAGGTATAGACATGCAGGATGGCACTTTCTGTCATGAGAGTTACTGCTTAGCTGAAAGAGATGATACGTAGAGTGCATGAAAGGGGACACATCTATGCTGTACAGAAGAGCCTGGTGATAGTTGAGCTCACGTTTGTCCCTGTGCACACACAGTGCCGCTGCTGTGTCTGCGCTGAAGAGACCAGACCCCTCTCCAAACAGCACCGCTGCACGAGCACGGTCCCCACAGCTCCATTTCTGCAGTAACGCAGGCAGAAATTCCTCTTGATTCATTTTGTCTGGTCACAGTTAACGGTTCCAAAACATTTTGGGCCATGGATTTACTTTACTTTGGTGATTTGCTCCCTGCAGAGCTGATTATTGGTACCTAACAAAGAAAACCATCAGATGCTAAGCAACTCCAATGCTTCTATAATGGTAATTTGAAAACTATGTTCGGTGTAAGATTAAGAATGTTGCCTTTCCAGTTGGTTCAACCATGTAACTGGACAGGGCTCTTCTCTGTAGCCACTGGGACTAAAGGGTGGATGTCAAGGTTAACATTAGGAGGAAACTTGTCATCTAGGCCTTTGCCACAGAGCCCGCATCGCCACCTCCTGCCACTGCTGCATCCTGAGCCTGCGCCGGAGGGATGCCGGCAACCGCGCCAGCCTTCCCGGCTCGGGAATTCAAGCCACTCACTTTCCTGTAAGCTGGGCCACAAGACCGCTCATTTCCTGGCACTTTCTGACTCTTGATCTTACTCCACTGATTTTTTCCTTTACAAACAACAGGGGAAAAGCTGGGAAAGCTGTGGAAACAGAAAGGAGAAATAGGTCACACTCGAAATCCTGAAACCTCAGCAAAGCTCTTGTTTAAAGTGATTAATTCAGTGACCTCTGACCACAAGGCAGACCTTCAATTTGCCATCAGAGGATAAGAGTCAAGATGTGAATGAGTAAAGAAGGGATGAAGGGTGAGTTGATGTTGTAACTGTGAAGGAACATTGGAAATAAGAATACTCAACATATATTCGTCTTCTTTTTAGTCTTTCTATGGCAGCAGTTTATTCCTGGATATGCTGGAATATCAGGTACATTTATATTCTTTTTGATCTCCAGTGTTTGATTCAGATCCAGCCAGCAGAGCAGACTGATGCTCTTAATGCTATTAAGTAGCACAGTCTGCATTTATCTGTTTTTCAGAAAAGGAACTAAAAAAGTACTTGCAAAATGGTACATGGTTAAAAGAAAATTAGGTACTCCAGCAGCTTGTAACATTTCCATCTTTATTTGCTGAGGTTTCTTGTCCTAAAATACATATTTTTTGTGATGGAAAGAGACAAACTGTTTAGTGACATTGAACACTTTTGCCTGAGTTGCCTGCAAAACTCCCATGCAGAATATAATATTTCATCTATAGTTATAAGCCTTTAAGCTGCTTATACTATTTTTACTCTAAATTCACCTTTCATTTGGTTAGTCTCCAGCAATTCAGACCAAATTTACTCTTGGAAGTTCCCTAGTAATTTCCAGTTAATACCATTAAAAAGTGAGAAAGAAGTCTTGAAATAAATTGTCTCAGTAATGTACATATTTTTGCTGCTAGATAGCAAGCAGGTACTTCGTTTGTAGGATCTGATATCCTTCTTATGATAGCTTTGATAGTACCATTTTCTCCCATGTAGAAAAGAAGATTTGTGGGAAACCCATTTTGAAAATGCTACTGTCCAACAATGCTAATAATGTGAAGACTTCTCCATACTTGTTTATGCCAGTAGCACTTTAAAATGAGAGAAAAAGACCTTGGAGTAACATAAAATGCCTGATCAGTAACCCCTGTAGTCCATTACTTAGTTAAGGTTCAATCACTAAAAGTTCATACATTGCTTGAACAATTTTCCACATTCATGGGGGCTTTAGGTTCCATTTTACAGCAGCAAAATATCAGGCTATTACTGATTATTTGATTTTACTGTAAGGAATAAAGGAAGAAGTGAAGATAAAATGTATAATAAAACCTTCTCCACAACATCGTGAATTTTTTAAGATTCAACCAATAACTTATTAGACTTCAATCCATTCCTCAAATAGAAAAAAACTTCTTAAAATTCTGTATTAACTCTTTTTCCTTAAGTGTGAGCTTTTTTATGATTCTCAAAAAGGAATCCTGAGAGAACCAATAACTGTCTATGTCTGCACAGCAGAGCTACCTTTTGAGTTGTCTTTGATTAAATCATCATCTTCTTTCTTCTGCTTTATTCCCTCTGGAGACATATGAAGACATTAGTAGCAGGGATAAAGCTGTTGAGAGTCCAAGAAACAAAAATGGGAGATTATTTATATTTACCTGTCTGGTAAAAAAAATTAGAAAACCGAGTAATTATTTTATATTATTATAGTAAAGGATGAGGCAAAGTTTAGACTTTTTGCAGGTATGGTGTGATAAAACCAGAACTGCCTATAATTAATATTTATTGTTATTATTTACTAAGCACACCAAAGTAAGTACTGATTTACAGGGAAATATACAGATAAAATCCCCCAGACAGAAACTTTATGTAATAAAATAAATTGTAACAAAACTGATGATGACAAGGATGTTCAGTAGTAGTCAAGATTTATGATGCCAACCCTATAATATAGAGCTGTTAATGAAAACAGAAGATTGAAACAATACTGATTTATTGGGTCAGGCACATGAAGGTTTTAGTGAGAGCATCTTCCTATTGAATGGCTACTTGGGGCTGTCCCAGTACTGCAGGACCCTCGGTAGTTACAGCCTTTGCACATTGCCACTGCTAGAATGGAATTTAGAAAAGTTTAGGTTTTCCTCCAAAAAGGACTGTGAATATGAGGCTTCTGATCTTCAAATACTAGCTTTGTGTGCTTAAAATTCATAGTAAAAATTACAGATAAGAGGCAGAAAAAGTCCATTAATGCCTAAAATATGTGGTGTTTAGGAGCAAATTTAGCCTAGAAAAAAATGGGGGAAAAATCATCTAAATATGCAGAAGCCTGGCAGGTTGTAGGCACTTATATCTTCTGAAGTAGTGATACTCAGGCCTCTGAAATCTCCTACTGCACAACCAGAGACCTGTCCCATCTTGGCTGAGCTTAATTCAGGAAAGGTTTGATTTAATATTCAGACATCATTTGCACTCACTGCCAACACTAAATTCAGTAGAGGAGAGTAGTAATTGTGTCTGCCTTAAAAAAATAGCCCAAACCAGAAAAATCCTTGACAGAGGGAGACACCTTTTCCCTGCTGCCCTCGTGGCTCACATGCCCTCACTGGAAGGACAAGGCAGAGCCAGTGTTTGTGACCATTTTCATAGAATCATAGACTCATAGAATGGTTTGGACTGAAAGGGATCTTAAAGATCACTTAGTTCCAACCTCTCCTGCAATGGGCAGGAACACCTTCCACTAGACCAGGTTGCTCAAAGCCCCATCCAGCCTGGCCTTCAACACTCCCAGAGATGGGGCATCCGCAGCTTCTCTGGGCAGCCTGTGCCAGTGTCTCATCACCTTCATAATGAAGAATTGCTTCCTTATATCTAATCTACCCTCTTTCAGTTTAAAGCCATTACCCCTTGTCCCATCCCTACACGCCTTTGTAAGAAGTCCCTCTCCAGCTTTCTTGTAGGTCCCCTTTAGGTACTGGAAGGCTGCTGTGAGGTCTCCCCAGAGCCTTCTCGAGGATGAACAACCACAACTCTCTCAGCCTGTCTTCACAGGAGAGGTGCTCCAGCCCTCTGATCATCTTTGTGGCCTCCTCTGGACTTGGTCCAACAGGTCCATGTTCTCCGGCCCCAGAGCTGGATGTAGTACCGCAGGTGGGGTCCCACCAGAGCAGAGCAGAGAGGCAGAATTACCTCCCTTGACCTGCTGGCCACACTTCGTTTGATGCAGCCCAGGATAGGGCTAGCTTTCTGGGCTGCAAGCTCACATTGCAGGGTCATGTTGAGCTTCTCATCAACCAACACCCCCAAGGCCTTCTCCAAAGGGCTGCTCTCAATCCATTCTCCTCTCTCTGTATTGTGCTTGGGAGCACTCTGACCCATGTGCAGGACCTTGCACTTTTTGAAAAAAACCTCAAAATTCCTGAAAAAAATTCTCAGCATAACTTGATACTCTGAGAAGCTGGGGTTTGTTTTTCATTTTGTTTGTTTGTTTGTTTGGTTAGTTTTTGGTTTGGGTTTTTTTGGTTTGGTTTGGTTTTGTTTGTGTGTGTGTGTGTGGTTTTGTTTTTGTTTTTGTTCTTGTTGGGGGTTTTTTTGGGGGGGTGGTGTGTGTCTGGTTTTGGTTTTTTTGTTTTTTGGTTTTGTTTGTTTGGTTTTCTTGTGGTTTTTTTGTTGTTTTGTTTGTGGGGGTTTTGTTTGTTTTTGTTTTTTTTGTTTTTTAATTTGAAATACCATATTCCTAATGTCGAAGTCTGGTAACTAGGGAAGACATTCTGGTTTTGAGTGTCTAATCATAAGTAGTGATAAATAAATACACCGGTCTACCTATTTCCCCAGAATTCATTACATATATTAAGCAGAGTATGTGTGCATACATGCAAACAGTTTCTCACACTAAGACTCTTAATAATTCATGTCTACCTAATTTTGCATTCCCTCCAAGAGCATATAGACATAAAATGGATGCATCTCTATAGCTAAGCATACATGCACATACCTATGAGCAGAGACATGAAAAGTGGAGCTCACACTTCAGACATAAAAACTAGTAAAATGTGAGTGTTGTGACCCAGCTCAGTAAAATGCCGTTAGTAAAATTAAGGCGAAACATTTCTGAAGACTTAAAGTATTGTGAAAGAGCTGGACATCCTCCATTAGTTTTGGATTACTCCAGCTTGTGAAAGATGCACTTTTCTGTTTATTCAGGGTAAGAAGGATTGTTATCCTTGGTGGTTCTTGCTCCCAACAGATGGCTGCATTAGCCTTCAGGCCCCCGAGTCTACAAAACATCCCGTGGCAGCTCAGGTGGTGCCCACAAGCCAGAGCTCCTCCCTGCTGTTGTGGGTGTAAATGTACTAGGCTCAGGTTTATGCAGCTCAGCAGGGGTCAGCGGTTTCTGATCATGGGGACCGATGTGCTTTTTGGCAACATCTCCATTTCTCTGTATTCCCCAAGCTGGGCAAGTCAGTCCTGTTCCCGCTCCTGCTGCCAGCCAGGGGGTTGGAAAGCAGCTGGGCTTTCCTCAAGCAGATGTGACCTCGTGCCTTCCTGTGTTCAGGAGTTTCACCAAGTTTTGCCTCTGCTGTTCACTCAGGAAAGGCTTTGTCCTGTTCCTGTCACCCAAACCCGCCATCAGAAGGACAAAGGCTTGTTGCCAGTGGCTCACCAGTGACCAGCTTACCTGCGCCTTGCTGGGGATACTGTTCCCCATGACACAGGGCCTGTGGCTCACCAGGCACATGCTGACCAGGTAAGAGATGCTCTCGCACCCCAGGTTCCCATCCTTTCAGCGTCATGCCGAGCAGTACACAGCTTCAGGCTTCTCACACAGCCCCACTGCTCCCCAGCATGCCATGGTTCAAGCTCAGGTTACAGCCCTAGCAAGGAGGAGTGTTGCTCCAGGGAGATGAGGTGCCTGGAGAAAGGTTTTATTGCTAAGATGTGACGATTTTCAAGGATAAGATATAGAGCCATGCCAACAGGATTAAATTATTTTTCAAATCAGGAAGAACTGTGCTTGCCGTCCTCCTGCAGCTCAGCATGGCAAGGAAGTGTCTCAGGCCATGGGCCCAGCATCCAGAGAAGAAGTCAGGCTGCTGCAGGAGCAGACCATTCCCCTCTGCTCTGCTGTCAGCCATTTATCACTTGTCCTTGCCTGTGATCGTGTCACTCATGTCTGTCATCGCATGGGTGCCTCATCCCCTTCTTTAGCCTTAATGAAGGAGCAGAAGTCACTGGAAGCCATAGTACCCCAATGTCCACGTTCTTCCATAAAAGCTGTCCCTGCTCTGACACCTCCTGGAAGCTCACAAGCTGTGAATACCACTGCCTGTCATGCAGTTGGCTGTTCCCTGGCCACCCCCAGACTGGCTATTCAAGTCTATGGGTGCCTCCTGGCCAGCACACACCTTGGTGCCCCAGGTACCCCTTGGCCACCACCAAGGACCAAGGAACTACCTGCAGCAAGGGCTGGCGGTGGTGGGAGGGTATCTCACACCCCCAGGGCCTTGTGCCAGAAACATCATTTTTAAAGGAAACCCTCTTGGGATCGAGGTGAAGATTGAAATCTTTCCTTATTTCTTCCATGTCCCTATGGGCACAGCAATCACATGCAGCAGGCTGGACCCCCTTGCGCTTGGCACCCTGCACATAAGTAAGATTTTCAGTCTGCCCCCACCCCCTGGTCCTCACCTCAGATTTGACATATTTCTTCATGATTGCTTTCCTACCTTGCTGTGGTTAATCCAAAAGCATTTCTGGGGTGTTGGCTGTAACTGTATTGGAAATGTGATGCAAACCTTGTAAGCAGATGCAACACAGTTAATGACTCCTCATGAAGCTGGTGTGACATATGGGCATCAGTGCTATTGTCAACATTTAACAGCTACAAAGGCCAAAGCTAAAAAGGAAGGTGCAAAGAATTATGTAAAGGACACAGAGAAAAGTAGCTGGGATTAGAATTCAGGAATTCCTTCTTTACCAGCCTTATTATTAATTGTTGAACCAAGCCCTACTCTCCAATATGGCTTTCACATGCTTCGTGAACACGTGAATTTTCCAATTGATCAGCCAATAATTTGTCCTTTAAGGTCTGTGCAGGGCACAACTCAAGTCAGTGGGACTTGGTGATTGAGGTGGATTGATTCTTCTTCATCAGCAGTATTTACAAAACCGACTTTAGTTTGAAGGCACACACCTAGTAACGGTGAAGTCAAAGGGTGGTCATGGCTAGGAAAAAAGTGTTTGACATTTCACTGCCATAATTTCTTCTATTTTAGTTATATTATAGCTTAGCTTGTTTTTCAAATTCTCTTTATGTTAATATAAAAAGGAATTCAAGCTGAAATAGTTACCATCTGCCTGAAAGAGGACAGGAAAATGCGGTTACAAAAGAATGTCTAAAGTGTGGAGCAAAATACGGTCCTGCTAATGGTAACTTTTCTGTCATTAACATTAAAGATTAAAGGCTATAATATAAAGGAAAATATATTGCATGGCTTATCACATTTTTAATGAAGGGTCCAATGTTATAGCAGGCAAGCTCTGAGAAGAAAAATGTACCTCTTGGATTTTATTTGCTCTCTTGGGAAACTACCCTATCATGATTGTAGCCTGTAGGATCAGCCGAATGAACACCAGGCAGTAAGTCAGCAGTCCCCAAAAGGTTAACAGAGCTTCTTCCTAATGTTACAGTAATGATTAAAAAAATTAGCTCACATTAACCTTTCACCTTTCAGTGGATGGTTCAAATCTAGTGTGGGCTGGTAGTGATTGAGAGTGGTTACTATAAATTTAATGTTTTTTTGGTGGCCTACACAATGTGAGCGGGTGGTCCCACACTGCTTCCCAGGAGAGGCATGTCTGCACAATTAAAACCCCAAAATAACTTGCCTCAACTGGTGCTAATTGGGAACCTCCCTGGCAATTTCAGCAGAGACCCCTGCGAGGGCATGGGCACCAAAAAAGGTGCTACAGACCACGGCTACAACAAAGGCCACCCTTAGATGCTCTGGCTTCCCAGCAAGGTTTTCGAGTCCTGAATTTTTTATTAGAGCAGATTTGCCCCATCTTTGGTGCTGAGTCTACCCAGGCCCCTGCTCTAGCTTCAGCTCCTTTGCCCCACACCCCTCAGGTCCTCTTATGGGTGGTCCCTAACTCCTTGTCCCCACGCACAGGACATGACCTTCATGCACGGGTCTCACTGGACAAAGTCTGAGGACACAGCCTGGCCATGTGATGTTAGGGGTTTGCCCTCTTCAACTAATACAATTTAGGTTACTTTTGCCCTATGATCACCGGCAGTGAATGCAGCTGTAGCAACCCATTTACCCCCTGCATTTGTGTACCTCATCCACCTCCGGCCCATGGCCCTTGTCCACTCCCCCAAACCAAAATTCACAGCGCAAGCATATCGACGAGATGACAGCCTGCAAACAAGCACTGCCATAAGGGAACAGGCACACCATGGCCCGAGAGCAGAGACGTCTGGCCCGATGATGTGGCCTCAAAAATACCATGTTCAATGCACTCGCTAAGGTTCACCATGATGACTAAGGTGACACTAGCACAACCCTAAGATGTCCTAGTTCTCTATGTGCCTTCAAATCTCGTACCAATTGTAAATATTTAATGAATGATACATGCACAAATACATGCTCTTTGCAAATCCTCCTTGTTTTCTGTGGAAAATACCTTACCCAGCCTAACAAACTACTCCCCTTCCTCTTCTGTTGTATTTTGCAGCTAGAAAAAAAATCTCAGGATCTGTCCATGTGTATCTCTTGCTTCTTGGGTGAGAAAGAAAGCAATCAGCATTCAGGGTTTTTTTCTTCCATGAGTAAATAGTTCTTGTTAGACCAACCTAAGTAAGGTGATTTCCAGTATGGATTTTTCCCATCTAAGTTATTAGAATAAGTTCAGTCAGCACATTCAACCCTCGTCTCTAGTGGTACATAAATTTGATGCAACACTCAACTCTCCTTCAGTATTTTTGGTGTATACTTGAGTTTTTCTTGGCACAGAGAGAAGCGGCAGGTGGAGTGATCAGAGACTTTTTTCCTTCAAAGTGAGATTACATTTTTTTAGGTTCCTTTGTTCTGTAAAAGCCTTGGTCTAGTGCACTACAAGCTATCTAGGACTGAGAATTCAATTTCTTTACTAATTTATATGTTTAGTTTAAAGCTGTGCACTGATCTCAGTGGAGTTCCTCTATTTTTAGTATCCTGCTAAGAATTTTTAACTGAAGGGTTTTATGCACAAGGGCAGGTTTTGCTGGGATTTCTTTATTTTTGCATTACACTATCAAAGGCAAATAGTTTCCTCTTTCTTCGCCCTGCTAACTTCTTATCTCAGCAAGAGAAAGTGGGACACCCAGGCTAGCTCAAGGCAATGGAAACCTGCCAGCATCTGTTCAGGACAACGCTGATTGACTTGAGCCCAGGCTGAGCTGGGTATCTTAAAGTTAAAATCCCCCAGTGCATGTGAGGAAGTCTGCTTGGGAAGGAGAAATAGGAGAAAGAGAAACAGGATTTGCAATGGGCCATCTTCTCCGGGAATATACTAAATACAATTCACCTGGCAAAGAAAATGGGAGAAGGCATGCAGCTTTCTTGGCAGGTGTGGAGAAGGCCTTTGACGTGATTTAATGGTATTTGAGAAGGCAAGCGCTAGAAACAAATGGGAGTGTACTGGGATGAATTAGATGGATTAAGATTCAATGCGATAACCTAAGAGCCTCAGGAATAACTAATGACCTACCCTAACAGAAATGTCTGCTGGGTAGAGAACAAGGCAAAGCTGTTCGCTTTAATGATTTTGCTGGCATTGAAGCCTCTCATTTGGGACGTTCAGCAAGAACAGCTTATAACAAGTATTGGCTGAGTCCTCCATTTGTGCAAATTGTCTCACTTTCTTTAGCATTGGACGTGTGACCCTCTGCCCCATTGGAGTATCTACCTCATTCTGGCAACAAGACAGAAATCAATGCAGGCCTAAACGTGAATGATATATGAATGGCTGAGATACTCTTTTTTTATAGAAATGCTTTCCTAATACCAGGAACAGGACAGCCTAGAATTTAATATCCAGAGGTGCTAGGGACTGCCCTAAATGTTTTGTGTGTGAACAGGTAACAGAAATGATTAAAACATCTGAAAAGGTGACTGTGGCATACAAGCCTTGGTCTGACACCCAACAAGGTTCCCTTCCATAGTAAGAGTGATGCTTTGCTCCTGTGATATTTGAAATACGAAATGCACGATACTGTACCCAAGAACTGGCCTTAAAATGAGTACTTTGCCTCAACTTCTTTTCAGTCTTATAATTATTCACTGCATCAGTTCAAAAGGAAAATTATCATGATCTTGGCTGAACAAACTAAAAAATCTCCTAGCGTATCAAATAACAAATTGAATAAGAGCATTGCAATTAATTTGTCTAATTGAAGTCCCTATTTCTTAGCAGTGCCAGGCTAATTTAGTGCCTTGAAGGACACAGATACTCTGCAGAAATGAAGAGAATGTGCTGGTCACAGGAACGAAAATCCCCTTTCCGCAGTCATTTACGGGATGAGAACACTGGGACAAGTGTCCATAAATCTCAGCTTGGCCAATTTTCTTGCCAGCAAGACAGAGCTACAAAGAATCCACCTGAAAGGCAGGGGGGCTGTTAACCATGCGGTGCCTTCATCGCAGCTATGAGGGGCTGTGGGTGTCTCTGCCAAGGGACCTGTGCGGAAAACATGGAGATCTCCTGTACATTCGGACTGCGTGATACAGATCACAGTAGCATGCAAACATGGCTTAAACCTCTTATCCACAGCCTTACATGGGACTAGGGCAGCCCTCAGGCTCTGCATAGCAGTAGACAGCACCACTCCCAAAGGACCAAACATACATCCCAAATTCAGATGGGATGGGGTGAGGTCAGTTCCTCTCTTTTCCTATGGTTTTGTAATGTATATGCTGTGTACCAGCACTGCCTTGTATTCCCTTGCACAACTCTTTCTTATTGCAAAAAACGTTACTGAGCAATGAAGAGCTGCACAGCCATTAAGCCCTTGATGGTGAAACATCATGTACATGTGCAGATGTGAGTGTGTGGCCAGCTAATTGCAAACCGTGACTGTGTATAGCACATGCAATTTAATACAGCTGGGAGTTCGGAGCCTGACCTTCACAGAGGCTACATAAAAATGCTTCCCTTGATCCACCTCAGTTCATGATTTCAGCTGTGGCACCTCTGAGGCATTGCCCTGGGTGTGGAAAATGTCTCTGTCCTGCAGCAGGGCCCTGGGGGACATTGCGCTCTGTCAGCTGTTATCGGCCCCTTCAATTACTAACAGGTATGTTAGAAAGCATCCAAATTGTAATCAGGCTGAAATGGAGTTATAATGATATCTGATCTGGGAATTTAGTCCAAAGCTTTCCTTTTCCATGATGGTTTTCATTTCCTGTAATTTAGAGCTGGAAGCATTTATGGAATATCACATGGTTTTAGTTTACACAGGAAATCAGCTGCAGTTGTGGGAAGATACTGACTTAGGGATTTTAGGGTTTGTTTTGCTGGGGTTTTTTTTTAAGAAATGAAGATTGCTTCAGAGGAAAACATTGCAGACTTCTACCTCTGCTGTCTGAAGCCTGCGTTCTGCAAAGCAATCTATGATTATATAGGAACAAGCAGTTTATTTCTGTTACATGATAATCACTTAATGTGAATGAAGCAATAAATGCCTTTCCTTTTTACAGTGAAGAGATAAACTAAGTGCAGGAAAAGATGTGGAGGAGGGTGAGGGGAAGGGATGCTGGGCAGCTGCAGCAAGAGAAACCTCTGAAGCAGGAAGTATCAAATAGAGTGTGCATGAAAAGCCTGAGATGATCGAATCCGATTAAGATGGGAAAAGGTGGTTATGTTTTTTGAGTCACAGCCTATCATTTTAATCACTCTCTGCATGACTCCTGTGCAGGGGATGGGGTATGTCAGCACTAACACCACATGATGCTGCACCACCCAGACCTCGCCACAAAAGCCTTCTCCATTCCCACGGGTGAAAAGCTGTTTCTCCCGACAGTGCCAGGCACATTTCTCTTTTGGGTTTGGGTGCAAGTGCTGAAGTTTCAGTCTTGGCGGGGCAAAAAAGATTTTTGAACTGCACTCCCACTGGTAACACTGGTTTATAACAAATTACTCCTCTAAAAGTGCGAGCAGAGCAGCCTGGGCAGGGTGGGCTGGCATCCCTGGGGAGGCAGGCTGCGAAGTGCCAGTCGGGAGATATCAAAGAGCGAGAAAGGCAGCAGGAAGGGTGGTGGAAGCCAGCAAACTGCAATAAAAATTCATCTCTTCCCAAAGATCCCTGCCCACTCCCTGGGTATCTTTGGTGCCAGAGCAGAGGGAGATGGCAGGCTGCAAGAGGAAAGAGAAGGACTGCTAAGACTGTAAGGACGAATGAACCATGTTGGAAATGCTGTCAAAAGCAAAGAGCTGGGTTTGCAGGACGGTGAGAGCAGAGGGGTGCTGGCTGCTTGCTTTTTGCACACAGAGGTACATTATGACTTTAAATGAATCCAGAACAGCTGAGGCATTTGTGGACTAAAAGCCAACATAACCATGACCATCTCAATCATCCCCTTGTAAAATGAGCAGCCATATGCGTGAAATCAGCCCATAGATTTTACGGAGTATCTGTTGTATGCTGGACAAGTACTTGGACTGAGGTTTATTTTCTCAGGACTTCAACTCCTGAAATATAAACCATGTAACCTTTCTCTTCATAAAGCCAGAATGTAGAGAGGGGAGGGGGAATCCCTCCAAGCTTTATACTGTGTGGTGTTACCTCTCACATGTAGCTGCACTTGACAAAATCTGGTGCTATAGGGAATGCTATAAGCAATTATTTCTTCACCATCCTGCATGAACAGCCCTTGTCATGAAAGGGAAGGGTATTTAAACAAAGGTGGCATGGCTTATAATATTTGTTAGCAAGATATCAAAATATTTATGTGCACAGTATTTCTTTGCTATGCTTCTCAAAAGGCTGAGGTTAATCAAAAGGAGCCTGTTCCTTAAACAAAATCTTATCCCAAGATGCCTGCTCCTTAATCCCCAGAAAGCAATATCGTATTTCCTTACTGGTCGCTTCTCAGCTAATTGATTCAGCATCAGAGGCAGTGTTACACTGCGTTAGGATTTCTCAGAGTGGGAGAGTTCTTCCCTGACCATACCTCTCCCGGACTCAGATTCTGCAAGGTTTTGTGCATGTGTCCAACCATCTGTGCTGGAGTAATTCCTCGGGCCTCAGCAGGACCATTCAAGTGTATTGTTACGCACATGCATGGGTCTTAGCAGGAGCGTGGTCTGATCGTGTTTTATGTTGTACCATATCCTGTAATACATCACATTGCCACTGACTTATATGTCACGAGTTTCTTCAGCTCCTGGAGCAAACTGTTGGAAGCACGGAGATTCACAATGGCCAGAGAGCACTCCTTGTGCTTGTGGTCTTGTCTTGGGCTTTTCAACTTGTTCCACTTTCATGGAATCATAGGATGGTTTGGGTTGGAAGGGACCTTCAGAGGTCATCTAGTCCAATGCCCCTGCAATGAGCAGGGACATCTCTTGTTCTGTTCTGGTTCTTCAGTGTTTCTGAAGACTCCAGGCTCACTTTTCCCTCTCCTCTCTTACTTATGTCCTCATAGAATGACCACGGAAAATGCCACAGCCTGTCCTACCACGTCCCAGCTGCTGTTTCTACTACCTGGCAGCAAAAGCAGCCTGCACGTTTCCATGAATAGTACTGGAAGGGAAACGTGTCCAGAGGAGACAATCATGCTGCCTGTGTGGGAGAAGAAGATGGGGTTTAGCACCACTTACTTGGAGAAACATTTTTGTTGGGGAAGATGAGAGCAGGACTGGGGGAAGCAGACAGATTTAGGAGAACAGGTACAGACTTTGGAAATGGGAAGAGGGATGATTTTGCCTGGACAGTACTTGTGGGCAGTGAAGTGGGGCAGCCAGGAGGGCGAGGAAGCCACTGGCGGACCCTCCCCTTCCAGAGGACGTCTCTCTCCTTAGGGGGATCAGCAGAAAAATCCTGCTGAAACAAAGATTTGCTTTTGAGAACCAAACAGAGAATTTTTTGAGCAAGAGAGAGGAGCCGATTCAGAAGATACCATGCAGCTTAATTGCTGGGGGATTTTTGAGAGGAGGTTGGGTCCTCCAGAGCATTCCTCACTGTCCTCACATGCTGGACATGGGCTTGCAGCAGCAGCTGCCTGTGGCACTGGGCGCCCTGCCCTGACTCGGCCCAGGGGCAGAGACTCCTGCCCAGACACAAACAGCCTATGCTGGGGAATAGGACGTGGACGTGGGTTGAAGATCAATATTATTTCGTGGTTGATCTCAGTTTCAGTTGTTCTTTGTCTAAGGGAGGTTTCCTGGATGCTGCAAATGAAGATAAACTCACGGGAAGTTTAATCATAACTTTTTAAAATGTGAATTAGCCTCCCCTTCATTCCCTCCCTTCCCCTCCTCTTGGGATCAACCTCAAAGCTGGAGCCAGGAGTCCAGGCAGGACATCTGTGCTCCTGCCTCTGCTCCAAGTCCTGTCGAAGTGCCTTATCTTGAAGTCGTGTCCATGCAAACAGCGTCTGTTGGAACACGATGAATTTGTGCAGATGTATTTACCATCCTGAACTACATTTTAAACAAATTGACAATTTAATATGCATTTATTCCTGTCACATTAAAAAAACCACAACCTGCTGGTATTATGCCAGAATGTGATATATAATGATGTTGTTTAGCAGCAACTCTGTCATTTGGTGTTGTTGACAGTAAAATAAATTAACATAATAAACATAATTTGTTCAAAAACAGCTAAGTAAAAACAGATGGTTAAAATATTTTGGCAGGACCCGTTAGCCCAGGTTTACATGTGTGTTTAGACATTAGTGCTGTTTGCAACATATGTTACATATTTTTTTGCTTCCATTTAATATGCAAATGCACACTCTCTTCCACAGTTGTACAAACAGGTACTTCACAGCGCAAGCAACATGGAAGGTGGAGGGAACAGGATCTTTTTTTTTTTTTCTCAGTTTTCTATGTCAGAACCAATTCTTGGCTACGTAAATGAGAGAAGAAAGTAGCCATAGAACTGTAAGAAACAAACAGGACGGAAGGTGGAGCATAACAACATATTTGTGTACTGACACAATGGACCTTTTACTTGTGCAAGGCGCCGGTTGTTGCTCGCTCTCCTGACCACGCCAGAACGTGCTGTCCCCATCGGGCCCGCAGCCTCCCTCTTACCTAATGCTCACGGCGCTGGCCTGAGCCCCAGCAGGATTAATGGTCACATCTACTCCCATCCCTCCCTCCCTCCTGCTTGTGAGGGCTTACGTGAAAAAAAGCAATGGGAGAAAGCAAGCTGCTCTTTTAAGGCAACCTGACATTGGAATTGAGCAAGCTGGGATTAAGTTGTTCTTCTTAACTATTTCTAAGCTGCGGCTGGACTGATGCAGGCGTGTGAATGGTATGAAACGCCTGTTAATGTTTAAAAGTTAAATGTTTGTGAGACATTTTCAAGGTACAGCAGATGTAAATAAGCTTTGTGTTGCAAGAGAAACCAGGGGCATCATTCCTGATCATATTTTTAATGAGGTTATGTGTATTTTATATAAATAATATATACATCTGTACCTGTACTTAACATGTATGTAAGATGCACCTTTTAAACCACATCTCCAGAACAGAAGGAGCATGGATTCATAGGCATAACATGGACCACCAATGGCTCTCCGTGCACAACTGCTTCAGGAGAGCTTTGAGCCAGAAGGCAAAGGTGGTCTTCAGTGTCCTCCTGAGAGAGCCTGGGGTGTGCTCCTACCAACTACGTCAACCCCACAGGGTGAGGTTGGTTAACATGGGAGCTGGAGAAAAAGGTGATGCCAGTGGTGTGGGCTCTTTTCTTCAAGTCAGTAGTAAACCGTGCGTACTTCAGGATTTAGGGCATGTGGAAAGTTCAGTACTAGGTGACCTGAGGTTGTCCCTCTACACAAATTTGTACCCCTCTTTCTCATTCATGTCACATTTGCAGAGAGAGAGTGGCTGCTTGTATCCCATCCTCCGCTTATCCTCCCCAGAATCTTCTGCACCCCTCCCTTGGAGATCTTCCCCTGTCTATCACCTCTAAACATCAACAAATACCACTGTCCCGTTTATCTCTCCCCACTCTGGCAGCTCTCCCCTCTCACTCCCTGCCTGCTCAGCACCTCCCAGCAGCCTGGAAGACAATGCTGGGGAAGAGTCTGGGCCACCTTTCTGCCTCGAGAGCAGAGGGGGATGAGAAAGAGAGGGGATAACGCCGTTACCCCACATACCATCCATGCTGGGCCTTAAAGCAGTGACCACAGCATCCACATCACGTGTGGCCGGGGCCTCATCCCACAGAGGGGAGCATTTTCAGAGGTTCCTCAAAATGTCGTGTTCCCTTCCTTGTGTGGCTCTGCGACATATGATGTCTAACATAAAATATTATTTGTGAAACTTCCTTTTAATTGCTGTTTAATGACTTCTAATATATTTCAAATAGGCATCTGCAAGTTCATTTTGACATTTATTAGAAGCCATTAGATACCAATTTAATGGTGATTTTATGACAAATGTCTGACATCATTAAAAATGTGATGGTTGATAAATTATAACGGGGTGTGCTTTTGAGCATCAGGGAATTAGACTGCTTCCAAATGTGACTGGTTTTGATGTTGTAAATTAAATTTTATATCCAATTGATTTACGTTTGTGGGCTCTCAAAGTGAAGAATATTAGAAGTTTAAGAGTTAGAGGGGAAGCAGGTTCTGATGAGGGTAAATGTGGTCAGTCAAACCAGTGCAGGTCCTGATGGCTTGATTTGGATGAAGGAAGACAGTATCTGGAATAACTTGCTTTTTAGAGGAATTGCTTGATCTCTCCTGCCAGTATTCCAGTAAGTACTTTCCCCTGCATTTGTCTGATTATTTGTTTACCACTTTTATTGTTGTGTCACAGAGTATCATCAGTCATCCGGGACTATCATCCCCTTGTGCCAAAGAAAGGACAAATGTTGGTCCTGCCCAGGCAGATTACAGTACAGGCAGGCCCAGAGCTGAGGAACATGAAGACAGCGTTAGCATCATAAACAGCAAACGCTTGTCTTTGGAAAGCTTTTCATAGACATCATGGCAGAAGAGTTTTTTACAGACAATTGGCAAATGATTATAGTAGGTTCTTCTTGAGCATGAGAGGGTAAATGGTGGAGGAGAGAGCTCTGCAAACTGAAAATGGGTGACATAGGCTGCCAAGGGATCCTGAGCTACAGGGTTCAAGCAGTTCATGGATGTGGTTACCAAAGGAAACCTCTGTCTCAAATTGCATGGAAATCCCACATTCACATTAACATGTGCACAAAGCAATGGACCAGAACCATAAGTATATCTCAGATTTCAAAGTGAGTACAAGACCCACAGATGTGGGAAAAGATGTTTTCTCACAAAGGGCTGCAGGCTTTAAGGAGAACAAATTGCTAAGACCACTGTGTATGCCTAGATGGAAAACAGGACTTCCCAGAGATGAAGGTACAAGTCAAAGGAAGTGCTGTCAGGAAGGGGAGGTCACTTTGGCCTCCAGAGGCAATAAAGAATCTGGATGTGGTGGAGGAGAGGATGCCTTTGGGGTTTGTGGTATTTGGGATCAAAGAGCTGAAGCAGCCCTGGGATGTGATGCAGCTCTGGGGTCTCCTGGCCTCCCCCATCTCCAAGGTAAAGGGAGGTGCTGACAGCCCTGAGCTGCTCTGCTGATGGAGGCCTGAACCATGGCTGATGGCCTTGTGCCATCAACCTTTCTTGTGTACTCAACCTTTCTGTCTAATGACTGTCGCTGCCAGGTTCATTAGACTCTCACGGGGTGGCACAGGAACACTGGAAGACCTGCCTAGAAAAAGTACCTGGAAAGTGGGGAATTATGTTTCCTAGTCTGTGTTTGAGAGTAATTACCCAAAGAGCCCACACTTCATTTCTGTCCTCCTTCATGGTCCAACAGCTCAGCAGTCTGGCAGGACTGGCACAGGCAGTCAGGACTGGCACAGGCAGGCATGCCTGAGTAAGAAAAATGCTGATGGTGTGGCAGCATCTGTTTTGGCATGTGTGTCTGCAACCCCCTGGACATGCCGGGAACGATCCTGGGTAGCTTGATGGCCATAGCACACCTTCACTGATGCCTGTACATGTGCCTGCTGGATCAAGGCTATTTATTTCACAATTGCCATCACTTCACAGTCTGTCTGACAGCTCCACATGGAGCTCAGCAGGGTCTCTGTTGGTACATCAGCTGTGGCTTCTTCATTTAGTTCCTCATGTGCAGCTGAAGGCAGTGGTCATGAAACTTCAGAAGGCGGGCAGGGGGAAGAGGAGGGTGTCAGGTACACCGTTCTTAACTCAGTGGCGGCATGGCCAGTATGCTGCCTGCTCCTCCATGGGCTCACCAATGGCTGGAGGACACAGCCCTGCAGCCTGTTCAGGTGAGAGGGCGCATCAGGTCCTTTCCTGGGCTGTTGAGGCAGTCTTCATCCTCCAAACCTGAGCTGTGAGCTTTGCTCAGCTACTTTACAGCACAGCATTCAAGGTACCTGCATTTCAGTGGCTCTCACACAGGCCTGGAGTCAAAACCAGTACCCTCAGTAAAACTGTGCATTTTCCCAAGTCTAATACTGAGGCAGGTGACATCCTAAATATCAAGATTGTTGTTAAACAAGATGCCCTCTTCTGTAGGTTGCAAGGATAAACTGGAAGAGCTCCACAAAGTAATTATACTGTGTCAAAAGCTCTGCTAAAGAAAGAAGATTTTTTTTTAATCCTTCCAGGAGGCGTTTCCCTAACACACTGAAGAGTCTATTTTGGCCCCATTAACGTATTTTCTTGTCTATTTTTCAATTCTTTGAACGTTTTTTTCTATTTCCTTTGGGTAAATGTTGTTTTACAATTACATAGTTAAGTGTGGGAGTACATGAGACAGGTCATGCTGGAACAATAAAGGCTTAAAAAGAGAACGCTTTGCATTTCTACCACCATGGTGCATCTGAGGGTCTTCGGGTTTGATGAAGCTGAGATTTGCTCTTCTTGACTGAGGGCTTACCTCTGCCAGGAAAATTGTATACAGTACTAAGAAGTGACTTCACAGCACATTCATCAGGACACGTATGCGTATGATACTTTGCACAAAGTGCTTGGTATGCAAGAGGTCCAAGAACGCCTTTGGAGCAGCCAATGCCTTGGAGTAGATAAACCTTGAAGTGGTAATTGGCTCATTCTAGGACATAGTGAAGAAAAGAAGCAGGTCCAGGGCTGAGCCCAAATTCCCCAACACTGAGCCTGGTACCCTGTGGCTGGCTGGAGCCCAGCCCTGTGCCACTGGCCTGCCCAGGGCTCCCCCGGGCACTGGGCACCTTGCGGTCCTCCTGCGCTCCTGCACCTCTTCCTCGCCTTGTATGGAGGTCCTCTGCACAACGAACATTGTTTTGGTTGTGCTCCTCTGGCCTTTTTCTCCCTCTGAATTTTCTGAGAGAGGGAGAGAGAGAGAGTGAGAGGGGTGCTGGCCAAAGCCGAATGCACCATTCCAGGAGAGGAAATACCATTATACTGGCATCATGAACAAGAGGGATCCTAGTGCTGTATTTAAAGCAAACCATGAGCCCTGGGTACATCTGGGTTATGTTCTCAGTTGTGCTCCGGGTTTTCTCTGAAGTTTGCCAACTTACTCAGGCTCTCTACGCTGCAGCCTCTCTCCCTGTGAAAACAGGGCCGTAATATTTTTCCTGCCATCTTAAAAGTATTGAGGTTGCGAAAGACTCAGATACTTAAGTGGAGATGTAATTAAAAATGTAAGATAGAGTGGTTTAGTTCTACCCCAGGTCTCTGGTAACAGAAGCCAAATGTCTTGTTCTGTGGTTTTATAAGGAAGAAATATGTGTTTGGACCATGCTGTGTCATCAGGCTCTGCTCCCCGGCGCTGCTGCATGGGGGGTGGGAAAGCTGTGGTGGGGAGAGCCCGGATGGGGCACCCCCCACATCTGCACTGGGGTTGTTGCTGCTGCTGCTGCTGCGATTTACTGAAGCACCAGGGCCTGATTCAGCAAGTTGCTGAATGCATCGGGAGCTGCTGAGCGAGCAGGGCGCTGCCTCCAGCCTGGTTTTATAACCGCCTCAGCATCAAACAGCCCCGTTTTGGTGTACGGTGCAGGTTTTGGGGTGATTTTTTTGGTTTATGGCCATGCATGTGCATCATGCTGTCTGACTCCTCCCTCCCTGTACAGACGTGTGTGCATGGCTGCAGCATGCACACCCTTCTTGGCCAATACGCCTGGGGGTAAAAGATGAACCCAGCCACAGATTTGGTGTGCTGGGGTTAACCTCTGACTTGCTGGCAGCCGATACAGCTCCAGCTCTGTTTCTTGTTTTGAGAAAAGAGAAAAAAAAACCAACCCTGTTCGATTTGTTCCTGTAATAGCAGCTGATCTGGGATGGATTCTAACCAAGTCTTTATGTGATTATACAGTCCAATCCTCACAGTATGTACACAAAGCTATAAAAAAGAAAAGAGGAGACATTCTAAAATGCAGTCTGGCTTTAAAAAAGCCTGCTTACATTGTAAGAAATACTGAACTTCTGCCAGAGATTTTGGTATTTGGGTGAAAATTGAAATCCCGTTACAAGATTTATTACATTATTGAGCAATTACAAGTATCCCTAGTTAAATAATGAAAAAAAAAAAATCAAACCAAAACCAAACCAAAACCAACCAACCAACCAAAACCAACAAAAGCAAAAAATCCCAACAAACAGTTTTACCGATCTTCTGTTAGTGAAGTGTCAAGTGAAACCAAAACAAAATATGCCAATGTATGAGCAGTGAAGCAGAGTTCCTGCAGGAGGGGAAAAGCCTGCAAGCAGATGGATATCTGTGGAGCGTCTTTCTCTTGTAGAAAGATGACAACGTAGAGGAAGGAAAGGGTAGGGGAGCTCACTCGTGGTGTGCGTAAGAATTGGCTGAGCAGCAAAGCCCTGATTTTCTCTGCATAATTTTTTCCTAAATGAGCAAAAGCCGGCTATAGAAATGTCAAACATTTTCCAAGCAAGGTTCCAGGTAGAGTGTTGACTTGCATATCTGAGAAATCACTTAAACTGCAAACTTCATGAGCAGATGTCAGTGTTTTGAATCTGTTTGACATTATTAAAGATGCAGGTGGCACACTGGCACCATTGACTCAGCTTTGGGCAGCGATGGGCATTGCCTGAAAGACACAGTATCTCATAACTTTTCCCAAAACTCTGGTCAAGCTCAATGAGGAAAGCCAGGCTAAGATGAACTATAAATCTCAAAATACATATTTTTAGTAAAAATTACGTGTGAAGTCCAATTTTAAAAAATTATAATAATATTGATGTTACTGGTGTGTGTGTCATTTTCACATGTAACAGGAAACACACCAGATCTTTCCTGTCATCTTAGGCCAAACCTAGTCAACTGTGAAACTCTAGAGGAGAACGGGATTTAAAAAGTGCAGTTTTTGTCTCCAGCCTCCTGTTTTCTTGCTGCTCCCAGATCTCCCCAGGTGCCTTCTCATTTTCAACAGCTCCCAGCAGCCAGGACCTTGTCATTTAATGTGTTTTTAGAGTGTATTGAGTTCAAATGTCTAGTACTCAATGACTGAAACATGCCTGGTCAAGGCTGCCTTGCAGGGTCTTGCTTCTATGCCTGGCCTGATCCTGCAATGAGCCCAGCACCCTCAGCTGGTGTTCTGCTGCAGGTGGCTCAGAATCATAGCATGGTTTGGGTTGGAAGAGAGCTTTGAAGACCGTGTAGCCATGGGCAGGAACTTCTTTCACTTGATCAGGTTGCTCAAAGCCCCGTCCAACCTGACCTTGAACACTTCCAGGAACGGGGCATCCAAAGCTTCTCTGGCCAACCTGTTCCAGCGTCCCATGACACCCACTGTAAAAAATTTCATCCTTATGTCCAGTTTAAACCTACCTGCTTTCAGTTTGAAACCATTTTCCCTTGTCCTGTCGCTACAATCCCCTCTTCTCCACTGTCAGCAGCTTTCTTTTGGCTGCCTCGTTCATGGGACAGGGAGCGTGGCAGGACATAATGCCCAAAGGAGCATGAATTCCCTTCCTGGGGGGCCCGGAGCACCTTCCAGCGAGGCTGCGCTCTCCTGCTCCTCCCGCCCACCAATGCTTTAACCAGAGCAGGATCGAGGCAGCAGCAATTCATAATTCCTAGTCCACGGTTTGAATGTCAGTGCTGCTCCTTACACTTTGTACAGCTCATAGTGTCTCTAAAACAGAACTTGGTGGGCGGCTAAAGTCTTGGGCACTTTTTTGTGCGTGTTTTTTTGAAGTGTGAGTGCTTTATGTCCCAGGTACAAGTGTTTGCAGGGCAACAGAGGCTGCAGTGGGACCATGCCTGTTTCTAACTGGAGCGGGGTGAGAGACCTGCTTGCGCTCTGCACCTGCCGGGGACACTGCTGCTCGGCCCTCCAGTGGACATGGCCCAAACAGGAGAAATGAGTGTGTGTGCTGGGCTAGCTTCGTGCCAGGCGGCAGAAAGGACGGGGACTAAGGCATTTTCCTTAGGATTTTTTGTGTCAGGCCCTCAGGCTGATGGAGCTGGCAGGGACTGCCAGAGGAGGAACGTGAGGTGAAAGCTCTGGAAAGTACAGTAAGGTCCCATAGGTTTAATCTGAAGCCTCTCGAACCATCTGAGTTTGGCAGGTTGAGTTTCCAAATTCATCTGGCCGAGACACTGAGGAATCAAAGAGAAAGAAATCTCCTTTTCGCTTGGTTCCAGGTGGAGCAAGATAACTTGTTCTGGCAGCCTTTCAGTGTCCCAGAAACGTGTCATGTTGTATGCTGAAGTACATGCCCCTATGTGGAGAGTTCAGCATCTGCAGTAAACTTGCGGAGCCTAAACCATGCCCAGAACAAGAGGATGCTTTTCAAAAGAAGCTGGCAAATTCTCATCATTGCCTTCAGCAGTTGCAGTTCAGCCAACTGATTTAATAAGGGACTTCAATGTATGTTCTGCTTTCAAAAAGCCAGATTCTCCTTTACTATTCAAAAGGCAACAATCAACCTAAGGAGGGGAAAAAATGATGTTTGTAAATATGATTGTTTTCTTCAAACTGTGAGTTAACACTGCTTTCCTGCTCAGCTGGCACTGTTTTGACACTTACATGTGAGTATTTAACATGCTAATTAAATGCCTCGTGCCACACAGGCACTGGCCTCTTTTAGCACTTAGTTGAAAATTCCCCGAGGAGCCGGTGCCGGTGCCCTGCTGGAGCAGCACTGGGACCCAGCCTGGGGGCAACGAGTCCTGGCCACTGCCAGGTCCCCTGGGCTTCTCTAAAACACTCCTGGTGCAGGAGAAAATGAAAACTGAAGCAAAAGCATTAACTCTTTGTTTTCCTTTGGGGAAAACCCAGGGAACAAAATATTCCTCAGTAGAATCCTGGAAGAGCGGTTCGTGTATGGGATGTTCATCAGTGCTGAGAATCACCTACGCTTTCATACACAATAGAATATTACAATGATTTCTTACATGAGAAACCTTTTGATTGTATTTAATGAGCTTCCATTATATTGGTTTATTAGAAGAGAGACAGTCCTCATTAAAATAATTTCCAGAATTAAACTGGAAGCATTACTAGACATATTTGGGGATATAAAAGCGTCATCTATGGGAAAGGCATGTA
Organism: Caloenas nicobarica; assembly: GCF_036013445.1. NCBI lineage: Eukaryota > Metazoa > Chordata > Aves > Columbiformes > Columbidae > Caloenas > Caloenas nicobarica. The sequence continues at coordinate 16,688,077 of NC_088246.1, forward strand.
TTTGTCTGGATGTGAAAGCACAAAGATCCTTTTAAATGTGAGGAAGGTGACAGACAGCAACAGTTCAGTTTTCCAAACTGAAATTTTAGCTCTAGTCAATGCTTATTTTCAGGTTCTGCATTATTTCTGTGACTATTCTTGTTTTCCCATTAAGAAATATGTTAGATAAGGTCTGGAAGCAACTAGATAAAGAACAACTGAGTTTGTAGTAGCTGCTAACTCAATTCTGTAGTCTGAAAATAAGGGACAGAAGGGTTTTGTCCCAGAGACACAGAGTGACAGCTTTGCACTCGGCTTTAAAAGCACCTCGGCCTTCTCTCGGAATGATTTATTTTTCACTTTACTCTGTGTTTATTAAACAGTTTGTGCAATGCATTGTAATAGCTGGAAACACAGCAGCAAAATCCGTTTTCCTCACGTACTGCCGATGGCCAGCGCCACGGAAGCCCTGGCGCAGTCCGCCACCGCCGCACGGGTCGGCGTCAGACACACGTTCAGTTCCCGAGTCACACAAGAAGGGAAAACTTATTGAAATGTTTGCGTGCTTGTGTTGGACGGGGCAGCCTGAAATCTCTGCTTAATGATGCGAGAGGAGTTTAACGTAATTTAAAGCTACTCTGATCACTAATCTTGTCATAAAGGAAGTTGTGGGCTTTTTCCATTTGCCCAGCTCCCACCGACTCCATTGTCCATTGATGTCAATAGGAATGAGCGCCCTGGGTCTGCAGTGGTGAGTCTGACATTTTAATGAGGCACAATGCAGGATCTGAGGAGCACTGAATATCCTGGCCTCTATAGATAATGCAGAATTAGGGGAGTGGGAGAGTAAGAGAGAGACAGAGACAAAAAAAAAAACAAACCACTTTTCTGCCTAGCTTTACACTGACTGGAGTGGAAAGAGCCATCAGCAGGTGACAGGATTGGATCCAAGTCTTGATTTTCTCCTTCAAAATGCTTGTAAAAGCCAAAGCCTGCAAAGAGTTTGAATAAAACATGAGGTGAAAAGTTGTGCCTGACTTCTACTGTGAAGAAAAATTAGCGGTGGAACAGTAGCGCCCCTTCCCCAGTTTGATTGTTGCTGCAATCCGAGGAATTAATTACCGCTTGGACACTGTGTCCCTGGCCAACCAGCACTCCCAGTATGTTGTGCGGAAATTTATTTCTAGATTTGTTTAGCTGTCTCAAAATGTCTTTTCCTAACAAAAGTACTTGCTCCACTTAAATCACAGAGTGTCTGGCCATTGGTTTTATTCAATAAATAAATAAATATAATGTTTGTTTGTACTATATCTGTTAGACAGTTATGTTGCAGTTCAGCTCGGGGCACCTGAAATTGAGCACCTGAGTTGCCTGTGTGGTCACAGGACCACAAATGACACCCAAAGGATGACCCAGGATACCCAAGGCAGGTGTTGAAAAGCAGAAGGTGTGATTTCACCTTCTGTATCAATTCAAGCGGGAGGTGAAGGGACCCATGATACTCTCATGAGTCATCATGAAGAAAATCTCTCTGAAACCTTTTTTTTTTTTTTTTCCTTTTTTTCTTTGTATTCACTGTGCTGGTCAGAGGGACCTGCAGTGCTACAACATCTTACATCTGACAGCAGTGTGCAAGGTGGGCTGACAGCCGTGTAGGATGGACCTCTCCACAGAGCAGTGTATGTGTCTCCTGCCTCTCTAAGATGCTCCAGCCATGCTGGGAAAAGTGTCAGTATAAGGATCTCTTTCCCTCCATTGATAAGAAGGATCCAACAAGACCTTGCTGTCTGCAGGAACAGGACTGCAAACTCAATTTTTATGCCACTGACCCCACTATGGAAGCTCCTTTTGGAAATGCACAAGGCCTATTCGCCTCATTGCCCAGAGGCAAATCAATGGCCATGGCATAGGAGAAACATTTTGTCTCTACCACCGTGACTTAATTTGAATTTAATTTCCAGGAAGAATGCAGTGTGTGATGAAATCACCTTGCCATTGCTGGTGTGCTGCCAGTGACGCAGGTGATAACTGGTTGCAGATAACTATCCCTGTTTATGTCCTCTTGGCTACCCTCTGCAAAATCCGCACAAAGCGGGACATTGCATCTCCTTTGTTGTACAAGCAGTGGAAGTTCCAGGTTGTGATGAACAATGTCCTTCACCAACGTGGAAAAAGAGTCTTGTACTCAGCTTGCTTCTGGTGGGAATTTTAAAGAAAGTAGTTTTGCTTTTCTACAGAACATCAAGCCTCACAGCAACAGACCTGAAGGCAGAGGAGCTAGCTCATCCAACAGCACATGGCCTGATTTTCTTTTCATACCTGGAGTTTTGTATACGTCAAAGGGAATTCCACCCCTACTTTGGGAAACTACCAACTTTCGCTAGTTTGTACCTGTGTCCTTGCACAAAACACAGTTTTTCCTGTCTCTAATTTCATCCCATTACATCTAATCTTATCCCAAATGAGCCACCCTTGGTTTTTATAGCCTTCAAATACTTGCAGAGGGTTATCATATCCTCCCCCTTTAGTCATCATTTGGAAAAGTTGTTTATGCTGAATTCTTTCAGGCTTTCCTCATGCAGCCGTTCCCTCCCACCTCTCATCTGTGGTGGTGCTCTTTGAAAGCCCTCCAGGCTCCCTGCATCCCCCTGGGCCCGAGGTGCGCAGCAATGATTGCAGCAGCCCAGGGGCCGCTCGGGCAGAGCCCCATTGCAGCCCCAGCACAGCCCCGCTCTGCGACGTGATGCCTCGGCGGGCAGCCCCAAATCACACAGGCTTGTCCTGTCCCAGTGGCTGCTGCCAGTCGTCTGCTTTCCAGGTTTCTCTCTCCTGTTGATGAGCAGCGTTTCAGATTATTTCCCCCAAATGTATTAACTTCGGTTTTCCCCAGCACAGTCTAATCTGGTTATTTCCTGCTCGTATTTCTAACCTCTCCAGCTTCCTCCACATTATTACTACATCCTCCCTCATTTGCTTTCGACTGCTTGGGCCAAATCAGAGAGAAAGCAGAGAGAAAGCAGAGGTGAGCCAGGATGTGTATCCAGGCTCTCTGCCAGCCATTTCACAAAGAAATCAGTCAGGCCACGAGATTCCGCCTCTCACAAGTCACAGCGACAAACTGGGTTAGCAAACAGACTTGCTTTTTCCAGCCAACCTGGTTACAGGGGCAGGATCCGTAGCAGTCACCAGCGGACCCATGTGGTCACAGGGGCCTGAAGGTTTCCAGCTCCTATAGTGACCTGCAAGGTGCCTCTGGGTCCTCAGGTATTATTTCCAAGCAGTTATTCGAGGTTAGACACAAAAATGAACATGTCCTGATTTTCAGATCCCAAGTGCTGATAGTTTCCATTGACGATTTTGGTCATCGTGCTACCTAAAGAACGGAGCTCTGGGCATCATTTGGCTGAGAACAGAAAGGTTCGCCACCTTTGAATTCCACTTTTGAAATTGCTTTCATGGAGGTGAATGGATTTCAGCAATTCTGGAGTTGTTTGCATGCCCGTGTGTACATTTACGCATGTGTTTGTGGTCTGGTTTTGGAGGCAGAGAACAGGCAGAGGGACATTAGCACTCCCTGAGAGCATAGGGACTGAAGAGGTGATGACAAGGGTCACTGGAAGTCTGTGGCCTTACTTGGGAGTGGGGTGGCCTGTGCTTTAACCAGCAAGCTGTTGCATATTTTCCCTCCTCAGAAACAGCCTGAGTCACCTCACACCTACATAAGCTGCTTTCCAGGAGGTGACCTGCTTTCCTGAATCAACCATTTAATCAAACTGGGCTTTATTTTTATTTTAGTGCTTTATGTGAAGTTACTCCTGGTTCACGAGCACTTTCAGCAGCTGTTCACGACCTTTCATCATTGCACCTCTCACTTCCTCAGGGCTTTTTCCCACTCGATGACTGAGGCATCATGTCTGCCAATGCAAAGTGAGTGTTCCTGACTTCACTGCCTTCAGCTTTTAGAAAGACGGCTCTTTAGCAGGAAACCGCTTATGTTTCACTAGGCTGCAAACAATCCTGCAAACTAATATTTACTAAGTCAGACTCAATCTGTGGAGTGTTCTCGGTACCCAGCTGCCCGACACCTGGGCAGGCAGGGCCAGCTCCACGGAGGTGATACGATGTGGTCTCCAGACCCTTAATACCCAGCGCTGAAGTGCCTGGTAGGTGACACAGAAGTCACCTGCCCAAGCTCCCCCTGCATGAGCCTGGTCCCCTCCGCTCTCCCCCCACACTCTGACATCAGATGGTCAGGATGATGACCAGGAAGGTAAAGGCTCTGCAGCCCCTCAGGCCAGACATCAACCCCAAATCTCTCCATAGCTCCAGTTACAGTGCTATGGGGTAAATACAAGCTAGTGCTGCCTCTGCCAGCCTAAGAGCAGCCAGGGCTGGTGTGCCTAGCGCAGAGATCATGAGCGGAGATACCTGTGCCTTGGAGTCCCTCAGGGTGGGGAGGAGGACCCCGAGCTCCTGCACAGCTCTAGGTGGGGAGGTGAGGAGACTTGCTGCAGTGTCAAGGGCTCAGGGCAGACGTCCCATGGAGAGCCTGAGGTTACTGGGAAAACTTAAGCACCTCCAGAGTGCAACAGTGGTGTTCCTTTCTCCTCACACAGACATCTATAGTGGAGCCATACATTCCGAGCTTCTTCACAATCAGTGAGTAGAGGAAAAAACCTTCTGGATACAATTCACCTGCCTCCACATACCTTCTTTCTTTTAGATGAGGTCACCCCAATTCTAGAACCCAGCAGCTGAACTGAGTAGAGCTCTGCTGACTACAGAGTGACAGTGGTGATTGTTTCCCCAAAACTTCCCCTTAGCTCTTGTGTGGAGACATGAGGTGGATTCTGTGCAAGTTCCTCTGCAAGTTTGAAGGCTGAAAATGGACAAAAGAAAGAGTGTGCAGGCAAAGCATAACAGTGGTTGCAGCGACAAAGCCATTTATAGCTGCCTCCGTGCCATTCCTTAGCTTATCCACTCCTGGCCATCTCCTCCTCCATAGGCAGGAGCAAAAGCTGAGGAACTATTTGGCCTTCAGCTTTATTAAGTGCCACAAAAAAGTGAGGGAGACTTTAAGCAATGTAGCTATCTTGGCCCTTGAGTTGTTCATGCCTACCCAGCACCAAAATCAGGCAAAACAGCCCAGGGGCATCCTGGTTGGTGGGCTGGGAGCCAGTGCAGGTCCCCTGATGTCAGTGCCGTGCTGTGCCCAAGCCAACAAACCCGGGGCTTATTAGCTCAGGTGCAGTGCCAGGCAAATGCATGAGAACTGCCGTCATACCCACTGCTACATCTGCGTGACACCCGGCTGCACCTCGAGCCGTTAGCAGCTCTGTGCATGGGCAGCCCTGGGCTGCTGCCTGGTTCTGAGTGCAAGGGGCCCATAACCACTCTTGCTTCAGGCCAAATCTGCAAGATCCACCTCCCTCCCTCTTCTATATATACAGCAATAAACCCCATGAAAATGTCATAACAAGTGAGATGGAAGAAAGTCCAAGCCTGGTTTTGGTCACCCATTTAGATCTATGCCTTGGAAATGAGCAAACTGCTGACAACCATCCATCACAAGTATTTTACCCTCACTCTGTTAGTTCCCATGTCCAGGACAAATGTCCTTCACTTGATGTCAGAGACCTCCTGTCTCATCCTAGGTATTATAATGTGTCTTACATGTTGAAATTGTTGTGGTCCCAAAATGCTTTCAAGAGACATGATGTATGCAGGTGACTACACAAACTGTCACCGGTGCACTGGGGCAAAAAGGCTGCTCTTGGTTAGTCCATTAAGCCCTTTCTAATAGTGTTCCCATGCCAAGATAAAAAACACTTCAGTACTTAGCACCTGAAGTGTTTAAAAATAATAGTTTAGTGTGTGTGCAAGGGGGTGGGGGGTGGTTTCTCTGCAAACTGCTGCGCTGTGATCTGGCTAAATATTTCAGCAGTGGAACAAAAGCCCCTCTCAAACTCTTCTGTTCCCGGAGCACCCATATAAGAGTGTGCGTATTCAGCACAAGCAGTCCTCTAAACCCAAGTTCCACATGCTAGCAGGTGCTGCTCCCTCTCTTTTCATCATCTGAGCATAGCTGATGTCTCTTGCCAATTTCAAAGGCGAGCAAGCACAATGGTGACAGGGGACGAAGCAGCTGGGCGGGCGGCAGGGAGGGGGCACGGAGGGGGCCCTGCTTGGCAAGGTGAGCGGTGCCTGCCGGGCTGGCGGGTGGCCCTGCCAGCTATTGGTGAGGCTCTGGGAGGAAGGGGGGAAGGAAGAGACGACAGCAAGGGAGTGAATTCAAAGTCAAGCGCCTGGGCCCAGCGAGCCGTGGCTGATCGGTGCCAGCTGCCATCCACTGCTCCTCTAGTCAATGTGCCAATTATTTTGCTGGAGTAGGGAAGAAAGAGCTGCTAGATGTGTGTGTGCACTTGCGGCCAATGGGGCTATAGGAAGGCAGGGTGCATCTATGGCAGTAACTCGCCCATACGCACCGCACTGATCCACAGCTATCACAAGTTCCCTAACTCCTGGCATTCGAGGTGTGCTCCATGCACGGCCACAGCCTGGCCACCTCAAACTTCTGGGTCCTGAGGGAGAGAGAAAGCGTGGCCATGCTCCACATGCCTATCTCAGAGCAGAGAACACCACAAAACAAAACCTGTGTCTGCCTGGGAGCCATGCCCTGAGCTGCGGCAGGGGACGCGACCTCAGCACCAGCTTGTTTATACCAGCTGCCAAATAATCAGCTGTCAAGGAAAAAGTTTAGCCCCAAAACTGCCCCTGCACTGAGGCTGCACAAAGCTGAAGTGCCAGGGTCAGCACGGAGGGCAGCTGGGCAGTCGTCTCCCCTCTGTCCCCTGGGCCACGGTCAGTCCTGTTCTCACAACCAGAAGATGGCTTTGTCCTTTTCATGTGCTTCTGGGTGGAGGAGTGTGGTTCATGTCAACCACAGCTACTGTCCCCAAACTGGGGATTAGCACCGCCTGCGTGGGAAGAGGGTTGGACAGGTTGGGTCAGGACAGCGCTAACACCCACGGTGGGATGCTGGGGGGGATGACATGGACGCGGCTGCTAAAGGCTTTTGCAGAGGGGCTCGTGCAGCACAGCACTGCTGTCCCATAGCGGAGCACCACGGGCACACGGCAGCCAGTGTCGGCCCATTACTTGTCTGTAACCCCGCCAGCCCGGCGGTGTGAGCCGGGCAGCGCAGCCCAGCGCCAGCGGGGATGAGCTGGCACAGCAGCGTGACCCTTGGGAAGGCAGCAGCAGCCGGTGGCCCCGGGGGCACTTACCGGGCACCGTCTCAAGTGCCCGACTGTCTGCAGGCTGAGCGCTCGGCACCGAGCCTGCCGGCCGTGCATCCCTGCCGGCCGTGCATCCCTGCCGGCAGCGCATCCCTGCCGGCCGTGCATCCCTGCCGGCAGCGCATCCCTGCCGGCCGTGCATCCCTGCCGGCAGCCCCTCCGCAGGGCACAGCCCAGCGTCCCTGGTCGCAATAACCCATCCGGAGCTGTACGGCGAAACGGCACCGCCTTCGCCGGGGCACACGGGAACGCGGACTGCCCGCCCCCGCCGACGTGGCCCGAGTAAAGCAAAGGCTGCGGCGAGGTCACGGCGCGGGGCGCGGGCAGCGCGGCGGTGCCACCTGCCGGCGGCGGGAGGGAGCGCGCCGGGCCGGGCGGCAGCGCGGCCGGGGGGCCCGGGGGTGCCCCCGCGAGCTGCGGCGGCGGGGAGGCCGCCAGCGTGGCAGCTTTCGGAGTGCCCAGCGCCGCCTCGCCGGGAGCTGTGCGGAGGCTCCCGAAGGCTCTCCTGGGTACCCGGCGGGTGAGGCGCCCCGCGCCCGTGGCCCCGGCTGCGGGCCTGTCCTGGGGACGCTCCGGCCCGAGGCACCAGGCGGCAGCGGGCTGACGCCGAAGCCGGCGGTGCGAGGAAGGAGGTGACAAAGAGGTGACAGCCGGGCAGCGAGGCGCTGCTGCCTTCCGCGGGCGCTTTCTCCCGCGGCCACGGCTGCACGCTCGCCCAGCCCTTAGTTGCCGGCGCCTGGGAAGGTGCCGGCTGGCTGAGGCTCAGCCCCGAAACACGGAGCCCCCGGCAGCGCGGCGGGGAGAAGAGCTGGGTCTGCCCCAGGGACGGGCAGCTCTCGTGTCCCTTGTGTCACCTCTGCACCCCGGGATTGTTAAACGCCTGCCCCGGCGAAGGGCACCTGGTGAAGTCCCCCGAGGCGACACAACAGCCTGTGTCCAGCCCAGGTTCAGCCTCCACGGGGTGATGCCCTCCGGGCAGGCGAGGGGCAGGAGGTGGTCGCTGTGAGCAGCCGGCCCAGCCAGCACAGGTGGGAACGGGGCAGGAGCACAGCGATGTGTCCGTGTTACCGATGTCACCCACGGGGAACAGAACGAACAGGGTTCATCAGCCGTGCTCCGTGCGGTGCAGCAGCCAGTCATCTGCCTGGTCCTCTGCCCTCACAAGATCCTCTGGCTGTGGCTCACATGATGTGGCATGAACATGGAGCAAGGACAAGCTGCTATTAAATTCAAACAAGGCTGGCAGCCTTCAGCCACTTCTTAATATAGAATGAAAACACCTTTTAATCACTCTGTGCTGGCATTTTTCCAATGTTTTTTCCTCATCTCTTCCCTTCCAAGAAGGCTCAGTCATTATCCTGTCCACCAGGAGTGCTTTCTCATTAGCAAACATCCTCCACCTGCCTTTGCTGGGCTCTGCCCGGCTCCCCACGCACGGCTCGGTCACTTCTTTGAAAAATACTGCATTGAGATTTTTCTAACTTTTCTTAATGAGTTTGGCTAAGAAAGGGGATGGTTTGGTGTGTATCCTTCAGGAAGAAACGCATCCATAGGAGATCTCTCAGGGGACAGAGCGAGGAGACTGCATCTGTGTGTTTCCAGAAGCTCCACTTTCACACTCAGTTGTGTCTGATAAGGTCCATCTCATTCTAGAGATACAACCTGTGAGTGAATCTGCTGCTACCAGGCCCTCACAGACCACTGCCTGTCCTGTGTCAACAGAAATCAGGCAGCTGCAGCAAGATCCTCAAATACAAACCCACGTACTCTTCTAGCACTTGGTCTTATGGTCTATGAACATCAGCAAGTGAGGTGTGTCGCATAAGGTGATATTTTATTTGTCCAACTAATATGGGCTTCTCAAAAACCATACCGTATGGAGTCTTTGCACATATTTTAAGATCAAACTGTAGATCTTCTGCAGTATCTACTCTGTCCAAACTGGTACCAAGACTGGTGGTGGTTCCAGAGGATCTCCACAGGACATTTCTGAAAGGCTCCAACTTGTCCTTCTGTTGCTCAGACTCTGGGCTCTCAAAGCTCCTTTGTGTTGCTGCTTTGTGTAATTTTGGCCGGTCCTTCTGTGCCTCAGGTTACTGCCAGCCTTGAGTGCTGCATCTGCCTCTGCAGAGTCTGTCTTGCAAGGCTTCGCTCATGCAGCAGTCATGTGTTGGCAGAACACGTGGCTCTATCTAAATCAAAAAGCATTGCAAAAATTAGATCTGTTCTGTCGGGAATTTTGATACTAAAGTAAACCAGAGACTTCTGGATAAAGTAAAAGCCTCAGGCTATTTCTGGTAGTTTTCCTCTTGTGAAGTGTGCTACATTCCTTAGTATTTATTCCACTGGTGTGGAGTGGTAGGGTGCAGCATGGTTCTGCTTCGGGTCTGCAGCCAAATTTTGAAAATCTTTTCTGAAATAGAGAATCATCTTTCCCAGATCACTAATAAACTACTTGGAAAGAACTGGGCGTGGGAGGATGGGGAGGGGAAATACTCCCCCCGAGCTGTGCAGTAAGGCACCAGCAGTTGCGTTCCTGAAATACAAAAGTTAGTATTGTTTAAAAACCAAACCAAACCAAACCAAACCACATATTTAAATTGTAGGACTTCAGTGAAATGAAGGTAGCCGTCAGAGTTAGAAAAACCCTTAGAGCTAGCTGAGATTTTACTTGGAAACTACTTGCATAAATGACTTAAGTTCAAAAAGAGCTATAGAAGTGAAATGATAAAATATTGCCTGGGTTCCCATAAATAAGCCAAGTTAAATCAATTACTTTTCTTTCTATAAATCATAAGCAATTTATAAAGCATAGTGTGAATGAACAGAGGCACTTATAATAAAGTGTTACCACTTCAACAACATTATTATATACAGCATCCAATTTCTGGAGCTAGGAAGCAGGTGCCTTTCTTCACAGCATGTTGCCATTACCCAGAGTAGAGATTGTATTGAGGCTAATATATGTTTACCGGCTGCATAAAGACAATTAATAGCCCCACATGTAAACAGTTACCAGTTCATACAGCATATTTTGAAATCAGAGGGATTAAATATCGGAGTGCTGCTATCACAGCACAAGTGGCTCAGCAATTGCCACTGGAAAATGAACGTGCTGGTTGGCACAGCCTGGAACCCTCAGGCTGCAGAGGGGGAGGCTGAGCAAACGTCACGCTTTAGGGAGTGTAAAATTGAGGTTAAACAGGTATCAGGTAGCAATATGGAAAATGGAGACAATACAGGTTGCTTGCTTCTACCTCTCCTTGCTCTTCCAGCAGTGCGTGTGACCTAGGACTTTTCTTCGGTTCAGTAACCTGTGGATTGTTCTGTGGACAGGTCCCTGCAGGGGATGGAGCAGAAGTTTGGGGTGGTTCAGGTGACGTTTGCAGCCATGGTGTAGGCAGCCAGGAGAGATAAGCCCTCAAGGACCCATCCAGCTTAGTTATATTGGTAGATTCACAAGCACAGAAACACGAGAGCGCCAGGGTTTGGCAGCACAGGGCTGGACTGTGTGTGTGCAGACACGTGTAGCAGAGCCAGGGACCTCAGATACACAGTCAGTAGCTTTTACCGTGAAAATCTACAAACAACTCTACCTTCTGTTTGAAGATAGTTTTCTTCAAATGCCCCAATTGTTTATTGTGATTAGAGGGCAGAAAACAAAGCTGTTTCTTTTGTGTAAATATTGTATCTTTTAGCCACAGGGTATAAGAAATTTGTCCAGAGTCTGGTACTTGCTGTGAAAATACATTCCTGTGCTAGTCTAAGGGGCGACGCTGAGAAGGAGTGATTTACAAAGATTTATGTGAGTGGCACTTTATGGTCTTGCCAAGAAAGCAACTGGTGCTTTCTGCTTCGTCAGTGCATCAGGACTGCACATGGACATCAAGTCACAGGGCTGCCCTTACTTTATGGCTGTGACTGTAGAAACAGGATGGGGCCACCTTTGCCCCTTGGGCTGCACATCCTTATAGAGAGCACAAGATTTGGCATGAAAGAGTGTGAAGATGCAGTTCTGCTGCTGATCTTGTGTGCCTGCTGCCTCGTCACTAGGGCACACTGTGCTGATTCTCTAAGGAATAAAGGGCAGGGAGCACCTGGAAGCAAAGCAACTCAGCTGCAAGAAAGATGATGGTGTGCACACAGCGTAAGGCTCTCCCTCTTTTTCACCATTCCTCTGAAATATGCTGAACTTCAGGAGAAGCACAAGTCAGATGTAAAGATTTTCTTCGCTTCGGATCCAGAGCACGCAGCCTTATGGGATGATTGGGACTGCTCCTTCAGCAGCTCTCCAGCTCCGGGAGTCGCCCCTGCATGACCCTCTCCCCATCCATGCTGACCCCCAAAGTGCAGAGGAACCTGGAGGAAGGCTGTCCTCCCTACAAGGTGCGGCATGGCTGGTGAAATACTGCCACTTGGCTGCATGCTCTTCCCATCTGCCCCTAAGTATCACAAAACCAAACTGGAAAATCCTGTGCAAAATGTTCCTGATACAGAGTAGGTCCTAGGACTGTCAAAAAGGGAGTTTAAGACCACCTGCGAGTTACAGAGCAAGTGGGATGGCTCACAGCCAGCACTTCTGCTAAACTGAGGGGTGCTGAATTTGAAGGGGAGAGGGACCACCCCACAGGCAGGTACCAGTGTGCCAGCAGCGGATTCCCTCACGGGAAGGGCAGCGGCTGAGCAGCACGGTCCCTGGGATTGCCCTCCTGCCCAAGGTCAGGAAGAGCTGCTGCTTCATCCTTTTCATTCTAGCGTTGGCCCTTTTTACTGCTCGGGTATTTGGGCTATGCCTCTGTCTGTGGAGGGGTTTTGCACTTGTTCACCTCCAAGTTTAGAAGTCAGCGCCCAGAAAAATACTGCTAGCAAGAAGCCAGTCCACCTCATGTGCTAAGGCTTCATATAAAGGGAAAAATATTAGTAAAATATTTTAGCTTTTTTTTTTTTGTATTATTATTATAGGTCCAGGATAGTTGGATTCGATAGAGAAAAACTAATGCTGACAACACTACCCGACAGTCACAAGGTTTAACAAAACTTAGCCACAGAGCCAGCATGAATGAAGAAACTGTACTGACTCTCCAGACTGTTCTCCAGGCAGCTTTAGCTACTATTTCCCCAGGAAAGCAGCAGAAAGAGGAGTTACTCAGAATTGGCTGTCCTTCCAGGTTCTTGTCTTATTTCACTGATCAAATCACAGGAAAACACCACAGAATCAGCACCAACCTTACAGGACACATGAGACCAGAGGAGGGAGAACCAACCTGGTGTGTCAAGCACTGCACCCCAACCTCTTTCATCCTCATCAAAGACCAAGTCATACACTCTATCTCAGGAAGAAGGTTAAAAGTGCTCTTCTATCCACGGCAGCATCTCAGGTTTGTGTCATCAACCCCACGCTGCTGTCTGATGAGAAGCAAAGGGGACCATGTGCCCCAAAGCCAGTACTGACTGGCTGAGCACGATCCTCACCCTGTGCCCAAAAGGGATTTATTTCCCTACAGCATCAGCTGTCGGCTCCCAGCGTCACACTGGGAGAGTGCATCAGGTGAACAGGAGGCTCACGTATTTGAGTGGTGATTCGGGTGTACAAGCTACTTTCTCCTACTTCTAGGCAGCAATGACCTATTATTGCAAACCTTTAGTTTCAACCCAAGGGGATGTGGAAAGCGGGCACTTTGGAGAATATTATTATTTCTTATCTGCTACTTGATCCAAAAGGAAAATTCACTCTGAGGGTTAGCAGCAGAAATTGGTCACATTGTTCCTCCTGCCGCTCCAGCCAAGCAGGTTTAATGCTGCCCCGTGGGGAGCAGCCCCCAGGAACGGTCTCGGGTGGCCAAAGCCCCTGCCCCGGCGGCTCCAGCCCCAGACCCGCTGCGCAGGGGGTCACTCTGCACCCCCCGCCCTCTCCCATGAATGCACCCCAGGCTTTCAGACAAGCTCAGAATCAGCTTTCACCAGTTGGGCATGTGGGTCCAACAGCTCCTGCTCAGCGAAACACCCGTTTGGGAGACTGATGGGATGTCAGTGGACTGAAACAAGCTCCCCCAAACTGTTAAAGATTAATTTTGTTTTTTCTTACCCAACCTACCTTCCATTTTTCCTCCTCTTCTGGCTGAAGCATATGGGTTGCAGATTTTTCAGACGTCATGTTTGATTTGCTGGTTTGGCATACAAATTTATCTGTGTTTCCAGCCCATTTCACTGCTAACAAATCCTTACGTGTGCAGGAATGTTTATGTAATCAAAGAGCAATATTTTTAAGAGTCAGGACTGAGCAGTTTAAAACCATAGGAGATAGGAATCACAGCTCAAGGCTTGGAAGCTGCAAGATTAGCAGAAAATGCAGAATGCTGTGTTTGAGGTACTAGGGTCCCTGTACCAGAGACTTTGCCTTTGAATTCCCCCAAGACAGCAAGTGTATTCTTGGGGATCTCTTTGACACAAGCAAACAACCCCTCTCCCCGTTACCCAGACAGGTCCCATTTCAGCTGTATTCCCCAAGCAGGGCTATAAAAACAGTTCAAGATGATTTTAATGGCCCTTTCCCATTTCTGACCATAAATGGCATCCCCACAATGGAGACGTGCAGCAAATTAAAACATAACCCACAGTTGTGTTTGAGGCCTTACAATGACTTGCTTTCTGTTGTCAGCTTCACATTTCAGGATAGCATTTTGATAAATAACAAGAATATTAAGGACAATAAAAATATTTTATTTTCTGCAAAACCTTGAAATTTCTTACACAATGTTAGGAGCAAAGCACTTAAATAGGAAGCTGGGTTCTGTGTCCCGGTTCCTGGAACTGAGACACGAGATATCAAATTGTATATAAATGACGGTAGCTCCGAAAGCTGACAACACTGAATTATGTTCCACTGCTTGCAGGTTCCCATGCCGGCTTGTCTTGTCTTCTAGCTGAGATTTTAAAGGCTTTAAGGGTGTGTGGATGTTGCCCTTCAGCAGCACTTAGAGGACTGACGATGTTTCCGGAAAAACAAAAGCAAATGATACCACCCTGCCAGAGGGAAAAACAAGGTCAATCATGCTATGCAAATCAGCTCTCTGTTAGAGAGAAAAATCAAAACAGAGCAACCTGCTACCCCCACAGTACAGATCGAATGTGAATAAACAAAACTTCATTCCTGCTTGATTTTATCGCTAGAGAGAGTGAAAGAGGAAAATATACGGGTGCAAAAATACTTAGATGAATACAGCAGTGACTTTGGAAACCTCTCAGTGCTTCAAAAAGAAACGTATCCCTATAGAGCCGTGCCTTTTCAAACCAAGAGCATCCCCCTTGCAGAAGACATAGCTGAGAACCTCTGAGGAACTGTCAGACATCTAAACATCTTCCTTTTTGCTGGAGACTATGGAAGAAATATCTTGATTCTGAATACTGTTGCTACCCTTTTCTTGGGTTCTTTATTTTCGGTTCTTGACAGAAACCAGTAATGAAAGGAAATAACATTGGTGCTGAAAATTCACCGGCAATATCTCAGGTCAGCTGAAGAATACTTGCCTATTTCTAGACTTTTGGTTTATTTACTTAAAGGCAGCTTACAACTTACTACCTGATCTGTCAAAACAGGACTAATTTTAACTGTGGGGCAATATTTAGTGCAGATCTTGATGAAATCTACACCTCACACGTTCAAAGATCCTACTTAATTTCCCTGGGGCTAGGAGAACGACAACAGGCACCCCTGCAGGTGATCACTTTCTACCAAGGCAGGAGCAGCTCTGAAGGGCTGCAGGGCAGAAGGCAACTTATGCGGGCAGAATGAAAATGTGAAATCCACTAAAGCTACCAGAGGGGAACCACACAAGTTGTTACAGAGACGCCAGAAAAACATTTCAAACAATAGCAAATTTTTACTCGATTACTCTATTCAATGTGCTAATTAGCTGGACAAAACCAATTTTGACTCTGGTGTATCTTGAAAGAATGGACACAACGCCATACTTGTTTTCAGTTCAAGTTTTACTCCCAATTGCACAATGGTTGAAAATACTTTTTCAAAGTTTGAAAACCGGCATAATAATTTTGGTTTCATGTATAAAACGAGGCAGCCCAAAGGATACAGGAGCTGTGTGACTGTTCCAATGTTCAGCAATAAAGTGTTGCACAACCTAATTTTATTTCATACATTGATTTTTTTTCTACGTTATCTGCTTCTCAAATGATAACTCTGTACAACACCTGCAGATATCTAAGGTTAAAATATTTTCATAAAATACCATGTTATGGAAGGTTCCAATGACTTGGCATAGATTACAGTACAAAATAATGACAAGTCAGAGCATTGCTACGAGTTTATTCAGAAGCTTTTACTTTTGGTTCTTATATCACAAAAGACATGTTTAATGTTTACAACAAGTATTAGAAACTGAGATGTTTTTATTTCTACTATTATAAAAGTAACACAGGAGACCATTCTAAGCCATCTTCAAAAAGCAGACCAATCTTATTTTTTTTGTATATAAACTGTACACAAAAAACAAGGCACTATACATTTTTGGATAATAAAGTATAAAGGTTGATTCGCATAGTTTCTCAAGAAATCCATGCTATAAATACAAATGCTTTGTTCAGTTTAGCACCTGAAGCAGCACTGAGAACAATTCATTACCTATTGCAGAGAGAAACTTTTCAGAATGCGTAGAAGATACATATTGGTGGTATAGCTAGTTCAGTACAAGCAACTGCCATCCAGCTACTTTTCTGTAGTTTTGACATGAAAGTCTTGAAAGTGAATATATATTGCATTGTTAAATACATACTTGTTCTATGTGTTTATATAAATATAAATTCTTTGTAATCCACAAACTAACAAAATAACACTTTACAAAGAGAACTTCTTCAAAAACAAAAATGGCAAGTATTGTATATAGCCAAAGGACACCTGCAGCAGTAGCTCAAGAAACTACTGTTTAAGTGCATAGGAGAGCAGAGCTTAAACACATAACCTTTAAGAGTCAAAATTGAATTCCATTTCCGAAGAGTTCTCTTGGCTTTTTATAATATTACACACCTCCAGATAGGTAGTCACTAATAACTTCAGATTATTTCTATTTATTCTGTAAATGTGGGGTACAATTCTTGTAAAGGGCATAGAAAGTGAAAACAGACATCCCTTTAGTGCTCACTCCAATAAACACAAGTTAGAAAAGTCCTTTTGCCTTCTTCAGATTAACCTGCTTCCAAGACGGCAGCGCGTTGTACTCTTCTCTCGTCATCTCCAATGCAGCCTGCATTTAAAACGAGAGGATATGCCGTGAGTAAAAACACTTATACATAGCAAAACTGACAAATGACTTTGCAGCACGACTAGACACACATGCAGAGAGTAGCAGTGCACCTATTCTCTCCTTACCTCAAAGTCCTCATCTGAAAGGTAAATTTCAAGCTTCAGTGGATCAACTCCCTCAGGTAGAGGCCTGGCTAAGAGATCTGCGAGTGGATACACCGTTTTGCACAGCTTGGCGAGCACGTCCTCCACAAGGATTATCTGATTAGAAACGTCAGCATCCTGTACGGAGAAAAGGAAAACAGAAGAGGATCACGATGCTGAAGCCACCAACTGCTCCCACTGTTTGCAGGTGTCATGGGATCCACCTGGCCCATGGAGCACAAAGCCACACGTCCAGGTCCGCACAGAGGCGGACAGCCCTGCCCTACAACAATTTCACAGCTAAAAAAAGGTCTGCACTTAGCGGGAGGATATCCTGTACTCACAGAATCTCAGTTTAAGGCTGACATTTGTGTTCAGTCATGAAGCCAGCATTTTCCACCAAGGATGGCTGCAGAAGACTTACAAAACAGAAAACATCATTTGCCTTGAGATGCCCCTTCACCGAAGGCTTTTAAAGCAGTCACAGGGAATTCAGCTGTGACTTCGCTTCCCAAGTGGGGAAGTCTGTGCTGGGGCCCTGGGACCAGCGGGTCCCTTGCGGTGCATTTTGCTCCCCTGCACTTCAAGCCTGCAGGACAGACCAGAACTGCAGGTTGCTGCCTGTTTCACATGATGGAAACAGTGGTTTTGCTAAACTCTAGCACATCTCCTTCTAAGAGACGATTCAGCTAACACTTTCCTCCTGTTTTTAACAAAAAAGAACATGAGAAGTTAAATGAAAAAACAACCAGGAATGCCTCCAATATCCACACTCCCAGTCAAAATTTAGCTATGTTGTTATTTTTTTCCTGTGCGGACTCCTGAACTTTTTAAGTTCATCCTCTGGATTCTGGGGCTTGACAGCACAAACAAGCAATGTTACTGACAACACAAGACACAATTAGTAGCAACAGGAAACAGTCTGTGCAATGAAAAGATTTACCATTTCTGTGATCTCTGCAATGTCTTCCCTGTGTTCCCAACTTGGGAACATATTGGTGAAGGTCAGAGGCTCTAGGCCAGCATGAATTAGATAGGATTTGGGGGGCTTCTTTACATTTTTTCCTAAAAACAGTCAAAATAAATAATAAAAAAAAAAAGAAGAAATTACAAACAGTACCATATTTTGCAATGTCACCCATAATCCAAAGCTACCTCAGAAGCATGTTTAATTGATACTTTCCTGAAAAGCTGAAGTAATTTAAGGCAGTAGAAATAAATTTCACCAGGATTTTTTTAATGTAGTAGGGCACCTTTTAACATGTTTTTCAGGGTTCTTAAATCTGCCTTTTACTGTATCTGACCACAAAGATCAAACCATGCACGCTGAAAATCCCTCCCAGTTACTTCCTAACCCAATGTATTTCTTATTTTACAACAAACGAGTTAGAATCTGAGTAAGCAGAGTCTGAAAATTAGCCAGATTCAGGTAAATGAAACCTTCTGGTAGGCTCAGTAGAAGTGTCCTGCCAGCAACAAATAAAGCTTAAGTGTGGAGACTTAAGTGAGAACGCTTAAACTATTCTTAACTTGGGATACTGAGGTCTAACACCATCATTTGGATATTACAAATTCAAAGGAATAGGATCTAAAAGTTAACAGATGTATTGCAATAGCTGGATGGTAATTAGTGATGATTTTCAAAGACAGTCCTCCTTCTTTAAAATATGTACATATGCACACTATATAGGACATAACCCTGCCTAGGAGCGATGCTGTGTCAGATTAAGTGGTTAAAGTCATTATGCCAAGGACTGGTGAAAAAAGGCCCTGTTGGTTGAATGATTTAATTCTCCAAAGATTCAAAAGCACTGATGAACTCCAGATATTATTGGAAAGAGGCAGACAAGCAGTCGGGGACTGGGAAGAGCTATCATTCAAAAAAATATTGTACCTTCATCTTACTTGGATTCAAATAACTCAGTCTAATAAAGTCTTTCTTCCAGATAGGCAATGGAAAAGCTGAAGATGTTGCCAAGTCCAGAATCAGGTGAAACTAACAGAGCAACATGACAGCACCTCACTTCTGAGGGCTGTGGCTTCCCTAAAAACTATTTATTGCAAAATTCTATTATTCCCTACGTTCAATCTCAGAGCAACTTTAACGCACTAAGATTTCCTCCAGAACGCATAAATCCATTACAGACGATCCTGTCTTTTGCTGTAGTCCCTACCTGCACTTGATGCACGTGGGCTGTCAGGCAGAAGGGTCGAAAAGAACAACAGCCCCCTCCTGCCCACTGCGGAGGAGCACCCCAGGGAGCTGGTGCAAGCCCTGTGCTGAACGCAAAGGGAGAGCCTGGCGGGACATCCTTGTTCCATTGGGCTTGCAAACCTGGACATTACGGGTTTGGTTTTACATCAGGTGTTCGGAGCAAACTGATTAGAGAGAGTATGTTCACATGAAACTGAAATACTAGAGATAAAAGCTCTGTGAAGTAGTCTACCAAATGTATTAAAATGTGAGTGTTTTAACTATACAGTTTAGACAGGAGATCTATCATTTGAATACTTGATTTTAAGCCTTCTTTTCCATGTATTTTCACTGTGATTTATTTGCTCATTCTACCATGAACAATTCAACAAGCGCTTAAAAACTTTGCATTGAAAAAAAATGTGTGAACCTGCTCTGGTTGCACTGCTCCACTCTCACTAATTCAGCCAAGAAATAAAAGGAGAGTGACATTTGCTAATGTTCCAGTACAGGTAAGATGAATTTGTATGTAAGTGGTGAAGCATTTTCCTTGCATGAACTCTGGCCTTGGCACAAGCTGATCTCACAAGAATCACTGAAGGGCAAACCAGACTCTTCTCTCTCCTAGTGGGCTGCAGCTCAGCTCTCAAGACTGCTGATTTAGCAGATAAAAACCACAGAAAAACTTTCAAGACATTTTGACAAGATAAATAAGATTTATGCAAAATAAGAACTTCTAGGTATATTAAAGGGATATCCAAAGTTGCTAATCAATCTTTTTCATACCATCATGTAGCTAAACACTACAAGCCAGGAAAAAAAAGAAGCAGGGGGAGGGAGACAGAGGGGAAAGGGGGATAGATGAGGAAAGAAAAGGAGAGAGAAAAATAAGAGAAAAGCATTTTAATGCTTCTCATCACTGAACTATATTCTGATAGTCAAAATAATTGCAGCAGCATTGGTATCTCCTGAAATTCAATTTCTGCACCCTGATAAGTAACAACACATAAGCGCTAGTCAGCCCTGACAGCTTGATGCAATGAAATTTTGAGGTGGTTGACAGAATCCTAGATTGTGAAAGTGACAGACCACCAGAACAGCATAGTTTGAACAGTAAAATCTACTAAGCAAGTTCATGTCAGCTTTAGTATAGAAATAGTACAAGTAGAATTGATCTTTAACAATAACAAGTGTGCTCTGTACCTATCCAACCACACAGCCCAAAGTTGTTGAGAACTATCCCATGGCAAAGAGGATAAAGCCACAACTGCCGCAAAGTCACGGCCAGAGGTAATGAAGCGAGCACTCAGCAAAAACCCTTGTCCTGTGATACATATGCTAAACTTCAGACCCCTGAGGATTCACTAAAGAGCTTTCCACTCTGTATCAAACTTGGATGCAGCAAATTCAATCCAGTGCAGAAGGTATTAATCTCCTTTCCCATCACCGAACTCAATGAAGTTCAAGAAATCTGGAAGAGTATCCAAACCTCAGCATGTGTATCTGATTCCATCTCTGCTGGGGCCAGAAAACATGATTTTCATTACCAGAAGATTACACAGGATAGCATCAGGAACACTAAGATGGGGATCTTACTTCCATCTCTCTCGCTAGCCTGCTGAGCAGCTCTGGGCACTTCTTTGCACGGGGCTCTGTTCCTCTGTGCTGACATTCAGCTCTGCTGTGAAGCATGTTTATGAAGTGATTTCAAAGAAATGCATCTTATCACTCCTGACTTGCAAAAACTGGGGGTGAGGGTGGTGAAGAACAAGTAACTGGTCTCTTCTTTAGGAATTCAGCAGTCACTGCCAAAGACTCTTCCAATTACTGCCCTGTCTTTAGCACTCCATTCCTAAACAAATGCTGCGGTTTGGCAGGGCAGGGCCAGGGACACCAGAGGTCGAACCATGTAGAGCAATACTGCAGTCCAATCAAGCTCACATTTCAGTGTCTCCAGTACTGGTTTTCAGCTGTCTCCTGCCAGGTGTTACCATCTCCCCTCAGTGACATGAGACAACTGAGTAGAAACACAGCACTTGCTCCTACTCCTAATTGACCTGCAGGTGGGGAAGAAGAGACTGGCTTATCCTCTTAAGGGTGGAAGCCAACAAGGGTATCACTTTCCCTCTTCAAATATGCAAATGTCTATGGGAGAAGATGACAGCACCAGCTGCGTCACAAGTTCTAAAGTTTATTTGCTACAGAAGAAACCAGTGGCAGCACGGGCTCTCAAAGACTATAAGTGATCAGGCTTTCTTTGCAAGAGGACATAGTTCACACCAATTAAGCCCTAGTGACTTATTCACAGTGAGAAATTGCTCTGAATTAACAGAACATGGCTGTTACTTATGCCCTCTCTCCTGAATGGTAACGCCACACTTTTTTCTATTCATCCTCCATCAGAAGAGGCAAGGTCTGTTCCCAGCCTCACACGGCCTTAGATGAAGTGAGAGGAAAGCATTATGGTATCTCAAGGAAACTCTGCTAGTGCAGAAAATAACCTAGTCTGTGTACTCTTACATGACCATCACTTGCAGCCTGAATCACGGCATCTGAGTGGCAATAACTGTCTTGTAGAAATGAGCACGAGCCTCAGCTCTGTGCTCCAGCCTTTTCAGTGGCCACCTGTTTCCGTGTGAGACTTGTTCTCCATCTTCAAAGTCTTTCCAAATCCCCCACTAAATCAAAACCCAGTTACATCATCAAATGGTATCTTCGTTCAGTCTTTAGATACACATAAGCTTATGAAATCTAAATGGAGCTAGACAGAAAGCATTCAGGTTTAAAAGGCTGTGTTCTCAGAATTTTAGAGATCTGATGTCTGAATTGTTCTCCCACAATGGGGGCACTAAAGAGAAATAAAGTCTTTGCTCTGAGAACTGAGTCAGCAGAGCACCTTGGCAATTTGGGAACAATGCCATTACTAGAGAAATGGTTTGCTAAGAAAGAGTAGTGAATGCATCTTCAAATATACTGATGTTTATCGATAATGTTTGGGGAGCACCTGAGTACCTTTCAGCTCGGGACAGTAGGGAAGGTGTGACACTCAGAAC